>NC_083095.1:76622603-76927258 GCF_949774975.1 Lagenorhynchus albirostris | reverse complement strand
ATGGCCGCTGAGCCTGCACGTCTGGAGCCTGTGCTCCACAACGGGAGAGGCCACAACAGTGAGAGGCCGGTGTACAGCCAAAAAAAAAATAAAATAAAAATAAAACAAATAAATAAATAAATAATTTTAAAAAACAAAACAAAACACAGGCTAAGATTTTCCCTACTGGAAGTTTTGCTCTCAGAAAGGATACAGTTTTCATCACCCTCAGGGTTTCGGGGTGGCCCTGGCATATTCAACAAAACCAGCTTTGCTTCATGGGACTTGTTAACTATAACCTCATTGAGCTTCACTGCTGTATGCATCCGCCTCACATTGGACTGGTCCCTGGAAGGGGAGCGTGGTGGGGAAGAAACAGGTGGGTTAAGGCAAAGAGAAAACTAGGCATATCGTCAACTTTAAAAAACTTGAGATTTTAGAGATTTTTTGCTTTAACTATGATTGATGTAAAGAACAAATGATTGATTGCCTTATAATATTGATATCATAGCTTTCACATTCTACATTTGCTTGTTTTATACCAGGAACACAGTATGGACAGGAAGAAAGATGGTTAGCTTGTGTACAGTATTAACTGGTAGCTGATATGCATAGGCAAACAATAGAAAGATGGCTGGATTTGGGGTGAAATGAAGACTAGATTCTGTCCTGTGTATTCAGGCAGTGCCACATCTGTGGCACTAACTAGGATACTATGTTAAGTGATAAGCTTGTGAGTAGGAAAACTTACGGACGCATGTTAAGTAGGTCCTGGAATCCTTCCATTGACTTGGCCTTTTGCCCCCGGGATGCCATGTACTTGTCTTTCGTCCAGGTCATGTGCACCTTCTCCTGATAGGTCTCTGTCTCTTCATCCTCATCAGAGCCAATGCTGGTCAATCGTAGCATTGAATTCCGATCCTTTACCAGCTGTGCCTGAGGAAGGCCCAACATAGCTATGACTCTATACCCAATTTTCTCTCATGCTTCATCTTTAATTATTTTGAAATGTGGTTATAGTGGAATAACCAATAAAGCAATTAGGAAAGAATCTGTCATGCTGAGAACAATACTATCATCCCTTTCAGTGATAGACTTCACAGGGCCAGGATTAGGTCAGCGCAGCAAAATCTCACCTCTCTGTCACGCTCTGTTTTGGATAGTCGCATGTGCCGGAGCATCTGGGACCTTTGCTCCATCATCAGGGTGCGCTCGTAAGTATAAGCTGATATGTCACTGTCATGCTGCCGTAGATATCACACGGAGTAGGCAATAAGCACAAAAGAGAAAGAACCATATATTTTCATTTCCACTTACTAAATTACACCAGAGAAAGTATCACAATATCAACCTAGGTTTTAGTTTTTGTTCAGTCATTGAGCTACGTAAATATAATAATATTGTGGATTGTAGATCAAATCCAGAGCCCTGAGTCTTTTCCACAATCTAACCATGACATACGTGTTTCCTTGAAACACAAAACAAAAACCCCAGTCTTATTTTTTTTTAATACTTACAAGTTATTTTTTAAAAAAAGCTATGTGTGATTTTAGCACGAATATATGAACTGAAACTTAATAAAACTGTATTAAGCAGATAAGAATCTAGCAGAAATAGAAGGGCTATGGAACAAACAAACAGGAAAGCAAAAATTAAAAACTACCACTAAATACACATCACATATGCATTGTACTTATCTAGATCAACATATGAGAGTTTTGTTGGAACTAAGGAATTAATCCACATTTGCAGCTGAAGAAATTCCCAAACCAGAAGAGGTTCTAGAATGACAGGGTAGTCTCTCTTATCTCGAACTCAGCTTTCTCACCATCTCCACCACTTCCACCTCTGCCTCAATGCGAAGGTGATACAGGAAGGTGGCCAGGTCCTTCTTCATCTGAATACTGTTGTCTTCTAGTTGGGCTACTGTGAAGATCCGTATGCTGCATTTTCGCCACACCTGAGAAAGTACCACATATACATGGAAAATTAAATGCAAGAAGGCAAAAAAGAGTTATTTCTTAAAATAAATGGCACTTTTGCCTAGAACAATCTTGTACAGTTTCAGGGTATATGTTCCTAGATTCTTACTTGCCATATTATTATTTATTTACTTATTCATTTATTTTACTTACTTGCTATATTATTGTTAGGGCAAAAGCTTGACCAAGGAACACATAAAATATAGTTTAAAGGAGTTTTTATTTCATGACAAGAAAAAAACTGGCAAAACAGAAAAGATGGCACATGATACATTAAGAGAGTGCTTTACTCAGATAGCATACTGATGACACTGTGCAGACTATAATATTTACTATTTTAAATTTCAGTCTTACCAAAGGATGAACATAAATATGTATAAGATACACACACACCCTCTTAGGTTTCCAGTATTTTCGTCTTTTTCCTTTTTTTTTTTTTGCGGTACGCGGGCCTCTCACTGTTGTGGCCTTTCCTGTTGCGGAGCACAGGCTCCGGACGCGCAGGCTCAGCGGCCATGGCTCACGGGCCCAGCCGCTCCGCGGCATGCGGGATCCTCCCGGACCGGGGCACGAACCCGTGTCCCCTGCATCAGCAGGCGGACTCTCAACCACTGCGCCACCAGGGAAGCCCCAGTCTTTTTTTTTTTTTAATTCACTTATTAATGTTTTTTTCCAAGGGCTCATATGGAGTTCTATTAATTTGCTGAATTTCCCTTGGAAATAGGTATCAACTACAAAGAAAACTATTTCTTATAACGTTGAATCTGGAATCACGGAAAGCCAAGAATAATCCCCAAGTTTTCTAAGCCCCAACACTATAGAATGAAAGGAAGACTCTCTGTCTAGTGAACCAGGACAGAAGTTAAGAGAGAAAGACTTTTTTAAAAAGGTGTCAAAATACCTTGTGCTGTTTCAGTAGGAATGGTAAGAGCATGAGCATCCCCCCATCATGCACGATCCACCACACATCAATGTTGCCCTCAGAAAACTGCTCCACATTGCTGGGAAAGAAGGAGATGTTTTTAGCGACCAGCAGGGCCAGATGGGCAGCAGTTGTCACTCGAACTGTGCCTAGGGAGAAAACAGAATCAGGATAAGCAGAGATGAATCCTTAGGCTTACCTTGCTTCCTACCATGTCAGCAAAGAAAGGATAATGGCCATTGACAGTTCTTTGAGCAAGGTGTCCTATTTACACAGTAGGCTATACCAAATCAAGTAACGAAAATCATTAAGAAAAATTTGAATAGCTAACAGAATTAGACTGAGAACTATGATTTACATTACTAGGTGTATTCTGATTACTACATTTCTAAGTGGGGGATACATGAATTGGGGAGATTTTGATGCTGAAGAACAATTCTTCCAATTCCTGTGAGAATGTCAATGTGGGAGATCACACATGGAAATATGGCAATTTCAGAGGTAATTCCTAATGTAAGACTTGGCAAGATAAACAACTGATGAACATTATGTAAGGCTGGAGGGGGTGAAGAGAATCAGGTTATTACTAGTAGTAGTTATTTAGGTGCCCTTATGAGACTATGCTTCAGCAAGGACATCGTCTCTACTTTAGGAGGCTGGGGGGTGGGGTTAGGGTATATCCTCTATTTGAGCCCTCAGGATAGTATGAGAAATGTTTTGTACCAATAAAAGTCTTCCAAGCTCGAGCATCTTCACTCTGGCGCCAGCCATTTGGCCACCCCATCACCACTGTGTTGTGCTTCATGCCCCCAAGGCCACATGACTGGATGAGGTGGGAAATGCCCTCTCTCAGCTTGGCGGCCACCACCAGCTGGGAGAATCCCTTCACCTTCTCTGCCTCCATTAGATGCTTTATGGTCTGAAAGAGAGACAGAATCTCAACACTGAATTACTTCATCCTGGGTCTTTTAACTTCTTGCTCTTTCTCCGTATTATATTCCCCTCCCCCTTCCAAACTCTGCATAAGATCTACAGAACAATTCAAAAAGTTTAATTTATCCCAATGAAATTTTATTATCCTTTGCCTTTTTCACTTGCTAAGTGCTTACTACATATGTAGGTAGTTGTCTACATGTACTGATAGTTCCTCTACCTTTTCCTCTCTTCTGCTTTTCTTTCTAACATACCAAACAAATTGAGAATAGGGATCGTCACAAAGTGAATATTCAATATTCCTTCTTAATTGCCCAGGGTGAGTGTGAACATAATCTCCTTCCTTCCTTAGTCCCAGTCTTGCCCTGACTCATATTACTAGAAATTCAATATGACGATTCAGTTTCAATTTAGAATTATCTCAGGTATGTTTTCTATTTTTGTTTTTGCTACTTCCACATCCCTTTTGATATTTTAATGGTGATTACTTGCGAAACTTGTATTTGTTTTACTATTCTTTTATTTATCCAAGCCAGTCTGGAGATAATATTTCATTTAGTCTTACTTCACTCTCTTGGTAGAAAGGTAGAGAGAATAATGGTGTGGAAAATGGATATGATTTTCCCAAAGGCACAGATTAAGTCAGCGGTGTAGCTAGGATAATCAGGGTCTCTTGATTTCCAATACTGTGCTTTTTATTTATTTTTGTGATCACTCTGGACTAATGTTTCTTCAGCATTTCTAGTTCTAGGGTTTCAAAGCATTCCAAAATGAAATCCAGTAAAATTTTTGAAATGTAACTGAAATTTCTCCAGGGTGATTTCTATCATTTATAATAGAGTGAAATCTACTTTCTTCTTCAGGAAGAACTTTAATCTCCCGTAAGCTAATCAGAAGTAGCAAAGGAATCTTGGTCATAGCACCATGTAGATTAGCAAAGAGGAAGAAAATGTGCTCTTCGCTCCTTGTTGTCACAAGATTGAGAGGAACCATCACCATAGTTCAAGGGATGATTTATTTACATGACTTCTGTCAGGGCTGAGTCAATGTCTGGAGTCTATTTGGAAATAGTGCTTAGCCTTGATAATCTTATAGTTTCGAAATGCTTTTTAAATGGGAAGAATAAATTATTATCTTCTGGTTCATCGTAGTATTTGGGAGAATATGACCATTCAAGTCAGCACTATGAAGGACACCTCCTAGATCACTCAGGAAAGGGATTAATTTAGAAATCCGAGGTCTTATGACTCAACAGCACAAAACCATAAGCTAAGTTCCACGAGGTCAATAAGCCTTGACTCTTACCTGCTCAGCAGCTAAAGCTTCACCGTAGTTCTCCAGGAAGTTCCCCACGATGACAGAGCCCACAATAGTGAGACCCTTTCCTGCCTTAAGCTGTGAAGCAAAGGTGAGGAGGCGAGGATGCTTGACATGTAGGTCTTCATCTAGTTTCAGCAGTACAAGCAACTGAGGCCTGTCAAGAGGTTGGCGGGGAAGGGGGTGGGATGAGAAAACACTCTGGGTCTGGGGACAGAATGACAAGTCTACCCTTTAATTCAGGAGATCTGTATAAAACACGTACTTTGACAGAGGAAGAGATTAGAGAAAATGATAGGGTGCGGCTGCATAGTTATTCTGAATTTTCCCAGTATTACCTCAAATTGATCAGTCTTGAAGGAAGAATGAAAATGGTAGAAGTCTAGATCATATAGCACATGATTAAAAGGGAACAGAGGATCAAGAATTTAGAATCAGTCAGAGCATGTCCATTTCATGAATTCCTTGAGCCCCATGATTTCCTTATCCTGTAATCAATGAAGCACACCTTTCTGTGTGGTAACTCTGTGCCAAACACCACTAAGCTCTGTTGGTTTTTTACCTCCAGTTTTTAGTGTGTGGAGGTCCTTCTTCCAGCCGAAGCAAAGCAAATCGGGCTGCACTGAGGGACAGCCCGCGGATACCATCACCCCATTCTTTCTCAGCTCTGGGGGAGAGAGGAGAAAAGAGCAGAGACAGATTTAAACCATAAGTACAATCTCAAAAAACAGTTTACTTTTTCTTTATCTAAAAGTAACATACACACAAGGTAGAATATTAAAGCTCATATTAATTATTTATATGATGATCTCTATTAACATAATGAACCCACAGTAAGCAGATCAACACTACCCTTCACCAACACACTGCACTACACAGCCGTTCAGAATAAAGGCTGGAAGGGTCACTTAACTTGTCCTGCGATGTAACTATTCAAAAGCAATAATGTAAAATAGCAATTTGGATTAGGAAATTACTACAGATCCCAAGTTTAAATTATTTCAAAAATAATTGCAGAGAAAGCAAAACTCAATGTAATCTTCTAGATCAGAGTGTTATTTATTCCTAATTTTGGGACGTTGTTAGTGAAGTCTTAGTTGTTACAAAGTAATTCAGGACTAATTTATTTTCCATTTCAGACACAATTCCTTGCCTGAAGAGATAAGCAAGAATATTTATATTTGTGTTATACTTTGTTTTTTAATTTAAATTTTGTACTGGAGTATAGTTGGTAACAATGTTGGGTTAGTTTCAGGTGTACAGCAAAGTGATTCAGTTATACATATACGAGTATTGAGCAGAGTTCCCTGTGCTATACAGTAGGTCCTTGTTGGCTATTTTTTTTTTTTTATTTCTATTGGAGTATAGTTGATTTACAATGTTGTATTAGTTTCTGCTGTACGGCAAAGTATACTTTAACACTATCATTACTATTTCAGTACATCCTTTTAGTTATCTTTTCCCTGATCCATTCATACTTTCTCAACAGGTTCCCTTTATGATCAATGGCTTATGTCTGTAAGGTGACTAAGAGAATTAGGGGTACAAAATTTGGGTACAGATGAATGAAGTTTCCTGGATCCCTAATGCAATTTTCACCAGGCTGGCTCTAACCAAACTAGCCAGTTTCGATAGTTTTAGCAGCAATCAAGGTTGTATATCCAGACTTACCCTTGGTACTCGATGTACTTGTAGATCATACCAGCTATTACCATAGCTACGATGGCATAATACCAGGAAGAAATAAACATCAGAGCCAGACAGATACTCATTCCCATGAAAGAGAGGGCCCTAGAAAATTAAAAACAAAAAGAATTTTTTTAAATGTGTTTCTAAGCAGCTGCAAAAGAAGTCTGTGCCAAAGGTGCTTCTTAAACTGATGAGAAATTATTATTTTTAAAAATTCCAATATGTTGCAGATAGAACTTCTGTAAAATGCAATAAAAAATGAATTACTAGGGCTTCCCTGGTGGTGCAGTGGTTGAGAGTCCGCCTGCCGATGCAGGGGACACGGGTTCGTGCCCCGGTCCAGGAGGATCCCGCATGCCGCGGAGCGGCTGGGCCCGTGAGCCATGGCCGCTGAGCCTGCGCGTCCGGAGCCCGTGCTCCACAACGGGAGAGGCCACAACAGTGAGAGGCCCGCGTACCGCAAAAAATAAAAAAATTTTAAAAATAAAAAAAAAAAGAATTACTAGAAAAACTATTATAGGCTTGGATGTTGTGACAATGTCAAATTGCTATAAAGTTTCTAAATGCTTTTTCTCAGTTTTTATAGTTGTCTTATCATGGACTGGCAACAATCAATAGATCTGCACTGAGTCCTGAACCACCCTTAGTGCTGATGTTTCCCATTGCTGGAAGAACATATAAATGAATAGGGATGCTATGAAAGTCATCTGTAGTTATGAGGACAATTAATACCTACATGGGAAAGCAAAGATGGGATGTGTAGTCAAAATTATTAATAACTCTTTGATCTTTTTTAAAAAAGTATTTCACGTGAATATGACTAAAAACTTCATGAACATTTATTAACACAACTGCAGAACCCACTGGGAAAAATCTCCCATTAGTTTCTTTACTTTACATAAGGAACATGGAAGAAAATAACGAAATTCTTGTTTTGATCAAATAGGTAGACAACTATGCTTACTGAAGTTGTTTTCTGTACAGAATGAACTTAGTTGTATGACAAATCTCAAAGAACAAATAGAACAGTTGTTAATCTGGAGAAAATTAGGATCTAATGAATGAAAATATAGAGTGTAAAGAGAAAGAGAAAAAGTAACAAAAGCAAAATAGTAACACAAAAAAGTTCAGAATGAACTTTTTTTTTTTTTGCAGTATGCGGGCCTCTCACTGTTGTGGCCTCTCACTTTGCGGAGCACAGGCTCCGGACGCGCAGGCTCAGCGGCCATGGCTCACGGACCCAGCCGCTCCGCGGCATGTGGGATCTTCCCGGACCGGGGCACGAACCCGTGCCCCCTGCATCGGCAGGCGGACTCTCAACCACTGCACCACCAGGGAAGGCCCATAATGAACTTTTAACTAAAGTTAAAGCTAGAAGGAGGACTAGAGGTGTTAAGATCAGTTGAAGATCTAAATTTGTGCCAGATAAAGGTTACATCACTACCCACCACTGGTAAGTGAAACTAGAAAGGGATCAAGGAAAAAGTCAGCAAAGAGGAATGGAGCAACAGGTACATACAGGGCATATTAAAGAACCTCTAGCTGTGACAGAAAAGAAATGGAAAGAAATGGGATGGTAGCTAAAAACGTGGTGGCTCCTTTAGGACTGAGGAGACGTGAACACAACAGCAGCAGCTGTAGCAACATTTCATTGAGAGCTTCACTGTGTACCTGCACAGTGTACAGGCACTGTGCTCAGCACTTTACATTATCTCAAAACAACCCTATGAGATAGATAATACTATTAGTCCCATTTTACAAATGAATAAAATGAAATTTTATGTGGTTATGTGCTTTGTTGAAAGTTACAAACTAGGAAATAGTAGAGCTGACACTTGAACTCAGGTCATCTGACTCCATAGCTCATACTCCTTTCTTTAAATTTTTTTTTAAAAAATTAATCAATTAATTAATTTTGGCTGGGCTGGGTCTTCGTTGCGGCACGCAGGCATCTGTAGTTGCGGCACATGGGCTCTAGAGCACGCAGACTCAATAGTTGAGGTGTGTGGGATCTTAGTTCCCCGACCAGGGATCGAACCCGGGCCCCCTGCATCAGGAGTGTGGAGTCTTAACCACTGGACCACCAGGGAAGTCCCCTCATGCTCTTAACTACTAAATAAAATCACATTAAGGAAGGGAGTCTGAGAATCAAAACTGATGAAAACTGATGCGAATACGAGGATAAATGGAAAGAAATGAAGCCCAGTGCTTAGCTAAGAGGGAAACAGGCAATCAGATATGCAAAGGGTAGGTTGTTTTAACCTGAAGAACACAGCAGCCTGGAAGTATTTATTTCACAGTTTTGATCTTTATTCTCAAGTGGGTATTATAAGTTATTATAAAACCATATATAAAAAAAAACCACAGTAGGATGGTGGAAGTTCATGTGAGCACTGGAAGTTGCAACAGACAGTAGGAAATGGGTGACCAAGAAAAAATTGTATCGAGAACTCAGAATCTCCTAGTTTTCTAGTTCAATGATGGGTTCTCTCCAAATGTGGGGAAGAAGAAGAAAAAAAAGCTGACTCACCAGTGGTAGTAGCGGAACCGGGGTCTCCAATTGGGTGTTCGAAGTAATGTTTGCAAGGCACATGCCAAGTTCACGAAGAGGTAACACATGAGAAAAAACCTGGCAGAATAAAATAAGTAAGAGGAATGATTACTACTGTAAAATAATTCTTCAAAGGTTACTTTAGATAACTAGAGAGATTCGCTATATTTAAGCCTTTGTTCTAGGCCACTAGCGTTTAATTAAGACTAGGGTGTAGAGGAACTTAACCTCCACGCAAACCTGCTCAACCTCCGCAGTTCTCTCTCAGTGAAAGACACGACCACTCTTTACCCAGTTCTTCTTGGGACAATCCCGGTTTCCTCTTCACTACTCAACCTTGTTCCAAATTCACTTATCAAGTCCTATGGATTCTACCTATTTACAAATCTCTAAACTTTTCCCCCCTCCTTTCCACCTCTACTTCTATGAGCATAGTTGAGGCTCTCATTTCTTCTTTGTTGGATTAGTGAAATAAGCTTCCAGCTGGCACTCCCAGCTCAATTTTGGCCTCCTTCTAACCTCTCTTTTATACTGAATTGATCATTATGAAACAGAAACATGATAATTTTGTTCTCAAAGGATTACCCACTACTTTCAGGTAGAAGTTCCAGGTCCTTTGTGATCTGGCTCTACCTATTTCCCCGCTCTGCACCTCTCCAACCCGCAACCTCCCACTCGATCAAAGCCAAACCTTCGCTTCTCCAGATGTGCTGCACTATTTCATCTCTCGGTTCCTTCACACACGTTCCCTGCCTGGGATCTCTTTGACCCCTTCACTGATTAGCAATCCTTCAAGATACAAGTGTCACTTCTTCCAGAAAACCTTTCCTGAGTCTCAGTCTTTGGAGCTCATATAGTGCTCAGTATTCACCTTGACCACAGTACTCATCACACTAGACAGGGATCACTGGTTTCTTTATCTATCTACCACCAATTCTCTGAGGTTGTGTCTCAGCCACCTTATGCTTATTCTCAGCATACTGCCCAGTGCCAGGGAGGTAGTAAGTCATCAATAAGTCAATAAGTTGAATGACTAGTAGTAAAAGCTACAATCAGTTGATAACGAATCAGAAATGAAGGCAAAGAACTTTTGAAGTTATGCAGGTAGAAAGAAACCATGACAACTTATGAAGTTAGCCTTACATGAAAAGTCTCAGGAATATTTATTATTTAGGTGAAGTTACACCTATACTTGGTTCTCTCTGTTATCACTACTCTCACATGCCTGATGGAAATCAACATGTATTATACATCACATAAGCAAGAGTAAGTGAAAAGAATAACTGGCTCTTACATGGAAAGAATTGGGGCCACAAGATCCAGGGAGGCAATAAGGATTCCCAGCTCTGCAATGACAGCAGTTAGAAGTAAAGCCCAGGTAGGTTCCCCATTGGCTTTGCTGTGACCAAACACCTGTACATAGAAGGGAAATATCAGACACAGGAGTGTGGGGAGGGTTTGAGTCAATGCTCCCTGATTCCTCTATGCTATAGTTTCACAGCTCTGAAAAATAATAGTATTACAACTGTGGTAGCTTTTAAATGCCTTTACCCCACTCACATGTAAACTCATACTAGAGATTTAGAGGGTCTTGTGCTAAAAACCCACGTCTTCATATTATACGATCCAGTAATTCCTAGGCCTTATGAAGATCACACTGTTTCTTGTAAAACCTGGGAAAACAGGAAGAGGGCATAGGACAGGGTCACTCACCCTCAGAAAGGGTATGATGTTATCCTTGGCTATAGCCTGTAGCAGCCTCGGTGCACCTGTGAGACTCTGAAGTCCAGCCCCACACGTGGAGAAGAAGGAGCCAATAACAATCACCCACGGGGATGGCCAAGATAAGGTACCCACCACGAGATTACCTTTCACAGCATCCCCAAACCTGGGAGAGAAATCAGAGTGAGGAAATTTGGCCTGGAAATAAGTTTAGACGAAACAACTAGACTGACATTCCCCCAATTTTTCTATTTATAATTTTTAGAGAATCAAAATTGAGATAGACATGAATAATAATAAATATAAACGTAGGTAGATCTGATCAAAAGGCACTAGTAGCCTATATTAAGAAAGAAAATAACCTGTAGGGCCAGAAAATAATCTAAGCTTTAATTAAAGCTTTCCCCCTCAAATTATCAAAATATCTACTCTGCAGAAAAACTGTAAAAGTATAGAAAAATACAAAAAAATCAGGAAGGAAATCCATAATCATAACGTAACTGCTAACATTTTGCATACCTTGCATATTTTAGTGTTTGCTATGTTTTTAAAAACATGGATGAGACCACACTGCACCTATCCTTCTGTATTCTTTTTAAACTTATAAGCAATTTCCTATGTCATGAAAAACTCATGAATAAACATTTTTACACGTTTCTTTACATTATCATAATTTACATTATCCATTCCTCTAGTGTTGATTTTCTACTACAGAAAATTCTGTGATTGACATCTTTATGCACATATCCACATTCACATTTCAAATTTTTTTTCCTTATGGTAGATTCCTAAGAGGGAATAACTGCAACAAAAGGGCTCAACATCGTTAAATATTTCAAAGCACTACCAAAGTGCTTTCCAGAAAGGGTATACTGGATTTATTCCCACTGGAAGTAGATGAAGGTTCATGTCTTACGGCACATACCTATTTCACACCAGCTCTGAGTATTAAAATTTTAAGTCACTGCTAACTTGATGGGTAAAACATGGCGTCTCATTGTTTAATTATTTATGGTTTTAATGATTTTTTACAATGTATCACGCACACAAAAGAAATGTGCAAAAACTAAATGCATATTTCAATAAATTTTCACAAAGCAAACATCCACGTAAAACATCCAGTCAAGAAACAGAACACACTGCCAGCACCCAAAATCCTCTCTTATGCCCACTCACCAGCTCTTTCTCCCTCCCCACTCTCCTAATTTTTAATGCTATATAGTTTTACCTGTTTTTAAACTTTATATAAATGAAACAGTATATATGTTTTGTGTTTGGTTTCTTTGATTCAACATTGTGAAATTTTTCTTTTTTTCTTTTGGTACATAGCTGTGGTTCATTAATTTTCGCTGCTGTATAGTTTTCCATCACATGAATACATAATTTATTCATTCTACTGCGGATGGACATTTGGACTATTTCCAGATTTTGCCTCGTAAGAACAATTCCACTGAAAGAACCCTTGTGCACACTTCTTAATGCACACATGTATGCATTTGTGTTGGATATACCTAGTAGTGGAATTGCTGGCTCATCAGGTATGCATATGTTCAACTTTAGGAGATAATGTCCAACAGTTTTCTGAAGTGGTATTCTAATTTACACTTTCTATAATTTTTATATTATAATTTACCAAAGCTCTATAAACCCATTTTCAATCACAATCATATAGAAATAATAAACTGTGTTACTTATTTATTTTTGTTAACAATATTTATATAGCATCTATTAGAGTTCTTGTCCTCAAAGAATTCAATCTAGTATAGGGGACAGAAATATGAAATCAAGTAGCTGCAATACAGTATTTTAAGTGCAATAATACAATATGTTCAGTAGAGTGGCTGAACAAAGGGAGGAGCGGTTATCTGTTGTGTGAGTCTGGGAAAGCTTCACAGGATAAAGGACACTTAGTCTAGTCTTAGAGATTGAATATAAGTCTGCCAGGTGGGAGTAACCCATTCTAAGCAAATAACATTGAACCCACAAATATGTGGCTGGATGGAGAGTTGAAACAACAATATTTACTCTGTGTTATGGCTGGAGCTTAGGGAGTTTTTGAGGGAACGGTGGGAGATGAGATCAGAAAGAGGTAGAGAGGGCAAGACCGAAGTAATGAGCATTAAGGGGCTTTGGCCGGCTCTGAGCAGGAAGGTCCTATGATCAAATTTTGTGTTTTAGAAAAACCATTCTGGTGACAGTGTAGAAGAAAGATTAGAAGGTAGTAAAACTGAAAGGGAGAGTATTACAATAATCTAGGCAAAAGATCCTGAAGGCCTGTACAGAGTGATGGGGATAAAAATAGTGGAAAGAATGAGATCTAGTAAGAATGAAGGGTGAAATTTATAGGGCTTAGAAACCAACTGGATGAGGGAATTGATGGAAGAAGTCTAGGATGACACCTAGGTTTCTGTTTTGAGAAAGGGATGAATGGTAAGGCTATTAATTCCTCAAGATGGGGAAAAAGGGAAGAGATATAGCAGGTTTTGGAGGAAGAGTTTTCTAGAAATCTCTTGCAAAACATTTCTTTTTTTGTGTATTCACAGATGAAAGGAAAAACACTCAGCAGCCTTCATGAAGGAAATGAAGAAAGTAAGTTTCAAGATTTTATTTAGAATGCCAATCAGAGACACTTATGTCTCATAGAGGAGATGCTAGAAACAATTTTTAAATTTTTATTTTTTATGATTTGCCCTCCTTTACTGTTAGTTTTCCAACAGCTCTCTTTACTGTACAGAAAAGTCCTCATTATTCAGACAAATTCAATGCTTTATGAAGTCCTATATCCACTGCATCTTATACAACAACATACTGGCCCTTATTATACAGCTCCCTTTTGGGGACCTATATACATGTATTTTCTAATTGTTAGTTGTGATATATATCTCAGGTGGGTTTTGAGTTTATAACTGTCTTGGGGCTGTTTGGGATGATCAGACATAATGGAAGATAGACACACGATTGTTACAAAGAAATCAACTACTCACTTGTCTCTGAGAACAACACCTTCAATACATGCACCAAAAAGGACAACATTGCTTAAATCTATGATATTGAGAGTCAAGGAAACTGATGTTCACCTTCTAATATGAACATAAACACTCAGGAAACTTCTTCTATCAGTAAAATGAGTGGCTAAATTCACTTATCTCATAAATTCTTTCTTGAGTTTTAGAGATGAGGTGGGTAGATTATCTGATGTGAAGTGAGGTGGTAAAAAGCAGATATCTTTATTACCAGGATAAAAATACTGATCACCCTTGTTCTACGGCTGTTCCTATGACAAAGACTCAGACTGGATCCATCAAAAGGATACAAACAAAGGAGGTAGTCAGGATGGCGAGGATAGTGCCAATGGGAATAGACTTTTGCGCATCTTTCAGATCTCCAGATCTGTTTGATCCAGCCATGATACCTTTAGAAAAGGAAAAAAGAACAAGTTAACTTCTTCAGTTCCTGGACACTTTTGATATTCACATTGCTATCAAAGACTACAGGCAAATCTGGGAATCCTGAGAATATAGTTTCGTGTAAGGAAAATCACTCCCTGGGTCTGATTGTTTGTAAAATAGGCAACAGCCCATCTGCTTACCTGTGACAGACGGAAAGAAGATCCCCACCAGAAGAGTGAAAGAGGTGGTAATGTCAACAAGGACATACTCATGGTTTAAGCTGCCTAAGACATCAGAAGATTTGGCTGAGGGCTTTTCAATGATCTCTCCCTTTGGTATATAATTACTCCAAAGATTCTCTGCAGTGGGAAAAAAGGGTATATAAGCAGCAGCACTATGGAAAGGACATAATTAGATAATGTTCTAGCCAACAACATTCTAAGTCAGATTCATCATTTATATAGCTTTTAAGGGTATGTTTGCTTCTACATGAGCACAGATATATGCACATATATATCATATAACAAAGCACACATAAATAAAAACCTAATGCCTTTTCTCATCTGGTTCAAATGTAATTTGACAAAATACTTTGGTACATACAAATGCAGCTAAGTTTACCAATGCAGATTAGTAAAAGTTAAGCGAACTAAAGCTAAATGCCTTATAAAACCTATTTAAAAAAAAATTAGGCATCAATGCTATTTTGAACATCTAAGTGTAAACTTGCTTACGTGCAAAGAAATTTGTGGGCCAAACAGTTAAAATAGGAGTCACTTACGGAGAATTTCAAAAATTTAGATGAGTTAGGAAAACACACATGTGGATGTGATGACATTAAAATAATTCTAGCTGTCACTGTGGGGAAAACATTGGCAATTTTATAATAACACAGAGAATACTTTATTATCTTAAGTTAAAAAGTCATTTGCTCAGCTCTGCATTCAAGAGCAGTACATTTTAGCAGACAACACTGCAAGGGAGTCCCGAAAAAGGATAAAATCACTAACAGAAAAGCAGAAAGATGTTGAATTAAGAGCTGTGTGCTGAACTTAAGAAGGGAAGTGGCACCGTGGCAGTATTGATGGACAATAGATGAGTCTAAGATGGCAAAGTCTCGGGACTTCCCTGGAGGTCCAGTGGTTAAGTCTCCGCAGGGGGTGTGGGTTCGACGCCTGGTTGGGGAACTAAGATCCCACAAGTCGCATGGCATGACCAAAAAATAAAAATAAAGGCTCAACAAGATGGCAAAGCCCTCCTCAGAGAAAAATTTTAAAAATGTGTCCCCAACCCTCCCAACTCACCTGTAATGACACCACTAGCCAATCCAGGGATGCCCTGGATTGAAGTGACATTATTGTGAACAAAGTATTCATCACAGGTGGCATTGAAAAACTGACTTGAATTACAGAAGAAGCCCCATAACTTTGACGGTACTGTCATGTTGTTAATTTCCTTGGTCTTCGAGCAAATATCAATGTGCCTTGATGAAAGGGTGCGGTTGCCCAGCATGCAGACCCTAAATGAGAACAAACAGGGAGGAGAAAGATGAAGCAAGGGGAAAAAAGTATTTTAAAAAAGAAAATAGGTTAGAAACAGGTTAGTATATAGGTATGCTCAAGAAAAAAAAAAATCTCATCTCTAAGAGTTTTTACTGTCATAGATGGTTAAAGAACTAATAATGACTAGCTCTGTGAATGGTGTCTTACATTTTCTGCCAGTGTAATCCTTACAGCGATCTCACAAAATATGTACTAGTATTTCTACATTGTGGATGGAGGAACTGAAGTTTAGGGAGAAAAAGGAGTCTGCCCGAGGTCATACAGGTGGTAGGCAGTAGTGACAGAATTCAAATAGAAGAACTGTCTGAAGACGCTGTGCTGAGTCATCTTCCAGAATTTTTAGGTTATTAACCAATTGTTAGGTCTTAAAAGAATCTTAGAGTCCATTTGTTCTTCTTCCACACACACACACACACACACACACACACACACACACACACACACACATCTACCCCTTTCTCTTTGGCCTAAGAAAAAGCCTTATGTTCATAACAACTCCCTTGAAAATGTTATGCTAAAGGTCAGAGCTTCTGTCTTCTGTTTCAAGGAAGACAGCTTGGCTAGAATTAGGCCATCCGTCTATGGCCTAATAAAAAACTGTTTTTGAACTTAAGCCCAGACCCAGTAGGGGTGAGGGTAGTTAAGGATAATACAAATACAAACTGCTGATTTTATTTTTTTTCATTCACCCAGAGATATAAATATGAATAAAGGAATAATACACCCACAGTTAAAAATACCTCTCAGGAGGAAAAAAGCAACTTTTCAAATCTGCAAAATGATAGCATACATATGCAATAAGCCATGTACCCATTACTCAGCTTCAACAACTCTCAACATTTCCCAGTACTGTTTCATGCATTCCTCTAGGTTTTTTGGCTTGTTCTGCTGAAATATTTTAACAAAAATACCACACATCATGAACTTTTGCCCACCATAAAAGAGGAAAAGCATCAAAGGAGAACTTGAGGCAAAATGGAATTTCCCAAGTTAAGATATAGGCAGAATGTAGCCTTCAAGTGGGTCTCCAGTTGCTTGGCAGCCCCTAGACAACCAGACTGAAAATTTATGATGGAATCTATTACTGACATCATTTAGCATAGCAGAAGAAACACTGAACTGGGAATCAGGAAATCACAGGATCCAATTTCTTGCTCTGACAATTATTAACTTTGGGGCAGGTCATTTAACCTCTATGGACCTGTTTTTTCATCTTCAAAAATCTATTTTTCTGTAATCAGGTTAAATCAACATAAGACTGATGAGTTTGATCCCTGAGTGATCAGGATGACTCTTCAAAGACAGTCACTGTAATAAGGTGACAGACAACACTCAGTGCCGTCTAGTCCCTATGCCACTAGTCAAATGGAAAACAGGTGAGCCTGTGAGTCACGCATCTGTACAAATCCATTTCTACTTCAAAAAATATACCTTAGCTTTGCGCAGTGGCAGTATCGTAGCCAATGAGGTTTATCTGAGGTGCGATTATTGCTAATTGAAAAAATATACCTTAAGGTACCTGTACTACTTATGGTATGTAATATAATATATATATAGAAAGATATATATGCAAAAGATGTGACATTTATTTCCCTTTATTTTATGACTAGAAAGTCCATTACTGTACTAACAGCAGAACAAAAAATTTAATTATAAATATTTAGGTAGGAATCTAGGTTTCCTTGATCTCTTGATTCTTCATCAATAAAAGGAATCTAACCTTTAAATACTTTATAAAGGTTGCTGGCAAAACTACGCTGTTTGAAAAGGCCTTTATGAATAGTTCAAATATGCATAATCATTATCAGGAGGTTTTGAAAAAACCCACTATCTATATCCAAATGACTGTCATGGCTGCCAGTTTTATACTTGGGACACAAAGAAGAGGATCAACACGACACAATTTGCTGGGAGGCTTCCCGCACAGATGCTAACTGGGCTTATCCAAGAGGGAAATCTCAGAGAAACTGTGAGATTCTGACTTGAAATGATCACATCACCAGATACTGTTAATGACTACCAAATAATGATGGCTAGTCAGAGAGACACGTACGGGAAGTGTGGAGGGGCAAAAGAAGACTTGATGGCTCCAGCATAGATGGCCAAGATGGACACAATGACACAGGCCAGAAAGAGTGAGGCAAACTTGTTCACATAGCGTACACCGATGAATACCACCAATACCATGAGGACCAAGAAGGCTGTGCCGTAGACACGCATGTTATTTAGCATGGCTGCTGACTCCTTGAGCGCATCGTCACTATGAAAGATGGCAGCTTGGGGGACAATATATACCTGTTAGGCAAAAGAAGCAGAAAATAAGGTCACTTCAAAATAATCAAATAAAAGGGCTGTTGTAGTTTGCATTTACTTTCACGAAGGAAAGCAAAACTGAGGCAGAAAATGACTGGAGACATAGCCTAATTCATATTTCGATCTAAAATGCCTACAGAAATGAGATATCATGGATTTTTTTTAAAGTCTACATGCCAGGGCTTCCCTGGTGGTGCAGTGGTTAAGAATCCTCCTGCTAATGCAGGGGACATGAGTTCAAGCCCTGGTCCGGGAAGATCCCAAATGCTGCGGAACAACTAAGCCCGTGCGCCACAACTACTGAGCCTGCGCTCTAGAGCCCAGGAGCCACAACTACTGAGCTCACGTGGCACAACTACTGAAGCCCGCATGCCTAGAGCCTGTGCTCCGCAACAAGAGAAGCCACCGCAATGAGAAGCCCGCGCACTGCAACGAAGAGCCAACGCAGCCAAAAATTTAAAAATAAATAAATAAATAAATAAATTAAATAAAGTCTACGTGCCATTCTGAATACTTACACTCCCAAATGGAAAAACAAGGAATGTGTTAATAATTTATTTAAAGTGTTATACAAAATAATTGTAATGATTATCTTGAGTCCTACTTCTGCTATCGTTACTTTAAATAGTAAGAAATATATCCTAGTGAATAAATAAATGAAAAACGTTTTGTTTCATTGGGATAAAGACATCAAAAGAGATAAACTTTCTTTTATTTTTCCCCCACTAGCCCAAGTCTTGCCTCTGAGACTTTAACTTTTTGGTTGAGGTGGCAGGGTGCTGGTGATTGGGTGGAGGGGAAGGAGTAGGCAGGCAAAAGATACCCTCAACCTTTCTCACTCATATTCACAGTACAAGGTCAATAACAGGTTAGCAGTCAATCACTTGATTGATTCCTGTAGCTGATTTCTCAGAAGCTTTGATATCCAATGGCAAAATAAATCCAAATCTATATCTTTTCTATACTTTAGACCACAATTAAGTCATTACTCACCAGAAAAATTTCAATGGCACCAAGGATATACATGGCTGCTGCAAATGTGGTACCAAGATAAAAGCAGAGGCCAACAGCCCCACCAAACTCTGGGCCCAGTGCTCGGGAAATCATAAAGTATGAGCCCCCAGCTAAAAGGCAAAACAGAAGGTGAACAGGATAAAAAAAAAAGTATGTAAGTAACAGGAATGTAAACAAGTCGTAAAAAAGGATAAATGTTTCAGGCTTTTTGAAAACCCTGAGTATGATAAAAAGTAGATTTCCTGGTAGGGAGTAAAAGATGAAACCTGCATACTGCACATCTAATGTTCCACATAAATCAGCACAATTTGTCAGTATTACTTAGAAAAATATCAGAGGATATTTACTACAGGCATGAGATAGATGAATAAAATATATATTCTAAGTAAAAGAAGCTAAGAATGCAGTAGAAATTACGGATTCTAGCTTAAAACATACAGAGAGTTTTAAAAGAAGGTATTCTGAAGTCAAATAGTGTTAGTGCCTGTGGCCACTAACTAAATAGTATTCTGTGCCTTGGAAGTTTGCACCTCTGGCTTTATAGTAGAAATATACAGTAATCAATGACAATCCCTGAAATCCAGCCTTAGCTACTGACCTGGCACCACTCCATTAGTGGCAATGGCACTCATGGAGATAGCAGTCAACATTGTCTGTAAAGAAAGAGAAAGGAGAAGACTGTTACTGTATAAAGACGACATTTCTGTACTACTTTCCCATCTGTGGACCTCAGAGCACTTATCAAATATTTAATTCTACCTACTTTTATGGAGGGAGTTGCCTGTCATACCAAATGGTATGCAAATGAGATGTGCTTCAACACGCTACACTAGTCACACTACTGGTGTCTTGAGTACTCTGTTAAAACACTCCTACATCATAATCAGTAGGTTAGGTGCTATTAAGAACCACTGATCTCACCCTGGTCTCCTAGTTAAAAACTTGGTAAACAGATTGGAAACTGACTAAAGACTGGCTACAATAACAAGAATAATATTCAGTAAGAAGGGGAACCACCGAAGACTTCTGAGATCATGAGAACTGTATTTTAAAAACATTACCTGATAGCAGCAGAGTACAGAATGGACTGAAGATAGGAAGTAGATGGAGGCAGAGTGACTTGTTAGTAGGCTATTGTGGTAGTTCAGTGAGAGGTAAAGACTGCAGTGGTAGAAGTGGGAATATAAAGACAGCGTTGAACAAAAGAGATTTCAGAGGGAGACCTGACTGGCTTTGATAGCTGATGAGATATGAGAGGCAATCAAGGAGCCAAATACGGCCCTGAAGTTTCAAGACTAAGAAACGGGGGGAAAAAATGGTGATACCATTAAGTTATTAATGATATGGACTATGTCTGCTTACCCTGCGTTACATGGCACTCAGTTGAGCACAGGGAGTGTATAATGGTGATAGTAATAAAAGAGGTCCGTAGACGGCTTAATAATAAAATAAAAATTTTTATAATAATCTATCAACTTACAATAAAATTGAGAGATGTGGCTGGGATACACAGATAAGAGGAGTTTAAATTAAAGGAAGACCAGAACGTTCTCAGTATAATGGAAAGAAGAACTGGAAAGAACACCCCAATTTCTGGGGAAGGGATAACGGATGAGACTGCAAAACAAAACGAATACCTCTTACCCCCAAACAACAACCAGCTTTGTTTATTGGTACCACACTGGAGTAGCACATCACATTTTCTAACATATTTTCTGTCACAACACTAGTGTTATCGAGTTCAAATGGTTTGTATTCTGAATTTTTTGAAGTCAAGGACTGTATCTTCTACTTCCTACAGAAGTCTTTCCTTGTAATTTTGAGTACATCATATTACAGATATAAGCAGTGAATAACTGACACTAAAAAACTGAAAATCCTTTAGATTTTAGTATCAAAATAATCTCCCCTGTTGAGATCATGAGTCTTTCCCCAGTACGTATTCTTTCTTTTATGCCCAAATAGGTTAAGCATGATACTCTTGAGCTCTTGCAATGTTCCAGGTGATCTTCAGGGGCCAACTCAGGACTTACACAACAGCAGCAGATAAGGACAATTGCAAAGGCCTGCAGAACTCCAGCTGTGCCCACCACCCATGTAAGGCGTAGAAACAGGATCACTCCAAAAATATTTTGTAGACATGGGAGGTAAACACCCATGAAAGTACCCATCTGGGGGGTCTGGAAAGAAAGATGTTGACAAAAGAAAAAAAATCATGTAGCCATCTAGAAGAGATGATTCATCCCTTTACTTTTATATAAAAACTTGTACCCTATCATTTTAATTGCAAAGCAGAGATGATATGTTTAAGCAGTATTTTTAAATAGGCACATAAAATCTCCATCTTAACAAATGTTTATCACCATACTTTTTATTATTCCTAGAGATATACATTTTAACTTTACATAGCTCTCCACATATTTTTACATAAGCATCTGATCACAGATAAACTTTTAAGTGCATTCCCAACAACTTAAAATTTTCTGTTCTTCAGGCCAATAGCTTTTTCTTTAAAAAAAAAAAAAAAGGATAATGATTTGATGGAATTCCTTCAGAATTTGGCATAAATCTTTCATAGTAGTTGGTAAACGTAGTTGATAAAATACATCTGAGGGTCATTTTACTCCTGAACAACCAGAAAGCTTACTTGTAATATTCTTCCATATTTTCATGTTGAGAAAAACTGATATTTGGTCTTTGAAAAACCCAACAGCTTCACAACAGAAAGATGGCATCAGTAGATGGGTGTGGACACTTTTCTTTTGAAGTGCTATTCCCTCTCCCCGGAATGCCTGTCTCCCAGCTACTAATTACACAGCTCACTCCCTCACGTGCCTGGCATATACCAAGCGTTCAGTAGTTCTTGAGCACAGAGTGATGCCCTGGACATTTCCTCCTTTCTTGTATATGGGGCTCTTTTTATTTGTCCTTGTTATTCCAAGGCCTCACCTTGGTGGGCTTCTTTTTCCCTTCAGTGATGTTCTCTGCCTCTTCATGTTCCTTTGCTCCTTGTGTCAGGTTAGTGTAATTGGCCAAGCGGCTGAGGAGAGAAGACACCTTTGGTCTGGTGTCCATTTCTTCCTATAGAGCCAGAAATAAGAAAGAAAGAAATACTGAAGAACACTGGGAATAAGCATCAGAATGATCCCTCTACCAGAAAACTGCAAAGTAAATAAGAAAAAATTTCACAGGTAAACATTTTAAGAAAATTTATCAATGAGACTTTATTCTCCCCCCATATTATAATATGTAATCAGGGCTACACACATTCTTATAAAATTCTTAAATGAAAAGCTTTATGATTCTTTCTAATAGCTTAACTTTACAGAAAACACAAAACCACACTGGCCCCTACAGACAATTGTAACCTCATAAAGAACACTGATAACATAATCTTTAACTACAGTACTACTAACAGTCTACTAACATTTATAGCTATTACTTATAGCACCAAGCATGGCCAGGTCAATGCAAATCTTTTGTGACTGAACCAAATATTCACCTCAGAACTTTTCTTGAAGAAAGTTAAGAGAAAATATCATTTAAAAAGTAGGAACACTGAGGAAAGTGGCCCTTGAATCATTGTCCAATGTAAGACAATGCAGTGCTGGACTAAACCAGGCTCCTTTCAACAACCAGGACACAGATCCCCTCAGAGTCCATGCTACCTTAGTCAGATGAGACATTCAGGTCCTCTTAATCCAGCAGCCTGCTTCCTACCCTTATTTTTGGTTAGTAGTTCTAAGGTAAATGACATTCATCCCAAACACAGAGTTGAAAAATTTTGTAGTTAGTAGATTATTACAACACAGAGATTTAAATACTAGTTAAATTAGACGGCAAGGTTCTCCACATGCCTGTGATGTCAACATTCCTCTTTATTTCATAGAAATTTGACTAAATGGTTATTCATTAATTAGCAATAATTAGATTATATAGATTAAATCAACTACAATGACAAGCTATAGTAAGTACTGTATTTTAACAGTTAGTTATTAAATTATCCAACCTGTACTATTTTAAAACTAAATGGGGTGGAAAACAGCAATCTTAAAATTTCTGTTCCTGAAATCTCTGCCCTAGTTTTCTCCCAAATATTACCTCAAAGAGTGCCAAATTTTTATCAAAATATTCATCTCCTTCTTCATAATTGGAATTGTTAAGATAAGCATTTCGAGCTTTCTTATGTCCATCATCTGGAAAAAAATGTAAATCAAGTTAGTTCCTCATTGGTACTGAAGAAGCATCAGCACCAAATAACTGCATGTTCCCCCTGTAATAACAGAACCCATCTTCATATTCAGATTTTCATCTGAGAATGGCAGAACTCAACCAGCACTGCTTGGAGAATGTGACTCCCTCTTGAACAGGAGCAAAAGCAAATTTCTAAGAAGTAAACATGGGTCATTCCTTTTCTTAACAATATGAAGACCTCTAGAAACACTATTCGTTTAAGATCCTAGCCTATAGAGACCCTACCCTTAATAATGTCACCCAAATCTAGGATGAAAAAATAATAGTCACTGAGTACCTGCTCAGTGTACAACACTGTGCTAGACAAGGGCTACTTTCCACACTGTTGCTGTGGATAATGGCAATAAAAGCCCTCTGCCTTCAGGGCTATCTGACCTTTTATAAATGACATTTTTGTACAAACATTTGCCACCTATCTTTTTATGTTAAAAGAGGCACCCCACAAGAATTTGGTGAACCTGCTATGAGGAAAAAAAAAAAAAAGAGAGTGAGGTTGGGTTCCCTAAAACAGTAGAGTTTCTGTTGTTTGAGTGCTTTCTTAACTTTGGTTCTTTATTGTAAAAGTTACATAGTTCTAATTGTCTGGCAGAAGAGAAAGAGAGAAAATTTTAAAAATTGTGTAAATGTCATTAAAAACGAAGATTTTAGGGCCCTCGCTGGTGGTACAACAGTTAAGATTCCGCGCTTCCACTGTAGAGGGCACAGGCTTGATTCCTGGTCGGGGAACTAAGATCCCGAATGCTGCGCGGTGCGGTCCAAAAACAAACCCCCACCAAAACCCTAAGATTTTAAATATTGAAGAAACAGAGGTCAATACAAAAATTAAAGAAATTAATTTAAAGTCCTATAACCTTAAATATGTAAGATGAGCTTGGGAAATAGCCAACAAGCTATCAAAATAACTGAGTCATGTCAAAGGACAGAAGAGTCAATCTGAAGGGGTTCTCACTGGCTAAAAATGGGATAATGTGAACATTAAAAATATATAATGCAATGAGGTCTTCCCTGGTGGCGCAGTGGTTGAGAGTCCGCCTGCCGATGCAGGGGACATGGGTTCGTGCCCCGGTCCGGGAAGATCCCACATGCCGGAGAGCGGCTGGGCCCGTGAGCCATGGCCGCTGAGCCTGCGCGTTCGGAGCCTGTGCTTCGCAACGGGTGAGGCCACAACTGTGAGAGGCCGCGTACCGCAAAAAAAAAAAAAAAAAGTGATAAGTTCCGTGAAGAAAATGAACCATGTACTGGGATAGATTATGACTGGGGATGGGAAGAACAGACAACTTTCGGTAAGATCTTTAGGGTGCTGGTAAGCAGGCTCTCCAGAATTAAAAAACATATATACTGATTTATAGTATTTGCCAATTTCTGTGGTGCAAATACTTACACATGCTAATTTCAAACTACTAATGTGAAGTCACTGAACGTGGTTTTGGGGAGAGATGCATGTAATTGGCTCTCATGAGCTGGTACGAGCTAGCGGGCTGCAGCATACCCTTGGCACAGGGTGGTCAGGAAAAACCTGCCTTTCAGGCAGAGGGACAGCAATTTTAAAAGAGCCTAAAGCAGAAACAATCTTAATGGATTCATAAAACAAAATAGATAACATGGCTGAAATAGAGCTAGGAAAGGACAGAGTGGTTGGAGAGATAGGAAGAAGTCAGATCATGTAGTTAGCAAATGGATGGCTCTTCCGAATCCATTTGTTGAGTAGTCCCTCCTTTTGCCACCGACCTATTCTACATAACACCACCACCATGGGGGCTGGGGCCGAGGAGAGAGTGATGTGAGAGTGTATCAATGTTATTTCCCTTATTGGGGGGGACAGGGGTATAGACATCATTTTTTCTTAAGTAAGGGATTAAAAAAGAAACAAAAAGTGGAAAAAACTGCAAACAACTTAGGGTGACAGAATAGTTCAAATATATCAATAATACCAATAATTATAATAAGGCAAACAGACAAGATTTACAAGTTAAAACATGAAGATTGACACACTGGATTAAACAACAAAATCCAGGCATATAGTGTTTACAAGAAACATAATATGCACACACAAAGGCTGAAAGTAAAGGAAAGAGATATATCAGGCAAATACTAACCAAAATAAAGCTGACACAATTTTATTATTAGCAGATAAATTTTTCTTTGAGAAAAACTTTATTAGGGATGAGAGGATAACCATATAACAGAAGACTTAATTCACTAAGAAAGTATATAAATTTTAAACATACATCTATTGTTTATAGTTATCTCTTTCTGTGTAACAAATTACTCTTAAGTTTAGTGGCTTAAACAACACATACTTATCATCTCAGTTAGTGGGAGCTAGGAATATGCGCATGGCTTAGCAGGGTCCTCTGCTTCAGTCTCCTGTCATGGCTGTGGTCTCATTGGAAGGCCTGGGGAAGATCCTCGTCCAACCTTACTTACATAGTTGGCAGGAATCAGTTTTTTCAGGCTGTTGGTCAAGGGCCTTTCTCAGTTCCTTGCCACATGGGACTTTCCATAGGGCAGCTTATAGCATGGCAGCTGGATTCCCTCAAAGCAAGCCATCAAAGAGCCAGAGAGGGAGTACAAGACAGATGTCACAGTCTTTTTGAAAATGACGTCACTTTTGCCATATTCTAATCATTAGAAGGAGTCATAAAGTCCAGCCCTCACGCAAAGGAGAGAGGATTACACAGGGCATGAATACCAGGAAGAAAGGATCAACAGAGTCAGTCTAAAAGGCTGCCTAGGGAGTTCCCTGGCAGTCTAGTGGTTAGGATTTGGCACTTTCACTGGTGTGGCCTGGGTTCAATCCCTGGTCAGGGAACTGAGATCCTGCAAGCCGAGGCGCAGCCAAAAAAAAATGCTGCCTACCGTATCCACCCACCCATCCATTCGTCCACCCATCCATCCATTCGTCCACCCACCAATCCATCCATGCCTCAAAATATCTGAGGCGAAAGGGACAGAATTATACCAAGAAATTAATAAATCTACCATCACACAGGGAGAAATGCTGCCTGCCATATCCACCCACCCATCCATTCGTCCACCCACCAATCCATCCATGCCTCAAAATATTTGAGGCAAAAGGGACAGAATTATACCAAGAAATTAATAAATCTACCATCACACAGGGAGGTTTTTAGCATACTTTTCTCAATAATTGATAGATGAAGCAGACAAAATAGCAAAGGTAAAGAAATCTGAATAACACAATGAATAACCTTGGCCTTAACAGAGATAGCATTCTGCATGCAAAATTAGAGACTATACATTTTAATCAAACATACGTGGAAAATTTACATATGGAAAGTTATCATGTACTAGATCTTGAAGACTGAACAAATTTCAAACAGGTATAATATAAGCCATGATCTTGGTGTATAACAACGAGTTAGAATTTAATTACAAAAAAATAAATTTAAAAACGTTGCGAAGTTAGAAATTTTAAAAAAAACCCACACACTACTTAACAATTCAAGGATCAAAGATTAAAATCCTTAAAAATTGAAAGCAATGAAAACACTACCTATTGAGACTTGTATGATGCAACAAAAGTAGCACTTCAAAGGAAAGTCATTGCTTTAAAATTTTACATTAGCAAAGTAAAAAGAATAAAAATTCTATGAGCCATGTACCTATTTTAAGAGGCTAGAAAGGAGAATAAATCCTAAGACAATGGAAGGAAAAAGATAATGATAACTATACCAGCTGTCTTTTGGTTAAATGTCCTTTTCTGTCTCTCAACTTTCCATTTTTCCTGGGTCCTTATGCCTTAGGTGGATCTCTTGTAAACAGCAAGTAGCTGTGTTTTTAAAAATTTGACAATCTGTCTTCTTAATAGTCAAGTCTATGGACCTTAGCAATTGATATATACAGACTGAACTCTACCATCTTTTTATTTCTCTTTGGCTTTCTTTCTCTATGATTCATTCTCATTTTCTCTCTGGATTTTCTGGTTTGTTTTCCCTTATTCCATTTCTTGTCTCTCCTCTCTCGGAGTTTCCACACTCTATTTCTATTCTTTTAGTCAGTTCCAACTCTCTCCTCCTGACTTACATAATATTACTATCTGCCATTTCCAGGAGTCTTTTTTTTTTAACTACACAAATAAGACACTGAAATTATTTCATACTGACAACACTGACTTGGGTCAAGGTCCACATTTACCATTTCATTTGTTCAATACTCTTTGTTACATTTCAGAATACTAGTCTTCTGGGATCATTTTCCTTTTACTGGAAGTACATTCTTTAGAATTCCTTTAGAGGAGGGTTTCTCAAACTCAGTGCTGTGAAATTTCAGACAATATAATTATTTGTTGTGGGGGATTGTCCAGTGCATTTTAGGATGTTTAAAGGCATCCTTGGCCTCTAGTCACTAGAAGCCAGTAGCATCTCCAATAGTGACAATCAAAACTGTCTCCAAACATCCCTTGGGGGACAAAATTGTCCCTAGTTGAAAACCAAGAGTTTAGAGCAAGTCTCACGGTAAAAAGCGTTGTTGGCTTTACTTAACTACAATTGTCTGTATTTTCCCCTTAATCCCAAGTGTCTTGCTAAACACAATTCTAGGATAATAAAATTTTTGCAACTACTTTAAGACATTAGTTTTGTTATCTGTTTGTTGAGAATTCTATCATTCTGTCGTTCCTTTGATGATCTGTTTTTTTTCTCTGCTGCTTTCAAGATCTTTTCTTAGGTGTCCTGCAGCTTCATTAAGATACGTCTAGGTGTAGTTTTCTTTTTGTTCACAAACACCCTTCACCTGTTACTAATCTACTATTTAACTCCTTTTTTTTTCTTTTAGTACGCGGGACTCTCACTGTTGTGGGCTCTCCCGTTGCGGAGCAAAGGCTCCGGACGCGCGCACAGGCTCAGCGGCCATGGCTCACGGGCCTAGCCGCTCCGTGGCATGTGGGATCTTCCCATACTGGGGCACGAACCAGTGTCCCCTGCATTGGCAGGCGGATTCTTAACCACTGCGCCACCAGGGAAGCCCCCTTTTTTTTTTTTTTTAAATGTAACCATACTTTTAATAAAATCCCACTGAACACCATCATGCATGACGCATTGTGTTAGAAGGTGAGCCTACAACATGAAACAAGATGGTCTCTGCCCTCAAGAATCTTCCAGACGTGGGCAGGCACTAATTACCACAAATGTAGTGGCTTAAAGCAATATCCATCAACTTCCAGTCTCTGGTCTGGCATGTAAAGAGATTAGAAGTCTTCACTCTGTCCTAACCAGTAAAAAGCTGAACAAACTAATCATCAAATCTTCTTAAATCTAGCAGAGAATTGAGGTCACAGGGCAAACCGCTGACCCCAAAATTAGAGAGATGGGCAGATACAGAGTCAAAACTTACCGGAGCAGAAACCTCTGTGGGAACCAATGCCAGGGTAGGATACTTTGCTGCCTGTCAGAAAAAAAGCTCTGGTTTTAAAATTCTCATGTGAGGGCTTCCCTGGTAGCACAGTGGTTAAGAATCCGCCTGCTAATGCAGGGGACACGGGTTCGAGTCCTGGTCCGGGAAGATCCCACATGCCGCGGAGCAACTAAGCCCGTGCACCACAACTACTGAACCTGTGCTCTACAGCCCGCGAGCCACAACTACTGAAGCCCACATGCCACAACTACTGAAGCCCACGCGCCTAGACCCCGTGCTCCGCAACAAGAGAAGCCACCGCAATGAGAAGCCCGTGCACCGCAACGAAGAGCAGCCCCCGCTCGCTGCAATTAGAGAAAGCCCTCACACCGCAACAAAGACCCAATGCAGCCAAAAATAAATAAAAATAAAACAAATTTATATGAAAAAAAATCTCATGTGATTTGGTTCAGATCATCCAAACAGTCACCGTTAAAAGGCCAAACTATCTTTTAACATAATCTAATCATGGGAGTAAAATCCCTTAAAGTAACAGTTCTACAGGTTTGGTAGGAAACCTTGGGGCTGTTTTATAATTTCGCCTACCACAACCATGATGGCAGGCTGATAAGATACCTCGGTAAAGGGAGGTCTGGTGGCTTCTTTTGACTTCCTTAATAGTAGAGAGTACTGAGTTTGAGGAAAGAGGTTTTAGGATGAAGGAATTTGATTGACAGCGTTATGGGCTCAGCACTCTGGGAATTAGAACAGAGGAGGAGGAGTTTGGTTTGAGGTTCTTTTGGGTAAGCTGGGCAGAAAAACCACAGGTCAAGGGAGGTAACAGGCTTAACTGATGGACCACAGAATGTAGGCCAGAAATAGAAGACAGAGAAACCTGGAGTGAGGGAGAAGGGACAGGAGTTAACTTGCAGGGGCTACAGTGGATGGAGAGATTCTCATTAAAGCAGAAAGTGGAGAAAGGCTTTAGTAAGAGGTTAAACATTTAGATCAGTGGTTCTTCAAATCTGGTCCCCAAACTGACAGCATCAGCATCATTTGGGAACTTGTTAGAAAGGCAAATTCCACAGTCCATTCCAGAATTAGTACAATAAATCAGAAATTCTGAAACTAGGAGTAGGGCACGGGAATCTGTTTTAACAAGCACTCTAAGTCATTTTAATGCACCATAAGCTCAAGAATCATTGATATTATTCTTCCATATTGTAATAGAATAGGTTTATCATGAATGGGACTCCAGCAGGAGAAAGAAAATGCCTGGAAGGAGAATTTTCTGCTGCATGCTGAGCTAGAAATGCCAAGGATAAGTGTAAGGCATTGCTTGAATTAAATGGCCTTAGGGTTTTCAGGAAGAACAAGTCCTGGGCCATTCCAGCCAATTGTGTTATTGAGATAAACTTTCCAAGGCCAAGACTAGGAGCTGTTACTGAGGAGAACTGGGAAGGAGTCAGCCTGGCCCGCATCGGTTATTCTCTAAAGAGGGGGGAATCCAACACCTAGGAAAAAAGGCAGGAAGTGGGAACAGTGAGTTCCTGGGACCCTGAGTGATGAAAACAGCAAGAGACCCTGGTGGAGAGGGAAGACGCTTGCTCATGAGCAAAATCTGGCTCCACTTTGGCTCAGCAAGAACAGACGCCCTCTCCTAGATGCAGGCACAATCCCAACCTGCTGAGCTGCCTCAGCTGCAGCAGTCAAAGCCAGAAGTTCTCGTGCAGGCTGTGCTTAGCCAACAGGAGGAGGACAGATTTGGGGATGTGGGTAGCTGACCCAGTACAGTAATTCCTGTACCCTTATAAGTTTTCTGAATCAATTTATTCTGGGAATAATAATAATCATGGGACAATGGCAATAAGCGCTAAGGAAGTTATAGACATGATTGTTCATTGTTATTATAGGGTAGCACTTCCCCCTAAAAAACTCCACCAAACATGACAGGGATTTATGAACTCAAGACTCCTGTGTGCAGCAAAGATCAACATGCTTTACACTGCTGATTTAAAAAATGAAAAAAAAAATGCAGACAAATGTGTATGGTATGCTAGTATTTGTGTTAAAAAAGAGAAAAAACATTTGCTTGTGATACACAAAACGTTTCTGTATGACTTCACAAGAAACTGGTAAAATGGATAGCCATTGGGAAAGGGAACTCAGTACCTGGGGAAGAGAAGAGGAAAGTTTTTCATGATTAAACCTTATATACCTTTTATAATTTTTTTTTTGACCGCACCTCGTGGCTTGTAGGATCTCAGTTCCCGACCAGGGATTGAACCTGGGCCACAGCGGTGAAAGCGCCGAGTCCTAACCACTGGACAGCCAAGGAATTCCCCTTATATACCTTTTAAATTTGGACCATGTAAGTACGTTATTATGATTCAAAAATAAATGAGTATTTTTTAAATAAATAAAATAATGAGCTTTTATCCTTAGCAACAGAGGAAAGTCAAGCCTGAAATCTAAGGGCATTAAGTAGCCCCACCATGGAGGGTAGAAGCTGTGGCAGCACCTGGAAGAGATTCCTCAGAGATTCCCTTAGTCTGGCCACCCTACCAGAGGCATTTCTAAGGAATCAGGACCCACAGTGATCTGCAGGGAGGAGAACAATGAGAAAAGCTTTCCAGCCCGAAATCAGCCGCTGTCCAGAGCTAGCACCTGGCAAGATACAACTCACTCTCCTGTGGCGGTCACATCTTTACTGGAAGGTAGGTGAGAATTCACACCTGTGACACCAAATCTCCTCCTCTCTTGGTATTTCTCTCTCCTATTCCTCGCTGATTCCACAGTCCTCTGATCTTTGGCCACAGTGTTTGATTTTTGGGAAGAGAGTGTTGAACAAGCCAAGCTCTTGTCATTCTGAGTCTGAACTCTCATTTGACTTAGACTTATGCTTTCGTTTTTTCTTCTTTTTCTTATGCTTTTTTTCTTCTTTTTCTTGTGTTTCTCTTTACATTCTGAGGAACTGGAGCTGCTCCCATCTTCATCTGATGTTGAATCCTCCAGTAACTGTTTTAACTGTTGTATCCTTACATCCTTTTCATGTCTTTTATTCTCTTTTATGATGTCATACATGGGATCTTCATGTGCTACTCTGAACTGTTCTAACTTTTGGTTGCCTTTGATTTAAAAAAAGGGCATTCTTTGTCGCCTGTTTGGTGCCCATATCGTTTACAGCACCAACACTGCATGACTTTGACTTCTTTCCCCAGTGGCATCCAAAGTCCTTTGGTTGGTGCGTGGGCCACAAATTCCCTGGCATGTTCATTGCCTGGGACATCTGGTATACAGTCTTCTGGCTTAGTCTCATCTTCCTTGATAAGCCCAGGAGGAGGTTTTTCATAAAAGGACTCCAGGTGCTTGAGCTGCCGCCGCTTCTGCTCCCGGCGCCGCCTCAGCTCCTGTTCTGGAGGCTCCTGCGGCCGCCGCGTGCCCCCAGCCCCCGAGTCGTCGCACCCAGGCCAGGACGACATTGCGGCCCCGTGTGGGGCCGCGAAGACTTCATTTTTAAAATATCAGCAACTATTTGTTTTCCTTCGCTTTAAACAGTCTTTCATTCCTGAGTACCATGCTCATCTTCCTGCATCCTTCACTGATTTAGACATTTAATAGTGTTATATCCCAGACTCAATAGCACTTCATCCCTCTCGAGGGTTACAGGAGGAAAGGAGGCCCAGCTTCAGCATACTACTTCCCTGCTGTTCAGTAGCACTATAATATTGTTGTTATAAAAATCTGACTTTATAAACATCCTGCCCCATCCCACTGCCTGCTGGTCTAAGCCACCTCCTCACAGCTCTGGCTTCCCTTGCTGCAGCCCCTGGACCTCTATGTTTGGGGCTTCTCTAGTCTCAGGTTTCAGGTGCAACTACCCTAACTTTCAGACACTTTGGTTCTGGAGGTTTCTGGCCCAACTTCCACTTGCTTGCTTAATTTTGGGGGGTGTGGGGGGGGGTGGAAGAATGTCCCTGGAGATTTTGCATGCATTTATGAAACCAGTAATCCCCTCCAGATTGTCTTACCCAGGGTCTACCTGTGGTGGTGTTTTGGAATGGGAGGGTCCAATAGAGCTCCTGCTCAATTAGGAAAGGTCAGGGTTTTCTAGGCAAGGAGCAAAGCTCTCAACAGAAAGGCATAGATCAACCAGGTATGAAATCAGCAGTGGTTATACTGAAGGGCATGAATCAGTTCTTGGTCTGAATATCTTGGAAATCACGCTGCTTCCGATGTACAGCCTTCAGAAGTCTGGGTCACTACTATGACCCCAGGAAATCCCAAGTGGAATGGAAATTCTGGTTTCTGAATAGCAAATAACCCTTACTCTGCAAGAACTAAAAACCAAGCCCATATCCTAGGGCTGTTTTAGAATTATGCAGAATCTTAAGATTCCTTTGGAGGATACCTACTGAGACTGGCCTCAGTAATGCTTTGAATTAAACAGCCCACCAGATCACTATTGTGCTTCTTTTTTCTCATTTTACCAACCATATAATGCTGATATTATTGGGCAACTTACTGGTGTTTCACTGTACAATTCAAATGAAACCTGATAGGAGTGCCATTGGCTCTACTGAACATTTCAGATTTCCATTTGTTATGGCATACTTTTTTTGCAAGCTGAAAAAGGGTATACCAAATGTCTTGCTCTTTATAAGCATTTTATTGTTGTGGTGCTATTATTTCTATAATGTTGCTTTTTTTCAATTACCACTTATGCTACAACTTGGGCTTAGCTAAGATAAACCTCAGATTCCTCCCTTAGACTCCTGAGCTTGTCTAATGGCCTTTGTTGGTCTGAGCTAGGCAGAACAAGAGCAGTAAGTGTACTTAATCTCCCTTGGCACAGGTTTGGGTCTGAACTATGTGACTAAGTGAACATGAAAGGTTGTCTCAAATGTTATAAATTATGTTTTTGATTTTTAGTTTGGATCAAAAGCCAAATAAGAGGGCTACCCTCGTGGTGCAGTGGTTAAGAATCCACCCGCCAATGCAGGGGACACAGATTCAAGCCCTGGTCCAGGAAGATCTCACATGCCACGGAGCAGCTAAGCCCGTGCGCCACAACTGCTGAGCCTGTGCTCTAGAGCCCGTGACCCACAACTACTGACCCACACGCCACAACTACTGAAGCCCGCGTGCCTAGAGCCCGTGCTCTGCAACAAGAGAAGCCACCGCAATGAGAAGCCCGTGCACCGCAACAAAGAGTAGCCCCCGCTTGCTGCAACTAGAGAAAGCCCGCATGCAGCAACGAAGACCCAATGCAACCAAAAATAAATAAATATATATATTTTTTTAAAAAGCCAAATAAGAGGCATGCTACAACTGGTTGCTGTATCTCTCAATTAAGTCTACTGCTTTCTCTTTTTCTTTGCAATTTATTTGTTGAAGAACCTATGTCATGTGTTCAGTAAAGTTTCTGACGGTCTCCATTTTAATGAGCATCCATGTGATGTTGTTTAACATGTTGCTCTGTTTTCTTCTATTTCCTATAAATTTGTAATTGGGTCTAGAGGCTTAGCCACATTCAGTATTTTTATGGGGAGGGAGGAAAACACCTTCAAAGTGGTATTTTGATCTTCCATCAGGAGGTACATGTCATCAGGCTGTCTTTCTTTTTGAGATATTAGCAACTGTTGATGATTAATGCCTAGATTCATTAATTTATGAGGGGTTACAAAATGGTGATATTCTGTTATTCTTCCTTAATTTATTAGCTGAAATATTTTTATAAAGAGACATTCCCTCTAATTTACTATTTGGTTACCCATTGGTATAGTTAAAAACAAGATAAATACTTCATTCTTTCCTTTTAGACCGATTCTCAGAATAATAAATTGGTTTACTAGAATACTCCAATGGTGACCAGTTTTTTATGAACTCATGAATTTAAATACTGGATATGTTTCAAATCAAATCCTTTTTCTGCATCTATTAAGATAATTATATGATGTTTTTCCTTCAATATGTTAATATACTAAATTATATAAATTGATTTTTTTTAAATTGATTTTTAATGATAAACCAACCATGTATTTTTAGCAGAAACCCAACTGGTCACAGGAGTAATTTTTAAAAATACAGTTGACCCCTGAATAATGCTGGGGGTTAATCGAAGTATAACTTATAGTTGACTCTCCGTATCTGAGGTTCCTCCTCTACATCCACAGGTTCAACCAACCAGGGACTGTGTAGTACTGTAGGATTTACTATTGAAAAAAATACAAGTATGGGCTTCCCTGGTGGCGCAGTGGTTGAGAGTCCACCTGCCGATGCAGGGGACACGGGTTTGTGCCCAGGTCTGGGAAGATCCCACATGCCGCGGAGCGGCTAGGCCCGTGAGCCATGGCCGTTGAGCCTGCGTGTCGGAGCCTGTGCTCTGCAACGGGAGAGGCCACAACAGTGAGAGGCCCGCGTACCACAAAAAAAAAAAAAAAAAAAAAAGTATAAGAGGACCAGTGAAGTTCAAACCCACATTGTAAGGGTCAACTGTATATTGCTTGATTCAAATTGCAAATATTTCATTTAGGATATTTGTATCTGTGTTCGTAAGTAAAATTTGCCTATACTGTTCTCATACTGTCATTGTTAAGTTTTGGTATCAAGGTTATGCAAGTCTCAAACTGAGTTGGGGAGTGTTTACTTGTTTTTCTGTTCCTTAAGAGAAGCTGTAGAAGAGTGAAATTGTTTTTCCTTGAATGTCTGGTAAAAACTGTAAAAATGCCAGGGCCCACTGTTCATTTGCTTGCTTGCTTTCTAAAATGTTTTAAATTGAAAATTATACACACATACACACATAAGCGTTCATAAGTCATAAGCCTACAGCTTAATTCTTTATCATGACTGAGTTTCACCCTTCTATACATCTCCTCAGCCTGACCCTGAGTTTTGCAAGAGATCTGATGAGTCAGTGGGAACAGTAGACACATTAAAATAACTTCACTCTGCTGACAGGAAAAGAAAAGCATTTAGAAGGTTTAAAAGATCCTATTATAAACTCCCTTCACCAGGCAAGGCAACTGAAGCAGTTTTTCAACTACTGGGCCAAATTATCCTAAATGAGGTTTTTACAGAATCTGGCAAGATTTTAATTCAAGCTACCACAGCTTTTTCTGAGGAACTATAAGATGATTAGAAAATATAACAAAAATTATCTTTCACTCTTTTGCAAACTCCATATTTTTAAAAATAAATCAGTAAGGGGAATTCCCTGGAGTTCCAGTGGTTAGGACTCCTCACGTTCATTGCTGAGGGCACAGGTTCAACCCCTGGTGGGGGAACTAAGATCCCACAGGCAGCATGGCGTGGCCAAAAATAAATTGATTAATTAAAATAAAAATAAACCAGTAAGGATTTTGAGGCTGTAGTTAAATGTACTTAGGATGGGAGACAGAGGATGACAGTTATTAACAGCATGAGAAAAAAGAAGAATATAATTTGACTTAATGAACCTAGGAGACAGACAGGGTAGCAGGATGAACTTACCTAAACTGGATAAATCCCCAGGTTTATTTAAAATTGAACGCAATTGTAGGTTGCCAAATGAGATTAATGTCTGGAGTAGTCTTTTTGTAAATACTAGGGTTTTTAGCTAATACTGACTGAGAGAATTCTTCACGATCACATACTATTTCTTTTTGCCTACAATTAGTTAATCTACTACCTTTTACTACAAGTGCTTAATTGGAAACAAAACCCAGCTTAGTAACACTGGAACAGTACCAACTCCCCTGACTGTCCATTTCATTAACTAAGTCCTTCCCTCCCTCCATTACACACGTGTTCCTGCTCAGACGATGAACCACTCTCCAAACATCTCTACCTATCAGGCATGTATCAGAGACAGAAGCAATTTAACAGTTTAGGGGGAAATCTACCAAAATCTTTCGATTAAATCTTAACCATTCCTGGTCCAAATATGAAATTTTTATACAGAGAAGACGAATTTTGAACAGTTTAAATAAACTATCCAATATAAAAATATAAAAAAGAGAATAGTGACAGCCTCAATACCACAAAGCTAAGACCCTGGTGATCACAATTCTAGCTACATGTTCATGTCAAACCATTTACTTAACAAATATTTATTGAGTGCCTAAGGTGTCAGTGTTCCAGCACATAAACTCACTCAAAGGAATGAGAATTAAGACCAGAAACTTAAGTCCTTAACATACAAAGAGCAAAAAAGGAATATCCCAGTTTCTTCAACTAATACTCTGAACCTATAATAAGCAAACAAGTCAAGTACTTTCTCTATTTTGGACTTTTTGATACCTTATATTTCCCACAGCTGCTTTGCATATATTCTAACCGTCAAAAGTTCAACAATGAATAAATCAAAATAAACTTCAAATCAAAAGACAGACACATAAAATAGCTGTTAATATATTTAAAAGTACTTAATTCACTCATAATTAAAGAGGTACAAATAAGAACTAGAGAGATGCCATTTCCACCTACTAGTTAAAGAAAAAATTTTAAGATTGATAATATCTACTTTTGATGATAGGACCTGCGTATGCTTCCACATTCTTCATTGGTGGGTATAAGTTGATATATCTTCTTGAAAATATATATACCTTTTGACCAGGGAATCCCACTGTTAGGAATTTATCCTAAAAATATACTGGCAATGAGAATGCAAGGATATATGCACAAGATGTTCATTGCAACATAATCTGTAACAGTAAAACACCTTGAAATAACTTAAATGCTCAAGAATAAAATTACAGTGTAGGAATAAATGAAATTCTATTCTACTACAAACAAAGACATGAGGCAAATCTTTATGTACTGATATGGGATGTCCAAGATAAAATATTAAGTGAAAAAAAAGGAAATCACGGAACAGTCTGTATAGTATAACTCCACTGATAGAAAAAGGAAGTAAGATAGTCATAGTATATAATATAAAAATGTGTAATAAAAAATTTCTGTAAGAATTCACAAAAAAGTGTCAATAGCAAGTACCTTGGGGGAGTAGAAGTGAGGTCGTGGGGAGAAGACATACTTTAGAAGACCTTTCTTTTTTTTATATGTACTTTTTGTATTGTCTGAATTCCTCACCAGAGTATGTTTTATTTTTATATTTAAAAAACTCATCAGTTCTGAGATGTGGAATTCTTGTCAAATTACAAGCTTAGTGCAATTTAAATAAATGATACCTAGAAGAAATCAATTCATTTCCATAACTTATTTCACAGATAAGGACTGGAACATCAATTTCTTTGGCTCGCTGAATGTTGTGCTGTTTATGAAGTACTTTCAAGAATGAAAACGAAGGTGATCATAAGATATTATAGAATATTATATCTTCTTTTCAAAATTATCTGGAAAAAAGAAGCTCTAACTCTTACAGACCTTTTTTTAAACCATAGACCATGTAAAATTACTTTTTAATGTAACTAAATTGAATCTTCACAATCAACTGCAGAAGTAGATTCCTAAAACTTACCAAGTTGGGAATAGAAACAGCAAGAAAAAAAGCTGAGGAGTGAAAAGTAGAAAATGGGTACAGAAAATAGAATTAGAGAAGGGAGTAATGTCTCTTAGTATAAGCAGGAAAAGGGTGACTTTAGAGAGAGTCAGTTCCCACAGGAATACTATACCTAACAGCTGGCTGTGTTCCCCTGTGATGGAGTTCTGACTTGGGTCTGAAAAACAAACAATTGAAAAGAAAAGAAAAATGAATGACCAAAACAAGTAATTTCTTAAGAATCAGCAACAAAAGTCAACCAAGGAAATAAGCAAAAAAAAAAAAAAAAAAAAGTATGATGCTCAAGAAACATTAACATAAGGATATTAAAAATAGAACTATTATAAAAAATAATTCCACAACTTCCTCAAAAAATTAAACAACAGAATTACCATGTGACCCATGGTATACACCCAAAAGAATTGCTAACAGGGACTCAGATACTTGTACAACAATGTTTACAGCAGCATTATTCACAATAGTCAAAAGGTGGAAATAATCCAAGTGTCCTCCAAAGATGAATGGATAAACAAAATGTGGTACAGATGGTCTCTGACTTATGATGGTTTGACTTAAGATTTTTCGGTTTTATGATGGTGAAAAAGCAATATGCATTCAGCTGAAACCATACTTTGGATTGTGAATATATACACACACATATATGTGTATATATATATATACACACACATATATATATATACACACACATATATATATATACACACACACATATATATGTATACACATATATATACACATATATACTTTTTTTTTTTTGGCTGCGCCGCACAGCATGCGGTATCTCATTTCTCCAACCAGGGATCGAACCCTTGCATCCTGCAGTGGAAGCGCAGTCTTAATCACTGGACCACCAGGGAAGTCCCTGGATTTTGAATTTTGATCTTTTCCTAGGTTAGTGATTTGCAGTACAATACTCTCTTGTGATGCTGGGCAGCGCAGCGAGCCGCAGCTCCCAGTCAGCCACGCAATCAGGAGGATAAACAACCATTACAACCGTTCTGTACCCATACAACCATTCTGTTCTCTAATTTCAGTATTCAATAAGTTACATGAGATATTCAACACTTTGTTATAAAATAGTCTTTGTGTTAGATGATTTTGCTCAACTGTAGGCTAATATAAGTGTTCTGAGCATGTTTAAGGTAGGCTAGACTAAGCTATGAAGTTCAGTAGGTTACGTATAGTAAATGCACTTCGACTTAATATTTTCAATTTAGGAAGGGTTTATCAGGACGTAACCCTACTGTAAGTCGAAGAAGATCTATATATACATACAATGGGATATTATTCAGCCATAAAAAGGAATCAAGTTCGGATACAAGCTACAACATGCATAAACCTTGAAAATATCACACTACGGGAAATAAGCCAGAAGCAGAACAAATACTGTATGATTCCATTTATATGAAATATCTAGAAAAGGCAAATGGGCAAACTTATAGAGACAGAAAGTAGGTCAGAGGTTACCAGGGGCTGGGGAGTGTGGGGGGGAAATGGGGAGTGGGATGTTATTGCTTAATAAGTTGTAAAAAAATTTCTCAAATAGAACTGGAGGATATAAAATGGCAAGTCTCATCCATGTGCCCTCAGGAAGACAAAATTGAACTAAGAGGCTGATTTCCCATAAATGCCTGATTTATAGAAACAAAATTTTCTCAGATGATGGGAGTTGATCTGAGGTTGCCTCCTATCAAACTTGGTAAGTTTCGCCAGAAGCATGAACAAGAGATGGCCCAGGTTGGGTTAGTCTCACAAAGTGGGCTGAAATGAGCTTTGTTTGTGTGACTAGACTGATTCTGTCTGCTCAGGAAGTTTTCAAGGCTGGTCTCTGTTTGTTTTTTATTTTAACTGACTCAGACTGAACTCTCCCCTCTTTACATTCCCTGCCCATAAATACAACCTACCCCAAACTTTCACCGGACTCACCTGTAGCTTGCTACAGTTTGCTTGTCCCAAATTGCAATTCCTCTGCTATTCCTGAATAAATTCATCTTTTCCAGCTTGCCTCAGTTTACCTCTTTATTTAGGTCAACAGAGAACAGAGTTTCAGTTTGGGGTGATGAGAAATTTTGGAAATAGTGGTAATGGTTGTACAACATTGTGAATATAATTACTGTCACTGAATTGTGCACTAAAAAGTGGTTAAAATGGCAAATTTTGTGTTATATATATTTTATTACAATATAAAGTTAAACAAATAATCACATAAATTTGGCCAAGCAATATTAGTTCCATAAAGTAGAAGGATGATTCAGGGCCTATGACATGAATTACATTTTGTTTTTAATGACAAAGGAACATGTGGCCAGAGCAGTTGCAAGTCAAGACATAAGTAAAGCACTCATTACTACTAGCAGATATGTTATGATTTGACTTTCAGATAAAATGACTAAACTGGCTTTTATAAATATCTCTTTCTTCAGCAATCTATAATAAAATTAGTGACAATAAACCAAGTTCCTAATCCAAGAGATACTGACAGTCGCCATTTAACGACCAATCACTTGCTTATTTTAAAGGCTTGGAAACCATTAAGGGCTAAATATGGAAAAGACTCTGAGCTGCACTTTCCTCAAAGAGTAAATCTCGGTCTTCCCTGGTGGCGCAGTGGTTAAGAATCCACCTGCCAATGCAGGGGACACGGTTCAAGCCCTGGTCCGGGAAGATCCCACATGCCACGGAGCAGCTAAGTCCGTGCGCCACAACTACTGAGCCTGTGCTCTACAGCCCGTGAACCACAACTACTGAGCCCGTGTGCCACAACTACTGAAACCCACACGCCTAGAGCCCGTGTTCCTCAACAAGAGGAACCACCGTAATGAGAAGCCCATGCAATGCAACGAAGAGTAGCCCCCACTCGCCGCAACTAGAGAAAGCCCATGCGCAGCAACAAAGACCCAACGCAGCCAAAAATAAATGAATAAATAAATAAATTTTTTAAAAAAGAGTAGATCTCTTGAGATACTGAGGATTACATCTGGATTCCTTGAATGCGTTTAAGGAATAAAAATAATTTTAGACTGGGGGTCTATGAACAATAGAAAAAAAAATTTCATTCTCATTTTCACTAACCTCTAATTGAAGTTTAGTATTTTCTCCAAATATGATGTAGGCAACAAATTACATAAAAGTACCGGTGATTTTGTCAACAACAAATATCTGATATTTTCCTATCACATTATAGTTGTTGCATATATCTCATAATATCTTTTAGGTTCCACACTATTTTGAAATTATGGTAGTTATGAGAAGGGCTGCTAGCTTTAAGCAGGTTTAAAGACTGCCAAAGAGGTCCAAAATATAAAAAAGATTAAAAATTACTACTTGAGGGCTTCCCTGGTGGCGCAGTGGTTGAGAGTCCGCCTGCCGATGCAGGGGACACGGGTTCGTGCCCCGGTCCGGGAAGATCCCATATGCCGCGGAGTGGCTGGGCCCGTAAGCCATGGCCGCTGAGGCTGCGCGTCTGGAGCCTGTGCTCCGCAAAGGGAGAGGCCACAACAATGAGAGGCCCGCGTACCACAAAAAAAATAAAAATAAAATAAAATTAAAAATTACTATTTGAAACAAAATTCAAATAACATTTTCCGTGGTATTTCTAAATATAAAATATATATAATTAAATCTAACACTTTAAGCATCCCAGACAGAAAGAACCAATCAGAATACTAAACAAATTCTGATTTCTGATGTATATAGTCTATATTATAGTGGAAGAAATAAGGTAAAAACCTGATTCCTATAACTAAAGTTTTAAATGCTATGTGAACATTTAATGATATATTTTTAGAAGATTTTCTTCATCTTAATTTGGTTTTAAAAAAGAAATTCCAAATTTTTAAAAGATATTTTTGCCAATATACTAGGAAAGTGAATTCTCAGTTTTTAATTTCAACTAGTTTTATTTCCTATCTAAATAAAGAATATAGGTTGTTCTTGTACGTAAGACAAAAGTAGGACTAACAGTTCTATAGCATGTTAATGTATTAGATCGCTCTCTCTCTCTCTCTCTCTCTCTCTCTCCGTCCCCTCATGTAGGGGGAAAATTGGGCCCTATCATTATAGAGAAACAGGTACATAATAACATGAAAGGAAGAGCACAGAAAGAATCATATAATTTCAGAACCAGAAGAAACTTGGTCATCATCTAGACCTACTCCAGTGATTCCAAAGGCAAAGTTGCAGAAGAGTTATCAGCATCATCTATTCTCCCTAAAACTATACCCTTCTCAAGATTCTGATTCCCAGATACTGTCACTAATGGGAATGCCTTTATCTCTCAGGTGTGCTTTCAGAACAAAGTTGAGAACCTTGGATTTTAACATCTAAAGTTGAGAAGAATGCTTGGGTTAATGAGTGACCAAAGACATATCACACTACTGACAAAAGAGAAAGGTTGGAGATAGAGTCTTCATGTTTGAGAACCTATGTTCGTGTTTCTCAATACTCTGTAATTCTAATTTTTCTTGCTGTAAAATACAATAGCCTAAAACAAGTTATCTGGAATTGCCAGGGAATGTATCTATGAAAAAAAATAGAAAAACATCTCAGATAACTCAGACAGAATAGGTATGATTTTAGAGGGGGGTATATAAATGACTATTTTTCTTAAAAAGAATTACCATCTTCTTTTTTTCTTTCTTTTAATAACTTTTTCAGGGCTATTGTTTTTTAAAATTTTTGTTTATTTATTTTTGGCTGCATTGGGTCTTCATCACTGCGCGAGGGCTTTTCTCTAGTTGCAGCGCGCGGGCTTCTCATTGCAGTGGCTTCTCTTGTTGCAGAGCACAGGCTCTAGGAGCATGGGCTTCAGTAGTCGTGGCATGCGGGCTCAGTAGTTGTGGCTCACGGGCTCCAGAGCACAAGCTCAGTAGTTGTGGCACATGGGCTTACTCTGTGGCATGTGGGATCTTCCCGGACCAGGGCTCAATCCCATGTCCCCTGCATTGGCAGGCAGATTCTTAACCACTGCGCCACCACGGAAGCCCAGAATTACCACCTTCTTTACTGTATATTTCCTTGCCTTCTGAGCTGTGCATACATGATGTATGTGCATTTTCTAGTCAAGCCAGGACTCTTCCTTGAACACCCTCCTATACAGTCAGTCCTCTGTTTCCAGGGAAGTGGAACCCATGGATTTGGAGGGCCTACCGTACTACGCCATTTTATATAAGGGATTTGAGCATCTGCGGATTTTGGTATTCAAGGGTGGGGGGCGGTCCTGGAACCAAACTCACCTGGATTCCGAGGGGCGACTGTATTTGAGATGAGTAGAAATAAGTCTACTGTATAGTTCCTCACAAGTTTTTTCATTTATTATAATTAAAGGAACGCAGGGCAATCTTTACCTGATACTTATTTGGTTATATGAAGACTAACCTCAAGGACCTGCAAATAAATGCTTCATTAATACATGTAAAAGCTGAAACAAGGGCAAATTTAAGCTCATGAACCCACCAGGATGAAACTAGTCATGCCTGTAAAAAAATCACAATTGGTAAATGGGTTTAAGTTGAAGGGCGTTTCTGGGCCGCAATCCAAATTGTGTATTCAACATGATAACAGTGCTCTGAGATGTGTCTGGGCACCTCCCTATCGTCCTATGTTTGAACTCTCCCATTTAACATTTTTCCTGCCTGTGTCACTAATGAGGGCACACCCAAGTTTGCCTAATACTGGGTGTTGTCCTAAATATTACTCAAAAGGATACTTGTTTTAACCAAATTACTTCCTGTAATGGGAACAATGTGCCGATAATGTGACTATTTTAACCCTTTGATGGCCTTCCTAAATTAAGCCACTCCTAGGTCATAATACAACCAGATTATATACAAAAGCCTGTGATACTCTACAGGCAAAATGGTAGTTCAAATTAAAAATAGAAACATACACCTTTTCACAACAGGTAAATGTCATCAGAAAAATGAACTGAAACTATTTCCTCGTAACAGTAATGATATGGTAGTTTTACAAAATGGGCACTTGCTCAATATATTTAGTTTATCCTGGGCAAACGGTAAAGAACAGAGATTTTATTTAATTTCTTGCCATGTGCCTTGGAGCACAGAGAGAAAAAAATGATTGTGGGTGGTATTCACTTGCAAAACTGCCTCTATAAATAGTTTTTCTGAAGAGCCTTATTATCTCCCTTAGTTTCCCCATAGCAATAGTCTTTTTCTGAATTTCCTTTGATAATCGCTTCATCTACTACTCTTGGCAGAGAATTTGAAGCAAATAAAGCTAGCCTATATCTTGCATCTAAAACTCAGTGTAAAAGGTTTAAGTCTTCATTAAAGCTAGATCAGTAATTTCATTAAAATAATGCAATCAATAGTGGAAACTGTTGCCTAAACATTTAGAAAAAGAAGTAGGCATGACCAAGGGCATATACACCAGGACAATTAGCTTATTATGCTACTGTCTATATTATCTAGACATACCACAAAAACTATTTAAAGATACCAGGTCTTCCCTGGTGGTGCAGTGGTTAAGAATCCACCTGCCAGTGCAGGGGACACGGGTTTGAGCCCTGGTCCGGAAAGATCCCACATGCTGTGAAGCAAATAAGCCGGTGCGCCACAACTACTAAGCCTGCGCTCTAGAGCCTGCGAGCCACAACTAGAGAAAGCCGGCGTGCAGCAACGAAGAACCAACACAACCAATAAATAAATAAATAAATAAAATTTAAAAAGAAAGAAATAAAGATACCAAATACCTGAAATCACCAGTCTTAACACATTTCTAATTTTCTGGACTCCAACTTTTAAAAAAAACCAAGGCAGCATCATCATAAGAAGCCACTGTGACTTGGAATTAGGCAAAGATGATTAAAGATGGAACCAAAGACAATTACTCTAACATTCACATTTATTAGATTCTGCCTCTCTATTATGAGTAGGTTTTAATTTTGGTGGGAAACTTAAGAGGGAAAACAAGTTGAAATAAGGTAAAATCAGAAAAGCTTATCCTCTTTACATAGATTTTGAACTGACTGCAATGAGACTAGACAGACCTAAGAAAATTTACATGTGAGTAGCTGGGTTTAAGTAAATAGATATGGGTGAAAAAAAATCAGGCAATTTGAGGCAAAGTAATTAAGCAATAAGAAGGAAATGTAAAGCACTGCATACAAAAAGTTATTAAATCATTAGTTATTTATGCTTCAAGCCTACGCCATAAAGGAAAGTCAAAAGATCCTTATTTGAACTTTTAATAGGAATATAATTTTTAAAAGGTATTTAGAAGTATCTGTCAAAAAAAGATAGTTTCTGCTGGAATTTATAGTTTAGTCCAAACTATCTGCCATGTAAATGATTTGTGTAGACAGCTAACCATGGAGAGAATAAGCAGGGGTAGCAGCACTGAACCATGGACTGTACTTCATGTATGGTGCATATTCCTTATTATTAATAGGGGTTTGGGGAGAAAATGATTTGGAGCAGGAATGTTAAATAAATTTGGCAAATCTATTTAATAGTCAAGTAGATTTCTATGTTTAATTTCTCAGACCCTCCAATATGCTAAAGGCTACCTATCTCCAAAGAAGAATATAATATTCATCATTCCTAAATATATCAGAAGAGATACCCTGCTTTTCATCAAAAATCTTGTGTAATTAGTGTTCTATGGTATACACTTTGGGAAATGTTCAACTAATTCATATCAATATACTAAGGTTAAAAGAGAACTCATGAGTTAGTCTTCGAAGCTAATATCCATTTTACTTTAAAATTTGTAGTTCTTTTCATTTTTTTACTCAGTAAATATTTTTTTGAGCACCTTCTACATGTGAAACACTGTTCTAATTACTAGAAATGCAGTAACAATATCCCTGCCATCAAAGAGCTTACATGCTAGTGGGGAAGAGACAAACAATAAACAAACAACATACGTGTTAAGAGTAATAAGAGTTATAAAACAGAAAAAGAAAAGCAGAGTAAGAAGACAGAGGATTAGTGGGGGCATGGTTTGTATGCCTATTTATAGTTTAGACACCGAATCTAAAAAAGATCTCTCAGCTCATGTGATAATTTGACCAGAAACTTGAAGTGAGGCCTCTAGCCATACAAATATCTGTAGGAAGAACATTGCGGGTAGAGGGAACAGTTAGTGCAAAGACCCTGGGGCAGGTACATGTTGGCCTGTTCAATAAACAGCAAGGGAGCTAAGTTACCAAACAGAAGAGCAAGGTAAAAGTGATAAGATGTGGGATAAGAGATGAATGTGTGTGTTGGCAGAGGGGCACAGATCACATGGGGCCTTGTAGGACATAGTAGGGACTTACCATTTCCCTTTGAGTGAGTTAAAAAGCCACTGGAAGGTTTTGATTTATGTTTTAATATGACCACTCTAGCTGTTGTCTGGAGAATAGATTGCAGGAGGCAAGTGAGGAGGTAGAAAATAGTTAGAAGGCTTTCACAATGGTCCCAGAAAAGATAATGGTAGCATGGATCAACTCAGTGGTAGTGGAGGTGCTGAGAAGTGATTAGATGCTGAGTATGTTTCAATGGAAGGATTCACAAGATTAGTATGCTGATGGATTGGATATGGGGTAGAGCAGAAAGATAGGAGTGAAAGTTTTTTCCAAAGCAATTAGATGAACAGAGATGCCATTTTCTGAGCTGTGGAAGACTGGGAGAAGAGCAGTGCTGGTGATGAGGAATGCAGGTGGTGAAAGGAGGTCCTCTGTGATAGCTGTGCAGCTGTTCCGGAGAAAACACGAGGCATAAAGAAAAGACAACATAGGATTTGGAAGCAGATAAAGCTCAGGTGAGATTCCAGCTCTACCACATGTTATTCACGTAACTCTGGGAAAATGATATAATTTCTTAGCCTTAATTTACTATCTATGCAACAGGAATAAAACTACACCACAGAAAATTACTGTGAGGATTAGAGACGGTAGATACGCATTAAATTCTAACTATAAAGATAACTGAGATGAGCCATGGAATGATCCTCAAGAGAAATAATAAAAATTGTAATGCTGCAAATAATCACGGTAAAAACTAGAATTTAGGTAGCTGGAGATATTTCTTGGAACTTTAAACATTTTGCAATTGTACAATAGTACTGAGGAAAATATAGAAGTAATGCGGGTGAACCTCGGGTTCACTGGCTTAAAATTGTATGGGCACATGGTATTAATCGTTTGATTCACCCAACTTATTTCAAAATTGGATACATTTATAGTTTGGACTAAATATGCATTAACACATGATTTGAGATTTTTAGATAAGTACAATAGTAATTACCCAAGAGTGCCTGTACTACATACCCCGTACAAGTTTATTAATGACATCAACTCAAACAATAATAATTTAATTCAGTAAGTTTTAAAGATACCTAAAACTGTTAGATGCTGTGAGGAATAAAAGAATGACTATATTTCCTGACATTAAGACTCTCATAATCTGGTGGAAGAGTCAAATTCAACATAAAAAACTATGAAAGAGGGACTTCCCTGGTGGCACAGTGGTTAAGAATCTGCCTGCCAATGCAGGACACATGGGTTCGATCCCTAGTCCAGGAAGATCCCACATGCCGCAGAGCAACTAAGCCTGCGCACCACAACTACTGAGCCTGCACTCAAGAGCCTCTGAGCCACAACTACTGAGCCCTCATGCCACAACTACTGAAGCCTGCACACGTAGAGTCTGCGCTCCGTAACAAGAGAAGCCACCGCCATGAGAAGCCCGCGCACTGCAACGAAGAGTAGCCCCCACTCGCCACAACTAGAGAAAGCCCGTGTGCAGCAAGGAAGACCCAACACAGCTAAAAATAAATTAATTAATTAATTAAAAATACTATAAAAGAACCCCTCCCCCACTCTGGGCATGAGAAAGTAAAGAGAAGCCCATGCAGTTATGGACAGAGTCAGGGCTGAAAGGGTAGAGATATTAGGAAGAGATAAAGATCACCTACCTAGGATGGTAAATATGGTTCCATTTTTACTATTTGAAAACGTTTAGTAACCACACTATTTCACTTTCGTTATTTTTATATTTTGATTACTTCTCTAAGAATACAAGCATTCATAAATATTTATCATAATTTTATACTAAAAGTTTATTAAAATCATTTGTTCTAAACATCTTGGCAGGTTTGTTTTGTTTGTTTGTTTTGTGATACGCGGGCCTCTCACTGTTGTGGCCTCTCCCGTTGCAGAGCACAGGCTCCGGACACACAGGCTCAGCGGCCATGGCTCATGGGCCCAGCCGCTCCGCGGCATGTGGGATCTTCCCGGACCGGGGCATGAACCCGTGTCCCCTGCATCGGCAGGCGGACTCTCAACCACTGCGCCACCAGGGAAGCCCTCTTGGTAAGTTTTTATAACTGTGATTTTAGATTATCAGGACGTGATTCCACCTTTTCCCTACACCCCTACCATTAACCCTGTTACCTGCGAGTTGAAGCAGTTTATCAAATAGAATTTTCTTATGTCTGTTCTAGAATATCCGTAACACCTCTTCAAAACTCAATGATCTCTTTTTTAACAGGCTCAGAGCCTCTGCTTGGCAACAGTATCTAGCAAGATTAAAATCATTTATATTACATCTATTTTTAGTTTATATTTTATTTATAGAGTGGCAAGCACTGCTGGTATTTCATTTGGTGACAAAGTTTCTTATATAAAAGAAAGCAGAAAAGCACTGACAATGTAGGGAAAAAAAGAATGCAAAAATGATACATAAAAATGGAAAGATTATAAAGATAGTCTCTAAGTGGCTCAATTTAGGGAAATTTTCCTACTATCATCATACCAAACCTGTACAACAACCTTGTGAGGAAGAATTATTCCCATGTTCCAGAAGAAACTAGCTCAGAAAACGGAAATGATTTGCCCAAGGTGGTAGAGCTGATAACCTGTGGTATTGCCTTTAGTGCTGCAAGGGTCCAAAGGAGAAGAGTAACATGGACTGAGACAGTAGGAGCTTTAAGTAAAACTTTTAAAAACCTTAAAAATCATGGAGAACTCAAAATCATAGGAGAGGAATAAACACGGCACATGTCTGGGATCGTCTTGGAAGGGTTGGGTCCTATCAGGAAAAGTCTTGACATCTAAGGGAGATGAAAAACAACTAAAATTCTCTGTGTGGAAGTCTAAAAATAAAAGTGGTATTTTAGGTAAGAAAATAAGAGTGTAATATGCAAATGAAATGAATTCCAGATTTATCAGAGATCAGCAGGCATGATCATTGCTAGGCCACTGTAGTTTTTCCATGTGCTAACACGCATCTCTAGCATGGTCTGTCTCTAGGTGGTTGTTATTATTAGTATTAGTTCAACCAATACTCTGAAAGCCTACTCTATGTCAGGTGCTGTGCTAGGCACTACAGATACCAAAAGAGTAACCCTTTGTTCTCAAGAATTTCGAGAGGAAATATGTAAATAATTATGAAAATAAAAATAATTGTTATAGTATAGGTACAAATACTGTGGGAATCAAAAAGGAAGTTAAACAAAATAAAGTGGTGATCAGGGATGATGTCAAGGGGATAACTGAGCTAAATCTTGAAGGATGGGTAGTTTATCAAAAAGCAGAATGGGTGAGAGAAAATGGACAAGGGGAGACGTTCTAGTCAGAGGGATTGACAATGAGGACATAGCTAATTGAGAAGTTCTGGAGATAACATAGGAAATATACACATAATAATATACCTGTATACAATATTAGGTATATATTATACCTAATATATAATAGTATATAATGTTATATTAGTCTATAATACCATACATATAAATAAATGTATTGTACCTAACATATAATATATACCTAATTGATAGGAAAGGAGATTTTTTAAATTGATTTAAAAAGTGGGTAAGATAAGAAGCAGAACCAGTCAGCATATATGTTTCCAACTTTTGATTCTTCCCCTTTCTCATTCATCAAATCCAGTCAATTGTGGCTTCCACACCAACTCTTCTTTCCATTACCCTGCCACCATTTAGAGTCTCATTCTTCACACCTTGGACCATTAAAATAGTCAATTATTCTCCCTGCCACCGATTCTCCTATCGTCAAACAATTCTGCATTTTCCTCCCTATTAATTCTGCCTTTATCAGGTTGCTTTATTGTTTTAAAAATAAACACTTTCAAAGATCTCCAAGTTAAAGTGCCAGGAGTGCCCAACCATTTTGTGAAGAGACGATCATTCTCACTTCTTGTTTATATATATCGTGACATCATGTGTGGGGTACTGATTCAAGTCCCTCCACAGAAAGGAAAGGGTTGCCTTTGCAGGCTCTGTCTCCGCTCCTACTGTCAGTTTTCAGGCTGGGAGTAGTGGTGGTAATGGTGGTGGTAGCAGAGGCTAATGGCTTAAACAGCCATAAATAGATCCCGGTTTACTTGTTTGAATCCCTTGGCTTATAGGATGAACTCCAAAAACCTAATCCTGGCTTTCAAGTCCCTTTATAATCTAGCACTAGTTTACTCCTCTCTAACCTTATCATTTGCTGTTTTTAGTCATGAACTCTCTGCTCCACACTCTCTGGAATGCTTTGAGCCTTGATTCTAGACGCATGCATTTTTGTTTGTATCACTTTTTCATTGAAAATTTCCCTCTCTTTTGTCTCCACTTACCTGACTGCTGTATCTTTCAAAGGCTCAATTCAAATGCTTCTTCTTCCTTAGGGTATATACTGCCTTGTATTGTCTTTTAATTAACAAACCTATTAATTCAACAAATAAGTTTTGTTAAAACTCTTCTAAAATATATGGGAGTAAATCCACTGGAAGTTGAAGAGCTCATGTGAAATGAACATGATTGTGATTTTAATGCAGTCTATAACACTTGGAAGATAGCAAGAATAATAGCAAAAAGCAGATTTAATGAAGCTCACAGTATAAAGATAAAGACAGTTTCTTAGACCAAATCCACAAACTGATTAGCCAAGAAAAGTATAAATGACAGAAGAGGGTTAAAAATCATAGAAAAATCTCACCACGAAGTACAAAGAGGAAAAGATTGTTTGGGGATTGTTGCAAACATTCAAGAGATCGTTGATACCTTACATCCTTCTTTGGCTTTATGGATGATCCAAATTATTTTTCACGCCCTGTAGACAAACATATTTCATGTTTTCTTCATTTTACAATAAAAGATGGTTTTGGAAGAATAAGGCCTGACCATATAGACTACCTCCTTAACAAAAAGGGAAGGGAATTGACCCAAACATTCAAATTCTAAGGAGCTACAGAGCTAAGGAATTAAGAAGCTGAAGCTTTGCATTATGGGGACTAAGAGGATATGGTAAACATTTCTGATATTTTAAGAGTCTTTATTGATTTTATGTCATTGGTAAAAGGACAACTGCTTAATGCAAGCTGAATTTAACATATTCTAGATTTTCAAACATACAGAGAAATTAAAATAGAAACTACTGTACATGCTGCAATTTAAAAAGTCTGTTTCTAGTGTGTATGTATGTGAATATACACATGAACACATACATATATGTGTTTTGATTAGTAAATGTGTAATGATCTTCTATAATTTGAAAAATATATATAAATATGGAATCTTACAGTATGTAACCTTTTGAGACTGGCTGCTTTCATTCAGCATAAGGCCTTGGAGATTCATGCAAGTTGTTTCATGTACCAGTACTTAGTCTCTTTATTTAAAAACATTTTATTGAGATACACTTTACATACCATATAATTCACCCACTTAGTGTTCAATTCAATGTTTCTTAATATATTCACATTGTTGTGCAACTATCACCACAATCTAATTTTACATTTTAGTTCCCCTGTCCCCTTCCAAGAATGCCTGTACCCATTAGCAGTCAATCTCCATTTCACTCCCACCTTGCCCAGTCCACAGCAACCACGAATTTACTTTTTTTGTCTCCATAAATGTGCCTATTCTGGACATTTCATATAAATGAAATCATATGTGGTCTTTAGTGACTGGCTTCTTTCATTTTGCATAACATTTTCAAGGTTCTTCTATATAGTAGCAATGCATCTGTATTTCATTTGTTTTTACTGCCAGATAATAGCCCATTATATGGATATACCACATTTTATTTATCTATTTATCACTTAGTGGACATTTGGGTTGTTTCTATCATTGGGGCTATCATGGATAATGCTGCAATGAACATTCCTGTACTATTTCTTGTGTGGACATATATTCTCATTTTGAGTATATACCTAGAAGTGGAACTGCAAGATCATATGGTAACTCTATATTTAACTTCTTGAAGGACTGCCAAACTGTTTTTCAAAGTGGTTGCACCATTTTATGTTCCCACCTAAGTATATAAGGGTCTCAATTTTTCCACATCCTTGTCAACACTTTTTATTGTCCATTTTTTTTATCAGAACCATCCTAGCGGATGTGAAGTGGCACCTCATTGTGGTTTTGATGTGTATTTCCCTGATGACTAATGTGCTTAAATGTGCTTACTGGCACTTTTTCCTCTCATCCCCATTTGGAAAGCTCTTACCTCTTTTTCCTCCCACAATTTTGAGGTTTTGCTTTGACTTATTTAGTACTTTTACATCATAAATATTATTGAATTGTTCCCTGAAGTATGTCCCTTTTGATTAGAGTCCTTACTTAGCATTCATATAACATTCCCAAAGAGTCTGTCATTTTCCACTTTTTCTATCCCTTTCATTTTTATTTGGTTAAAAACCTTTCTTAAATATTCTCAGAGAGGTTAAGCGGGTAATACACTCTCTAAAGTTACATTTATGATATAGTTCCCCCTTGTAGAGGGGATGATATCTTCACTGGAAACAGGGATTTCTGATTATAGCCTTTTTCTCTTGGTAATCTGTGGATACTCTTCCACTGTCTCCTAATTCCCAGTGTTGTGGATTAGAATTCTGATGTGAGCCTTATACTTTATAGGTATACCATGTTCTGTCTGGAAGCCTCCAAAATGAATCCCTGGAGTTCAAAAACCTTACCAGGATAAGCCTAGGTGTGTTTTTTCCAACACTGAGGTCTTTCCTGGAATATCAATCTGCATAATGAACTCTGTTTTTAGCTCAGGAAAAATTTATTTATTTATTTAATTACTGCTTCTCTTCCATTTATTCCTTTTTCTGTAAATTATATTAGCCACGTTAGGTGTCCTGAATCTATTCTCCAAGTCTCTTACTTTTTTTCAATCTATTTGTATTTTTGGCTCTGGGCTTCGACTCTTCCAGGCCATTAAATGATCATATTCATTCCTTTATTCAATAATTATGTACTGGGTGCTTACCATGTACAAGACTGTGTTCTAGACATTGGGCATTGACAAAAGGTCAGCAGGTATACAAGAGAAAAATTCCTGCTCTTATTGTGCTTACATTTTAGTGGAGATTTTTTCTTAAGTGTATGTGCATGGATTGAAAGTCAGGTGGTAATAAGTATTTAGATAGGAAATCATGCTTTTGCTCCATAATTTTTTTTGTACTTCACTTGAACTTCCTTAAGTGCTCCTATTGTTTATTATTTTCATATTCAAGTTACTGTCTCCTCTGGCATTTCTATTTAGTTGGTCTACTGCATTGTTTAAGTGCTTTTTCTCTTTCTGGTTGCCTGGCTTCCCCAGATGAGTACTTTTTCTTTGTTACTTCAGAGGGGCTTAGGTTTCATTGTTGGAGGACACCGGTAGGAGCAGTCTCAAGAGAACAGAAAGGCAAAGCAGCCTCTACCCCTGTAGATGGGCAGGGCAGCAGGCCAGCTGCCAGCCCTGTGGAGGCCCAGGAGGAAGGCTCCCGGCTCTCAGGTCTCCTTACATCTCCCATCCTCAGGGATAGGGAGATAGCAGACCCTGCCTCTTTCCCTTTCTCCCCACTAGGGGAGTCCATGGATCTCTACCAAGCCAAGCTCTTTTCTGGATCTGCCATTCTTATCCTCACTCTGAGGGTCTTCCAGCCCTTGAGGAACAAGTCCTGGGTCAGCTCTCCCTGATAGAGCTCCCACAGAGCTCAGGCCTCACTTGTTCATCAGGTCCAGGGGTCATCTGACTCAAGAGTGGCAGATACAGGCTGGAATTAGTAACAGAAGGATAGGGAGATTTCACCTTCCCAGAACCCTCTCTGAAAAGTAAGTCCTGGTTACAGACTAATTCTAAAAACATTCAAATCTTGGCAAAGAAGTCAACATTTTAAAAAGCCTCTGCGAGGTCCAGAGGGTTGTATCATGTTCAGCTACTGTCCTAAATGTTAAACTCTGAGAAATAAGGAAGACCTTAATGTTAGTTGGATTTAAAGGATATTGACTAGATGGATGAATCTCAATTATGTTTTATAAAAGCAATCAGACAAAAGAAAGTGCATACTGTATGATTCCATTCATATAAAATTATGGAAAATGAAAACCAATGTACTATAGTGACAGAAAGCAGATCAGTGGTTGCCTGGGGGCCAGGGAATTAGGTGAGTGGGTTATAAAAGGGTAAGAGGAAACTTCTGGAGGTGATGAAAATGTTATCTTGACTATGATAATTGTTACAGGAGCGTTATGTTAAAACTCATCAAACTGAACACTTTAAATATGTGCAGTTTATTTTATGTCAATTATACCTCAATAAAACTTTAAAAGAAGTGGTTTTTTTGTTTGTTTGTTTTTTGGGCTTTTTTTGGCCATGCCCTGTGGCTTGCAGAATCTTAGTTCCCCAAGCAGGGATCGAACCCGTGTTCCCTGCAGTGGAAGCACAGAGTCCCAACCACTGGGTCACCAGGGAATTCCCAAAAGAAGTACTGACTGGGAAAAACATTTGTAATTTACATCACTAAGGGCTGATATCCCTAAATATAAAGAAAATCTAAAAATAAAGAAAAACACTAACAGGTAAGAGAAATGAACAGAAAGTTACTGAGCTTTTGAGAGTTTGAAATTTTCCATAATAAAAAATACATATAATTTTCAAAAAAATATTAAAACACTGTCCCTCACCCTCATACAATACACAATACAATTGAAGAGATACAAATATACTTACAAAGCTATCACACGTTTGGAGCACACTGCAACGTATATTTGAGTGGTGATGAATACTGAATGATGAAATGATCAAAGCTGGGGTAGAGGATCAGGCAAGTCATCCTGGAGGAAATGAGTATGAGCCTAGTCTTGAGGTAATGTGGCAGAGGTAATGGCAGAGAGGGAGTAGAAAGCAGAAGAGAGTTCATATGAAGAAAAATATATGGACAAAGGCAATGTGGTGGTGGAAAATGAAGATAGTTTCTGAAAAGGACTTGGTTCACCATTTCTAATACAACCATGGAAATCTCTTGTCACAGAAAGGTTATATGATGCAGTGTAAAGAACACACAGGAAAGGAAATGAGATCCAGTTCAGTGTATGAGGGTTTGGAATGGATCAAAATCATTTATGTTATTTATGTACCACATTCAATCTTTGCCATGTCTATGCTCTACCTATATTAGTATTTTTCTTTAAACAGACTTGTGTTTTTACCTAGATTCATTCTAAATAAGATCCACGAAATGAAATACTACAATTTTTTCTAATACACTAAAATAAACACATCTTTCATGCCTTTAGCAGCATATTTATTCTTAAAGTTATATTAAAATTTACTTCTTTCACTTACTCCATATGCTCGTTTTTCTCCCCACCAATAACCCTTAGGTGCATCTCCCTTGAAAGTCAAGGAGTGGAGGGCTACTAAAAGACTATCAGATTGAGCCAGGTTCCTTACCTGTTCATATCTCTCAATTTTTAGCATCGTTTGATAGAATATCCTACATTTGGAAATATTCTACACCAAATAAAAAAGCAATCCAACACATGAAACTTAGAAGCAACAAGTAACTTTCAATTAATTTTGAAAAATCCACGAAGACAAAAGAAATAGAACCTAAGAAGCATTAGTAACTACTGAGAAAATAGAGCAGCCTACTTCAGAAAACATAACATGTTTAAACGTGTGTTTAAAGTAGAGAGACAGTGTGGTGTGATGACAAGAAAAACTGTTTTAAGGTCATAGAGACCTTACTTTGAATTCCACATTTACCACTTAAACAAACTACTTAAATTTCTTGGCACTTCGCTTTCTTCATCTCTAAAATGATGATAATAGTTACCTGTCCTGGTTGTTGTGAGGATTAAATAAGCCAATATTTGTAAAGCATCTGTAGGTGGTCAACAATTATTACTATAGTACTGATGACATTTTTACTTGTTTACTCTTTCAACCTGACAAAATCAAGAGATGCTACAGTCTTTAAACTTACCAGCTTATAATCAATTTTGTAACCTATGCTGTATGTCCAAATTCAGTTGGAAATTTGAAAACCTTTTGAATACTTTACAATATGCTAAAATTACACTCAATAAGTTTTTATAATCCTAAACTAAATGTTGCTTTGAGTATAGAATATAAAAATATTAAGCAATATGTATGTGTATATATTTTGGAGAAATTTTATCTTTATCAATTTAAACCAGTTCTACTCTGGTATATTTCCTTTTTTTTTTTTTTTTGGCCACACCACACTGCATGTGGGATCTTAGTTCCCTGACCAGGGATGGAAACCGCGCCCCTTGCATTGGAAGTGTGAAGTCTTAACCAGCGGACTGCCAGGGAAGTCCCTGGTATATTTCCTGTAGGGCAAAGCATGGAGTCTTTTTTTTTTTTTAATAAATAAAATAAATAAATTTATTTTAAAAAAAAGAATACAAACATACTTTTATTTTCTCCCATTCTTTAAAAAAACAAAACAAAAACCTCTTGTCTTCCACTGGACAAATTGGGAACAATCTGAATATTGAAAATAATCACTATCCTAACTAATTGTAATACAAAATATAAATAAAAACCTTAAGCCCATAATGATACTCAAAAACAAGGAAGAATTAAAACAAAACAAAAAACCTCCTTGGTCACTACTGTGGCACCTACTCCATAACTATTTATTCTGAAAATACAGGAAAATAATTAAGGTTTATCCAGCCTGACTAAGATGAACTTCAGCTCAAAAGCACGTAGTGTTAATCACTGGGCCGCCAGGGAAATCCCTGGTATATTTTTTATGCGGCACAAGTAGCTGAGTACACAGAGGGTCAGTATGTTAAGCAAGAAAAATCTGGGGAGTGAGAGATTCTAAAAAAATCGGTGATAAATTGTGAATCACTATATTGTACACCTGCAACTTATGTAATATTGTACATCAACTATACTTCAACCAAAAAACCCTAAATAAACAAAAAATTGGTGACAACAGTATTGAAATGGGGAACGAAAGTGTTGTCACTTTCATTGTCTGTGCATAACATGAATATGACAAAGAAGGGTTAACGATCTAAACAAAGTTTTACGATGTACAGAACTGAAGGCAATCAGTCTCAAATTTGTATTGTATTAAGGTCTTAGAGTTAAAAAAAAACATGGTGAAAAGAATTGGGAAGATATTTCGGGAGGTGTTAGTCTTTCTGACAATGATGGAATATTGGGGGGCGGGGCAGGGGGCAGAAAAACATGCCTCATGAAGCCGAGTTTAAGGATAAACTTTTGACCCTGAGATTTTAAAATATGCAGATCTGAATTTCTGTTAGTTGTGTTGATAAAAAAAAAAAAACCCATGTGAATAGTTAAAAAGCTTTTAAATCTTTACTACAGAAAAGATTTTTTTGTCAATACAAAGAAGCTCTTCAGTTGTCTATTTCAACTTATTTTAATATTAGTAAATAAAAAGGTAGACATATCACCTTCCTTAGGACATAAACTTTCACGGGTAACAAGCAGAACTAATGTTTAGGTAACAGTTTAACATCTTGAGGGTTCTTAATAAAATTTAAACTCCATTTAACATGAAATCTCTCTCCATAATATGCACTCATGCCATTTGGATTACTAAGAGTTAATGTTTGGAGATGCTGTTCAATACCAATATAAAGTTCCCTTCTTTTCTGTTATAGGTTCGTCTCTGAAAATTTCCCTATAAATCTTTCAATCTACTATCTGTATCACGTGAAGGCAAGTCCAGCAGTTAAAATCTGCCCAATCCATAGACACTATAAGATCTGATGAGGGAATTCCCTGGTGGTCTAGTGGTTAGGACTCGGCACTTTCACTGCAGAGGCCCAGGTTCAACCCCTGGTCGGGGGACTAAAATCCCAGAAGCCGCACAGTGCGGTGTTAAAAAAAAAAAAAAAAAAATCTGATGAGTGAGGGAGATCTGGAACAATTATTACACAGAAATATTTAAGCTCAATAAATATTTAAATAAATGAATGAATGTAACATTTATACCTGATTAAGTAAATGCAATAAACAGTAAAACTCTTGCATTATTCCTGTAAAAAAAAATCACAGGGCTTCCCTGGTGGCGCAGTAGTTGAGAGTCCGCCTGCCGATGCAGGGGACACAGGTTCGTGCCCCGGTCCGGGAAGATCCCACATGCCACGGAGCGGTTGGGCCCGTGAGCCATGGCCGCTGAGCCTGCGCGTCCGGAGCCTGTGCTCCGCAATGGGAGAGGCCACAACAGTGAGAGGCCCGCGTACCGTAAAAAAAAAAAAAAAAAATCACAGATTGCATAATGTTTACATCAAACCCTATGACCCATGCACATTAAGAGATAAAGCAACTTTCTCTTATTTTTCAAAAGCCAGGACTTGGCATCATGGTGAGATGGGAAGCACATAAAATTTAGTAATTTTGAACACAGGCTCTGCTACTACTCACCACGTAGCTTTAGGCAAGTTACTGTCAACAGCCTCAGTTTCGTTATCTCTGAAAAGGTAATAACAGGGACTTCCCTGGTGGCGCAGTGGTTAAGACCCCCCAGCTCCCAATGCAGAGGGCCGGGGTTCGATCCCTGGTCAGGGAACTAGATTCCACATGCATGCTGCAACTAAGAGCCAGCAAGCCACAACTAAGAAGCCTTCATGCCTCCACTTGCAGCCGGCACAACCAAATAAATAAAATAAATATTAAAAAAAATAAAACCACCACAACAGGGATTTAAAAAAAAAAAGGCAATAACACCCACTATCCCACAGACTGCGGAGAGGATAAAATTGATTAACACTTCACTAAGTAGCTTCATCCCTTAGCTCTTTTTACCACATGACCAATGTGCTAACTACTTTAAACTTCTGTTTCCCTCTTGCTCTACACCTTCCTCTTATTCTTTCTAATTGTTCCTACTGCTTGCAATCTCCTTGTCTAGACCTGCCTTCAAGAATCAGTTGTGTCCCGTCCTCTGAGGTACCTGTCCAGGGTCCCCTCTGGGCAATATTATAATCCTCTCCAGAATTTGTGATCCAAAGTGGTTTCTTTTTGTTTTTATTAAACCATTAATCACAATATAATAAGTAAATGGTAGCTTTTATTTTTGAGTGTTGTGTCACACACATGTTAAGTGCTTTATGTTCATTTTCCCATTAATTCACAACCACCCTGTGAAGTAAGTAGTACTGTTATTCCCTTTATCAATGAGTAAAGTAAGGCTTAGAAAAGTTAAATAACTTGCCCAAAGTCACTCAAGTAATAATTAATACATATTAGCACTGCTCCTAATTAGTAATAATTAGTAGGACTGGGATTCAAAGTCAGGTGCATGGCTCCAAAGCCATTCTGCTGCCTTTGGTGGGGAACTTATACTTCCTTTGCCTTTGTAGCCTTAGGAAAAAAGTACACCTGGCATGAACATGTGTTTAGTGAGTAAAAAAAGGAAAAGAACAAGTCTGTACACTGAATTGCCTATTGTGTGTAATTCACCTGGACGTGGAGGTACAAAATTATCCAACAAGATCTCTACCCTCAAGCAGCCTACAGTCAGTCTATCTGGGAGAGAGACTAGTGAATAGGTGATTGCATTACAGTGTGGTACATGCTATTTATATGGACAGGCTTCAGAGAAAACATAGGAGAGGGCACCTAAACTGGATGGGAGGAGGAATATAGTCAAGAAAGATGTTAGGTTAAGTCTGAGTTTCTGCTTTTCTCTTCAAAACCAAAATTAAGTAGGATTTTACTAGACTGGCATTCTAGTAGCTGGCATGGCAGGGATGAATGTACTTTTTGTTAAAACTGAAGTATAGTTGACTTACAATATTATATTAGTTTCAGGTGTACAACATAGTGATTTGATATTTTTATACATTACAAAAGGATCACCACAACGTACATCTTTTTAAAATTAGTTTAGATTATGTCTACATTTATATTTCTATTTTATCTCAAATTACCTGTCTAGTTCAAATAAATATCATCTTCTAAAAAAACACATTTTAAAGGATGATCTGCTTTCTAAATATGTTCAATTTATATGACAGTACATCATATTTTTCTCTCCTCACAAAGGAGAAACAATAAAAAAAAGGGACTGGTTCCATAACTGGCTAGTATGAGAAGTGCTTGCAACAAAACCACAATCCATTTAGGATTTTAACTCAGAAGAACAAGTGGCTACAACTTATCACATCTCAAGTAACTGCTCCAAAACCACTATCTATCCTCAAGAACATTTTACTAAGCAAAAACCAAACCAAAACAAAACAAAAACAAAATAACACAAACAAAAAAAAATGAGGTTTTCCCCATATACGTTTCCTTCCTTTTTTCCCCCCCGTCTAATTTAACCCTACAATAATGGTATACAATTTAGATAATGGATTTCCATCAGTTGTTCACTTACCAAACAATAGTTCATTCAAATGGATACTTTCTGGGCTGTCATGGAAAACGTCAAAATAAAATGCCTTATTAAATTCGAGTTAGATTATATCTGTCACTTCTTCCTTGTCCAAAACAATTACTATGAAAGAAAATAAATTAAGCCTAGCACTGTCACTTATTACAATGTTGGTTGCTATAAAAATTTTTTTACCAGTTTTCTAGGTGGTTACTAATAGATTAAATGATTTCAACACTGTTCTAATCTGAAGAAAGCAGATTTCCCCAAACATTATGGGACCAGTAAGGATGAAATAATAAAATAAAGTAGAGGTGATAAGGAATGCACTTGTTTGCGTTTTGTGGGATTAGTGAGACAACAGCAAAAACAAAAGCTTAATGGGATTAAAATCTAAGGACAGCAAACACAAACAATCAAGAAAGTGCAGCTTCGAACACACAATCACAAAAGAGAACCTAACTTCTTTAACCTAGAGTTTGCAGAGAATCGGGTTCAAGTACAAAGTAGGTTAACCTTCTTTTCTTTTTTTTTAATTGAAGTATAGTTGATTTACAATGTGTTATTTTCATCTGTACAGCACGATTCAGTTTATATATATATATACACATACACTTTTATATGTATTCTTTTTCAGATTCTTTTCCCTTATAGGTTATTACAAAATATTGAGTATAATTCTCTGTGCTACACCTTAGGTCCTTGTTGAGGTTAACCTTACTTTCAACTTATCACCCTATTTATTTAGCAAAATGAAAAATAACCTGGTGGGAAAAAAAAATAACCTGGTGGGCAAAGAGTTTCCACAAAACCTTTCTTATCTTCCCCTAGTAAATTCTCTCACTAAAAGGAAAAGATAAACAAACGGAACTTTTCTTGATAAGCCTTATCTTTAAGTTAGAGATTTTTAAAAATTCATGAATGCTTGCAAGGACAAGAGAGGGTCAACAGCAGTTTACAGCAAAGAACTGTGATGTTACTTGCTACAGGGGACAGTTACAATCATGAAATCCAAAGGAATTGTAAGAGATTTTTATTCCCTTAACCTTTATTCACGCACTAGAAGAGTTTTCGACAATTTATAAACTTACAGACTTAAAATATAAAGGGCTTCAAACTATGGCTGTATTTAATACCATAATGTTAACTCAGATTTTAATGGCATGTTAAAAATTCAAAACCACAATTCCCCCCAGTAAATGTAACCATTACCATTTAGAGAAAATAACAGGGATAATCACATTTGTCAAATTTATTTAACCTGAAGCTATGTTAGTCACCATAATGACCTACTGTACTTTTGTTCTTTCATTAAAGAATTCTCAGACCATTCACTATTGAGTTACTGTTTAACTGGTAAACTGAGGCAAAATACTGAATAACTTGCAAAGTCACAAGTGCAAAGTCCACTGTACAAAACTACTGAACCAGGCTCCCTGTTTATGTACTCTTCCAGATATAATTTAAACTGAGCAAAAGATGAATTCTAAATTCCGCATAAATTGCCTCTAACTGTGCCTTTCTTTTTGCTTGAAAACGCTTTTCATACATTGCCACCGATTCAGTTTCACCTGTAGGTAATGAACACAGAACTCATTGTGGGGAAAAACAAACCAGAATGTGAAAAAAGTAAGATAAGTTATCAGATATACAAGGGAGTGAAACAGTTGATTGAAAAGTACTTTAACCACAATACCTTTTCTCCATTCTTAAAAGAGGCATTTTGAATATTTTAGTTACTATTTCTTTCACGAAAACCCCCAATTTCCCAATGCTCCCACATTGAGTACTCACCTGATTCATCTGAAGGCTGAATCCGGGCTTTTATTTCTGCTAAGCTGGGCTCCCCCTCTTGGGAGACCGATGCTGCTGCCCCCTCCTCTGTATCCTCTACCTTAGTCACGGTGAAGTGCGGCATTGCTGTAGTTAGGAACCCGTGCTCTCCCTATATTTAAGCTTCCTTCCAGTCTACCTTCCCTGCCTACCTCTTCCTTGCTGTGCGCTTTCCGACTCTGATCACTGCCCACAGGAGACCTAGCCTGGGAATCGGGAAGTACTTTCAGCTCACGTGACCTACAGCCCCAAGGGAGTGGAACCTAGAAGACACGCCTTCCACAGTGTTTACCATTCACTTAAAAGGATTAAGCACTCCACCTCTTGCTTATTGTTATTAAACTCTAAGAATCCCAAGAACTGTTTAGGCTGCTTTCCCAGAGCTGCCAATGGCTGGAGAGTGGGCAGAATGCATGGAACTCCACCCACTGTGTGCTCACCCTCCTGTTTCCTTAAGTTATTTGCACGTCGGGATCTCAACCTCTGCTCTCATATCTCACAGGAGAAAGAAGATTAGGGAACAGTTCATTTTGTAAACTTTTCGTTTTAAAGAAAGACTTACACTTACATTAATTTAGAAAATCAAACTATTTGTAAGCTTCTGTTGCTTTATTTCAAAGCATACTGAAACTACTCATACAAATCAATAAAAGTTTTTTCTTATCTTTCAGATAAGAACATTCACTTGGCAAGTATTTAATGAATATCTATATATTTTATACAAGATATAGTTCTAGATGCTATAGTGTATACAAGGACATCCAAGAAGAGACATTAACTTTCCCGAAAGTCCAAGTTGTTTAAAAGAGCAAAATATTTTTAAAGGGAAGAGTTCAGAATTTTTTGTACTGTACAGAGTTTAAACATTGTGTTTTAAAGGAAAAAAAAAAACAAGAAAATCCCTGATTAAGAGGTGTACAGTTCCTTCAGTACACACTTAAAATAACATACTTAACTTTATCAGATAACTGTGTTCTCAGTTGATGACTTTAACTACAGAGTATAAGGCCCTATCTCTGCACCTAGACAAGGGAGTTCAGTAACTTGAGCTCTGTGCTATTTTCCATTAATGATGTAATATGAGGGCTTTGTTGTTAGTAACACCTGACAAACAAGACTGCACTAAATTTAAAGAAGAATGATGGTTTATAATCCCCATTTATTCCAGTATATACCACTTCTAAAAGAGAATGAAGCCAATAGTTGTTAAAGACCTACTCTGTGCTCTGCATTGCACTAGAAACTTTCTGTTATGATCTCATTTAATCATCACAGCAACAGAAACATTAGGCTAGGAACTTGCCCAAAGTCACAGAGTTTGTAAATGGTGAAGCCCCACTTAAAAACCTCTAATACTCTTGTTGGTAGGCAGCATAGAAGTTTCACAGAAAGAAAACTCATATACACTTACCTCATTTTATTTCATGGGCTCCTGTTTAACACTGGTTTGTAATCTTGGCAGCACCATTGGTATCACCTGGGGAGATTTTAGAACAACTAATGCCTGGTCCCATCCCAGCTATTCTGATATAATTCCTCTGGAGTAGAACCTGGGCAAAAGGACCTGTAAAAGTTCCCTCAGGTGGTTCTAACAGGCAGCCAAGGTTGAGAACTATCAATACTACAAGAGAAACGTTTGTCACTTGAGAAGGCTTTGAAACTGCTTTTTATCTCTGATAGAAACTAAATCAGGTGTGGTAGTGCCCTTGGTGATTTTTCCATATTTACAACTCAGGTAGCTACTCTGCTGATTTACTCAAATTGTCTACCAAATTGTCAGAGTTCAACATTATATTCTAGGTTCCAAATTTATTAATACCTTAGTGCCATTGGATATTTCCAATGGGATCTTACTTTTCATATTTAATTTATTAAGAGAGTTGAACTGTGGCTAATCTTTTATAGTCAGTGGACAGAAACAATGACTCATGTTTATAAATCTATGTACAGCTTGTACACATAAGCCTATGTACGAATGTTATCCTGTCACCTCTCCCCTCTAAAAAAAACCCCCAAACTAAACAAGTAGGAATGTAACAAATTCCTGTTAAAACGATGAGTAATTTATTTACCAACTTGAGAGAGAGCTAACTTACCAATAGTTCTCTCCTAGACTGGACGGTAGATAACAGTGCAGGGGCATAAAATATTCAAGGCAAGGTTAAAGTAATATAGAAAATGTTGCGGGCGGGGAAAGTGGCAAAGAAGAGACGTGTAAGTGCTATATAGGAACAGTGGTTAGACAGAGAAGGTGGGATGTAAGAAACAGCTATTTAAAGTACAACAAACTACCACAAAGAGTATACCATTCCACAGCCACCATGATGGCTAAAACTGGTAAGACTGACAATTTTGGTGAGAATGTGGAATGAAAGGAACTTTCATACATTGTTACTGGAGTGTAAATTGGTTCACCCACTTTGGAAAGGGGTCTGGTACTTTCCCCTATAATCCAACAATTGCACTCCTCGGTATTTACCCCCCTGAATGAAAATAGTATAAGAATGTTCACAGCAGTTTATTAACAATAGGCCAAAACTGGAAACCCAAGTGTATATCCACAGGAGAATGGATAAACTCTGATATATTCATACAAAGGATTACTATTCAGCTATAAAAAGGAATGAACCAGTGTGATACCTACAACAATATAGGTGAATCTCAGAAACATTATGCTAGGTGAAAGAAGAGTACATAAACAAAAGCTTTTGTTTATGTTTTTTTTGTTAAGAGTACTTAAACAAAAGAGTACATAATATATGGAGCCACTAATAGGAAGTTTTAGAGCTGGCAAAAGTAATGTGGTGCAAAACCAACAGGACAATGGTTGCCTTTGGGGGAATGGAAGTGGAGACGGGGCATGAGAGAACTTCGCAGAGTGATGGTAATATTCCACATCTTGATAGAGTTTAAAGTTCCACAGGTATATGCATTTGTCAAAATTCAGTCAATCTTCACTTAAAATTTGTGTATTTGGGCTTCCCTGGTGGCGCAGTGGTTGAGAGTCCGCCTGCCGATGCAGGGGACACGGGTTCGTGCCCCAGTCCGGGAAGATCCCACATGCCGCGGAGAGGCTGCTGGGCCTGCGCATCCGGAGCCTGTGCTCCGCAACGGGAGAGGCTGCAACAGTGAGAGCCCCGCATACCGCAAAAAAAAAAAAAAAATTGTGTATTTCATGGTATGAAAAGTTTAACTCAAAAGAAAAAAGCTGCAAACAGATACTGAATTCTAACTAACAATCTGATTTTGAAGTATTTGGGAAAAATGAACTGATATCTGCAATTTGAAACTTGAAACCTTGAAATGCATATACTAAGATAAATGGATAGACATACGACAGGAAAAGTATTATAAAATACTAATGATAGATTCTGGGTGGTGAGTATACAAGTGTTCACTCTAAGTCTTGCAATTATTTGTATTTTTGAAATTTTTATAATAAAATGTTGAAAAAATACAATAAACTGACACCATTATGAAAATGAATAGGCAAGTCAAAGACTGGGAGAAAATATTCATAAAACATATGCTTGGGCTTCCCTGGTGGCGCAGTGGTTGAGAGTCCGCCTGCCGATGCAGGGGACGCAGGTTCGTGCCCTGGTCCAGGAAGATCCCACATGCCGCGAAGCGGCTGGGCCCGTGAGCCATGTCCACTGAGCCTGTGTGTCCAGAGCCTGTGCTCCACAACGGGAGAGGCCACAACAGTGAGAGCCCCACGTACCGCAAAAAAAAACAAAAAACAAAAAAACATATGCTTGACAAAGGACTTGTATTTTGAGTATACAATAATCCCCTACAACTTAATAATAAAAAGACAACTCAACAGAAAATGAGCAAGGGCTTCCCTGGTGGAACAGAGGTTAAGAATCTGCCTGCCAATGTAGGGGACACAGGTTCGAGCTCTGGTCCGGGAAGATCCCACATGCCGCGGAGCAACTAAGCCCGTGCACCACAACTACTGAGCCTGAGATCTAGAGCCCATGGGCCACAACTACTTAGCCTGGGGGCCACAACTACTGAGCTCGCATGCCACAACTACTGAAGCCCGTGCACCTAGAGCCCATGCTCCACAACGAGAAGCCACCACAATGAGAAGCCTGCACACCGCAACAAAGAGTAGCCCCTGCTCGCCACAACTATAGAAAGCCTGTGCGCAGCAACGAAGACCCAATGCAGCCAAAAATAAATAAATAAAATAAATTTTTAAAAAAGAAAATGAACAAAAGATTCAAACAGACAATTCACAAAGGAAGCTATACACATGGCTAATAGCACTTGAAAAACTGCTCAGTGGCCATCAAGGAAATGCAAATTAAAATCACAATTAAAGGGCTTCCCTGGTGGCGCAGTGGTTGAGAGTCCGCCTGCCGATGCAGGGGACACAGGTTTGTGCCCCGGTCCGGGAAGATCCCACGTGCCGTGGAGCGGCTGGGCCCGTGAGCCATGGCCGCTGAGCCTGCGCGTCCAGAGCCTGTGCTCCGCAACGGGAGAGGCCACAACAGTGAGAGGCCCGCGTACCACACACACACAAAAAAAAATCACAATTAAAACTGTTGGCAAGGGGCTTCCCTGGTGGTGCAGTGGTTAAGAATCCGCCTGCCAATGCAGGGGACATGGGTTCAAGCTCTGGTCCGGGAAGATCCCACATGCAGTGGAGCAAATAAGTCCATACACCATAACTACTGAGCCTGCGCTCTAGAGTTGGCAAGCCACAGCTACTGACCCCACGTGCTACAACTACTGAAGCCCGCATGCCTAGAGCCCGTGCTCCGCAACAAGAGAAGCCACTGCAATGAGAAGCCCACGCAACACAAAGAAGTGCGGCCCCCACTTGCCACCACTAGAGAAAGCCTGCGCACAGCAACAAAGACCCAACACAGCCAAAAATAAATAAATAAAATAAATAAATCTATAAAAAAAAAAACTGTTGGCAAGGATGTAGAGCAAATGTTGATGTGAATGTTGGTGTGATGACTTTGGAAGAATGTCTGGCAGTTTTGTGGGGTTCTTTTGCAGTACGCAGGCCTCTCACTGTTGTGGCCTCTCCCGTTGTGGAGCACAGGCTCCGGATGCACAGGCTCAGCGGCCATGGCTCACGGGCCCAGCGGCTCCGCGGCATGTGGGATCTTCCCGGACCGGAGCACGAACCTGCGTCCCCTGCATCGGCAGGCGGATTCTCAACCACTGCGCCACCAGGGAAGCCCTGGCAGTTTTTTAATAAGTTTAAACATACACTTACCCTATGACCCAGCAATTCCTTTTTGTTTGTTTGTTTTTTGGTTTTTGCGGTACGTGGGCCTCTCACTGTTGTGGCCTCTCCCGTTGCGGAACTCAGCGGCCATGGCTCACGGGCCCAGCCACTCCGTAGCATGTGGGATCTTCCCGGACCGGAGCACGAACCCGCGTCCCCTGCATCGGCAGGCGGACTCTCAACCACTGCGCCACCAGGGAAGTCCCAGCAATTCCTTTTATAGGTATCTACCCAAGAGAAATAAAAGCTAAATCCACAAAAAAAACTTTTGAACATGTATGTTTTTAGCAGCTTTATTCCTAACAGCCCAAACAGGAAAGAGCCTAGGTATCCATCACAAGATAAACAACCTATAGTATATTCATACAATAGACTATTACCCAACAATAACCAGGAATGAACTACTGATACATTCAACAACATGGCTGAATCTCAAAAACATTAGAAATTATACATCACACATTAATTACACGCACACTTTAGTGTTTAGGTGTGAAGCACATTGATGTCTGCAACTCATTTTGAAATGCTTCAAAGATGGATGGATCAATGGAAGGGATGAATATGTGATAAAACAAATACAGCATGGATTTCCCTGGTGGTGCAGTGGTTAAGACGTGGTGCTCCCAATGCAGGGGGCCTGGGTTCGATGATCCCTGGTCAGGGAACTAGATCCCACATTCATGCCTCAACTAAGGGAGCCCGCCGGCTGCAACTAAACTAAGACCCGGTGCAACCAAATAAATTAAATAAATTAATTAAAATGTGTTTTTTTTTAAAAAAAACAAATATAGCACAATGTTAATTGTAGCATATGGAGGATATGGATATGGGTGTTCATCATACAGTCTTTCAACTTCTGTATATGTTTGAAATTTTTCATTTAAAAAATGTCAGAAAAAAATATAATGAACTGAATGAAGTTTACTGAAATCTAAAAAACTTTGGATCTGAGTATAAAACAAGTCACTTATGGTCAAATTTCATTTCACATAAAATTCAGGCAGCTGCATAAATGCTTTTCCTGATTCTAGAGTGTTGAATATTGTTTGAAATGAGAATCATCATACAGGCTTGAAATACTTATAGTTTCACATTAAAAAAAAAAAAAAAAAAACCAAGGAATTCCCTGGCGGTCCAGCGGTTGGGACTCCACGCTTCTACTGCCAGGGACCCAGGTTCCCAGGTTCGATCCCTGGTCGGAGAACTGAGATCCTGCATGGCATATGGCCAAAGAAACAAACAAAAACAAAAAACAAAAACAAAACAAAAAACCCCACCACCACAACAGCAATATCCATGGGAGAACAGACTTGTGCTTGCCAGTGGGGAGAGAGGGTGAGGGAGGGGTTGATTGGGAGTTTGAGATTAGCAGATGCAAACTACTATATACAGAATGGATAAACAAGGTCCTACTGTGTAGCACAGGGAACTATTAATATATTCAATATCCTGTCATAAACCATAATGGAAAAGAATATGAAAAAGAATATATATATAATATAACTGAATCACTTTGCTGTCCAGCAGAAATTAACACGACATTGTAAATCAGCTATACTTAAATAAAATAAATTAAAAAAAAAATCTATGGTATTTTGAAGCAGTAAGATATAAGGCCAGGCTACGGCAAAAAGGGCATTTCTTATGGTATTACTTCCACAGTGCTTTATACATTAGGCTAAATATTATACATATTATATTTATTTTATTAGTTTCACTAAAACACTTGTGACTATATTATGTCTGTATTTTTAAAAAAGCATGCCCATTCTTTAAAAGAATGTGTCTACTTTGGGTAATATTTTGAAAGTAAAATTTACCATTCTACACTATTCTATTATGAATTTTTAATCATGGCTAACAATTCAATTTTTCATCATGGCTAACAATTCATGATAACCAGCATTTTATTTTATTCAGCCCATTTATCAAATTAGGTTCAGTGAAAAGACTGAAACAAGGGAAAGTCAGTGGGAAATTATTTTCGACATAAGGATTCTCTATCAGTTTTTAATATTTTGTTATATGCCATCACTAAAAACCATTCAATTTTAAAGCAAATCATATATGTATTTCCTCTTGGTTTGCAGAAACTGAGAACTGTATTGTACAAAAGCTATGCAAATTATCTAGAACCACACAATCTCACTGCAAATTATCTCTGGTAAAGGACTATTTTCCTCTAAATTTCCAGTTCATTGTGGGCTAAAAATTTTGAAAAAAACCCCAATAATAATAATAAAAATTACTAGAAAATGAAAAATATACAAAACACAAATTCCAATTTTTATTATTAGATTCAATAGACATAAACCTGCTTTAACAAATTGCTATGCAAGTTTCTAAAAACTCTGAATTTCTGAACTCATCTCCTCACAGACATAATAAATAGCTCATGGTCCAGCACCGTCTGCATACAACACTCTGAATGGCTCTGTTAGAGAATGATCTAAACATTCTGCTAGAAGAGAATGAGCAGTTCACTACCTAAATTTAGAGATATAGTTGGAGTCTGAAAAGTATACAGATTCTCATTATGTATATACAAATTTCCTATTTACCGTACTCAGCAAAACCTTTTTCTCCTTCAGACACTGGGACAGTAAATATTAATTTAAAATATAAAAATGACCACAAACTAAATCTTGCCTTACTATGTAGACAATTATAAAAAGACTTAAATGAATCAATTACTTTGATGAGGACCAACTATCATGGATAGTAAGGACTTAAAACTTCTAAATCTCAAAATTACATAAAATTGTCTATGAATAGATTTTTATAAAATGGCATGAATGATGAATAATGTATTTGGGGGCTAATGACTGAAAGACAGTAAATACATAAAAGACATTATTTTCTGATGGATTCGTAATATTGTAGGGTAAGGATGACAAAGAGTTCTCCAAATCAAAACATCAGAAAAATCTATTCTTTACTGAGGCTGAAGGAATCATGCATTTATTCAATATATATTTGAGTGTTCACTATGTGCCAGGAAACAGGAATACAATGGAGAACAAGACACTGCTCCTGCCCTCAAGGAGTTCGCAGTCTTGTTATCCAATTATTTATCCAATAAAAGGCAATATAAAACAATATACTGTAATACAGTATAAGCATAGAAAGAATCTTGAGAGCACAACACAGCACTACCTTGCCCAGTTACTTCCACAGGGACCTAAAGTTGTGAGTCTTCACTAGAGGAAAGAATGTAGTAGGATAGTTGATGGCTAGCTAATTTGCTAGCTACGCCTTCCATTTTGGTTACTGATCCAAATTCTAAAGAAGGCATTATCAAAAGCCTCTGAGCACTTAGAGCCCTCAGCTTCTACTGTTAACTTTTTCACAATATTGCAATTCCCTGTATAAGACTGCTCATCTCAATGTCATCATACCCTAGGTATGATAGGACCCAAGAATCACCAACCAGAGGTAAGCACTGGCAGCTACTAACATGGACTACTCAGTAACTCAGAATCTCATTTCTGATGTATGACATTTCATTCTTTAACTATGAAATACGCTATATGGGCTTCTAGTCAAGGCTAGCAATACTGTATAGAAAATAACACTGATGTTAAGCACCATACTGTCAAAACTTAGGACATATTTCTAAAAATGTAAAGAAAGGAAAATGAAAACATAATTTGAAACAAAATTTCCTTGTTAATTTTCTCCTCAGAGAACAAGTGTTTTTATAAGTTATTGCTTCCCTCCTCCCCTGAAACAAAACTCCATTTTAAAATAGATCTACCGAGACAGGGGTCAAAATATGAATATTCATTAACTTTAGATGGACTAATGTAACTAAATCAGTAACTGTTCATGTAATTCAGCACGATTATACTGCCCTAGTTATCTGAGATCATTTGTGTAAAAGACAGTAAAATACACATTGTTAGGCCAGATTTCTTGTTAGGAACACAGAACCTTAAGTTATTTTGGAAACATGTCATTTTACTACTTTTTTAAAAAAACCATTTCCTTTCATGCCCCCAATCCCAGGCAAAATAATTGCAAAAATGTACCCAGAAGATAAAGACTGCATTTCCTTATGCTTGCTCTATTATACATTTGAAGCTGAATAAATGTTTCAACAGAGCCAGCCACCATTAGCAGAGGAAGTGTAATGACAATAATACTGGTGTTAGAATCACAAACACTGGGTTCAAATCACTATTCTTCAATTTATTACTTGTATGACCCTGGGCAGGTTACTTAACCTTATCAGCTTCAGCTTTTTCCTGGAGAAGAAATCCACCTTAGCTCAGAAGAAAATGACTTTTTTTTTTAAATGAAAAAGTATCAGAACTGATGATTTTTCAGCAAAGGAAAGAATTAACCTAATCTAATAGGAAAGCCTGTTCTCTATTTCCTATTAATTCCTAAAATTTTATTTGGAAATTAGAACACTGCTAAATTAGAAAAAAAATAAATCAGGGGGCTTCCCTGCTGGCGCAGTGGGTGGGAATCTGCCTGCCAATGCAGGGGACACGGGTTCGATCCCTGGCCTGGGAAGATTCCCACATGCCGCGGAGCAACTAAGCCCGTGTGCCACAACTACTGAGCCCGCGCGCCTAGAGCCGGTGCTCTGCAACAAGTGAAGCCACGACAATGAGAAGCCCGCACACCACTCGCTGCAACTAGAGAAAGCCGGCGCACAGAACAAAGACCCAACACAGCCAAAAATAAAAACAAATAAATAAATAAATTTATTTAAAAAAAAAATCAAAAGCAGAATTTTTTACATGCACCTTGGGATGTAAATTAACTGTTGTGAAAATAAGTATTATTTCTGGATATAAAAAAACGAGCTTAAATAGTAAAAGCAAATGCTCTCAAAATAAAGATAAATTTCAATTGGATTCAATTATCATAGCTCCTCGAAGTGAAAATGTACATGTGTATACAAGAGTTTTAAACTTCTTAGTGTTTTCTTTTTGTAAAATTAGCAATATGAAAAATGAATACCCTTACCCCAAAAGGAAAAACAGCCTTGTCTGGTAAAATGGAAGAAATTTAGGCGTCACTTTGCCAAAAATTAAAGCTATCTACCAAATGGTTCCAACTGTAAACAGATGAATGCTATCAACTGAATATCTTGCACGGATTTCTCAAGGCCATATGAAATGTAATAAGGCTTAGCAATGCAGTAACAAAAATACAAAGCAGAAGACTGAAACCCAGCTCTCAGTTAAAATAATACGAAATTTTAAAAAGAAAAAAACAAAAAACTAAAGTTAGGATTAAGACCTAAGTATACCTGCCATTTCCTAACAACTTAATACAGCTTTTGTTTTCTATTTCTGTCCTTTCCAAGTACAAAAACTTAAATTTTAAGGAAAAACAAAAAAAAGTTTTAGACCTTACATTTTTTCAGTTAAAACATCCAGTGGTAATTTCAAATTTCCAAGTTTTGCATAGCCTCTCAGATTGACTTATTAATTGTACAATATTGGTTTGATTCTGAAATCTTGTTAACTGTGAATTCCACCCATGATTTAACAGTAGCTTAAAATTCTTCAAAAGTAAAATGCACTTGAATATCAGAAATGTTAAAAATATGACAAATGTACACCTTAGAACTGAGCAAATATGGTAATAATATTTCCTATTAATCAACTATTAAACTTCTGCAGTTAAAGCAAGGTGCTGTGTGTGTGTGTGTGTGGTATTGTATGTTCTGCAGTCTTGTGCTCATATCTTTATACATAATTGCAGGGATTCTACAAAGTACACCAAAGCATTAATAACAGGGTTTTAATGGGGAATATCTTCTTGGTTTTCCATTTACTTATAAAATTTCATTAAAATAATACATTGTTTTACACAATCACAAAATAAAATGCTTTCATAATTCCTACAATACGGCTCTCCAAATTTTCATACCTACTGCTAAGAAACACATCACCAAGAACTTAAACACATAAAATCTGCACTATTTTGAGTCAACAAGCCCACCAAGTGCAGCTGTGCAGATTACATCAGGCCAAAAGGGCAAGGGCGTTGGGGGGACTGAAATCCAGTTTGCCCGTCTCCAGTGAAGCTTGCTAGTCCAGAAGTATTTATTACGCAGAGGAGGCAAAAGGAGCACCACGATTCAAAAGTTTACAGCAAATATCGTCCTTCTAGGTCAGTACAAATTGCCTTAAACGTCAGCATTAGAAACATTCCCCTTATTCTAAGAGCCTTAACATTAGAAAAGCATGACTTTTATAAGATTCTTAGGTACCCAGGAGTGTCCTCTTCCTTCTTTTCCATTCCAATACAGGTAATATCAAAGCAAAGTTTATGAGAATCTGCAATCAAGAAACATGCTTCTGACAGGAAAAGAATGAGGCCCCGCACGGAAAGAATTAGTGAGGATACAGAAGAGACCACCCAAGATAAAAGACAATAAGTTGAAGCAATCACTCTTCCAATCACTAATATTTAATCAAATATCTAGAGTATTCTAGGACAGAATCTATAAAAGAAACTCCTTTCTATTAAAGTAGCTTTCTGGGGCTTTCCTGGTGGCACAGTGGTTAAGAATCCACCTGCCAATGCAGGGAACACGGGTTCGAGTCCCGGTCCGGGAAGATCCCACATGCCGCGGAGCAACTAAGTCCGTGCGCCACAACTACTGAGCCTGCGCTCTAGAGCCCGCGAGCCACAACTACTGAGCCCACATGCCACAACTACTGAAGCCCACGCGCCTAGAGCCCATGCTCTGCAACAATAGAAGCCACCTCAATGAGAAGCCCGCGCACCGCAACGAAGAGTAGTCCCTGCTCGCTGCAATCAGCGAAAGCCAGCGTGCAGCAACAAAGACCCAATGCAGCCAAAAATTGATAAATAAATAAAATTTATTTAAATAAATAAATAACGTAACTTTCTGGATTGCAGTCCAACCTTTTAAAAGCTTGTATTACAGATATTTTCAAATATACACAAAGTCAGAAAAAACAGTAAAATGAATCCTCATTAATCCAATTCAACCAATTATAAATGTTTGCCAATCGTATCTATCTCTCCTCAACTGTTTTGTGGCGTGGGGGGAGGGAGGGTGGAGTACACTTCGTTTCACCTGTAAATATGTCAATATGTATCTCTACAGATAAGGGCTTTATATTACCACAATGTCATAAATATACCTAAGAAAATTCACAATAATTCCTTAGTATTTTTTAACACCAAGTACGTGGTCAAATTTCCCTGATTTTCTCAAAAGTGGCTTTTTACAGTTGTTTTGTTCACATCTGGATCCAAAGAAAGTCCACACATTGCATTTGGTTGACAGCTTTTTATCTGTAACAGCTCCCCCCCCCTTTGTTCTCTCCTCCTCCACTCCATGCCATTTATTTGTTGAAAAGTCTAGTTATTCAATAAAATTTCCCACATTCTGGATTTAGCTGATTGCTACTTGTGGTGTAAAGTAGTATATTATAAAGTTTAATCATTGGCTTTGCAGTATGGAGAAGAGGGGGAAAAAACAGATGTGGTCTGTAACCAAAACGTGTCACACAAGTGCTACTTGTCTTTAGAAAAAAGTGGGGGGAGGAATCGAGCTTGGAAAAAAAAAATCTATCAGAGGATGCTATCAGGAAAGCTAAGAAGTGTTTTTACAAAACTATCCATTTTACTATGTTACACAATGTTAGTTACAGCTCTCTGTTAGTGTGTCAAAATGAAATGGTAGTATTCAATAACCATATAATATGAAAGGTATATTTAAAAGAAAGGTAATAGTCACCTGCAATTGGCAATACAATGTAATTCATTTATTTTTGCTTGGGGCAAAAAACTAGAATTTTTTTCCAAAAGTATAAAAAGATTGCTTGGTACTTTGAAACATGCTCTTATGAAAAATAAAAAGATAGCTTTGCAACACTATTCTGATTCTTAGTCAAACGTTATTTAACCCTAGCATGAGAGATTGATGTGACCTATGAATAACACACAGAATTGGTAGACCAGCAGAGTGGGCTAAACGTCCATGTGTAATATAATGGCACCAAGTGCAGATAAATACTCTGTAAGACCTACTGGCATTTAAGGAAAAGCCTGCTGGGCCTTGTCCACTTGGTGAACTTCTGCTTACCCTTCGCAGCCCACCTCAGGTAGGAAAGTTCTTCCCATGCATATAAGATTAATCCCTCTTCCCTTCTGAGCTATGGTCTCCAACTCTGGCTGAAGAGCTTTTAAATACTGTGGACAAAGAATGTTGCCTGCCATATCAGTGAATAAAGGACGTTGAGGCCATCGAGCCATCAGTCACTGCAGCCACCCCCAATGGTGCACCCTGAGGGGATTCAAGATGGAGAAAAACAGGATACTGGCCCTAGATAGCTAAGGCTCATCTCAAAGGAATAATTTCAATAAGCCCAGAGTCCTGAATCTTCTCATACACAGAACAGCACTAAATTCAATAACTTGAGATGTCTGGTTTTCTTTAATTAGCAGTAATCTTTTGATGTTTCCACGACTTGTTTTTTTTTGCAAAAACTCCTGTATATCCTGGCTCCTCCCTTACATCTTCACAACAGTCCCTCAGAGCTGTATGAGAGGTTGTCTTACTGAGGGTTTAAGTCCTCAGTAAGTCTGTCAAGTAAAATGTAATTCTCAACTTTTAGGTTGTGCATTTTTTTCAGTCGACAGCATTATGCTCTTCAGGTCCCTGTCCTCAAGAACCTACAGCCTAACCGAGGAAAATAATATGTAAACAAACAAATAAAAAACCAAAATTCAGTGAAATAGGTGCTCTAGTAGTAGTCTGTATAAGAGATACAGGGACTTAAAGAACTGATCTGATCTATCTGGGTGTCGGGTTGAATGAGAAAAGGTTTCAGAGGTGGCTCCATGAAGGAGGGGCTTATCTAAATAATTTTTGCATCTCTACCAGTTAACATCCCTCAGTAAAACTTGGTGACAGCCAGCCTCCAAGTTGGTACACTTAGAGGTCCTGACTCAACTGGCTTTTATTTTTACTCCACTTCAGAAACCGACTCCCAAGGCTGCACACTCGATCATGTTAACACTGGAACTGCCCCACCTCTGAATCCATTAACCCTAACATTCATCTATCTGATCACAGTCTTCAATCCCTCTACATCACTCACTATCACTTTTACCTCGTCAAGTCCTCCAGTCTCTCGGTGTCTCCATTTTACCTCAGTTCATCATTTTCCTTAACTATATTTTTCTACTGTGTTATTCTAAAATTTGCTGTATTTTTCTTTTTTTTGTATTTTGACGTATACTTCTATTCCTGCATTTATCATACAGCATTATAATTTATATGAAAATTTGTTTGCTTTCTCTATTAGATCATAACTTTCCTTAGAACAGTAATTGGATTCTTTTTCTCAGTCCTGCATCCTTAGCACCCAGAACAGAGCCTGGCCCATAATAATTGATCAGTAAATGTTGGTGCAAGTGTTCTTGTCATTTTCACCACTATTGCCATGAGCGCTCCAAAGGCAGAACCTATATTTTACCTGAGCATTTCCTATAGTTCCTACTGGAGTGCCTCACACACATCAGAGCCTCAGGGAGCATTTGTTGAATTGTAAAAGGTTGAAATGTTATTAGAAAATGTGTAAGACATATAAAAATATGTTCTCTTCTCTATTTTGGTATTATTATTTTAACAATCATTTAAGTTAACCAAATGGTTATGAGGCAAATGTAAACGATGTTCATCATGGCAGAGGCAAAATGATGTAATGGAAAGCCCTGGACAGAAGTCAGGAGGCCTGCATTTCAGTCTTGGCTCTGCCACTCATGATCTACAAATAACTATCTCTGTAAGCCTTAGTTTCCTCATTTATTAAAATGGGCTTTGACCAGAATTTGATTCTTGATCATCTGAGGTTCCCTAACTAACATGCTATGGCTCATAAAATTTTTTTAATTACAAAAGTGATACACTCTCAATATAAAAGATTGTACATGCCCTACTGAATTGTTTAGATAAAGGAAAATTCCCAGTCTCCACCCTATTTTCATAACTGTCCAGAGGTATCCACTCTCAGCAGTTCCTTCTGTACCTTTAAGGCATTCTTCACGCATAAGCAAGTACAGTGCTAAGATCGCTGATTTTATTTACCAACTTGACAGTCCCATAAGTTCTAATGGAACCTTGACAAAATGAAAAAGAACTATAAACACTTTGATAGCAGAAAGATAATTACTACTCAAAAGGCCAACAGTAGAAAAAAATTAAAACACAGATAGAAATAAATATTTAAAATTTGGTGTGTCACCCCACCTTGGTTGTGCAATGTAATGTGAATAAAAGGTATATGACACGATAAGAAACTTAAGGTGGGAAGAAATGTGGGAGGCATGGGAATTGTGGGGAAAGGAGAGAGAATGATACCAATGTCACAACCACTGAAGGATGTAAAAAGGGTCCCCCCACCAAAAAAAAAAATCACAAAATTCTAAATGGTAAAATAGCAAACACAATTCTGAAATACATTATGAACTTAAGGATAAGGATAGAGTCCACTGTAGAAGAGGAAGTAGTTGTTTTCATATACTAAATCCAACCCAGAGACAAATGTAGATTAGCACGTCCTTGATTTTCTTGACAACAGCATCCTTTGAAGATCAACATCTAAGTCCAGTAAGGGTATCTGCATATTACAAGGCCAAAGGTGAAATAATTACATTTCTAACCAGTTCCCTCTGATGGTGTGGAAAATATATCACAGGATGATCATCATAAGAAATTTTTTAAAAGACAATAAGAGAAAAATAGGTCATTGGGAAAGTAGGAAACTCGATTCCCAAGAATACTCTAGGGAAAAGTGCGATCTAATGGCTGGATTTTAATTTCCCTTTCTCTAGTACCAGAGACTATTTAAACATTAAGGAAGATGTTAGGTAGAGAACCAAGCTTTAACTTCTGTACCCAGCTAAACGAGATAGATTTTACCTACACACGTCCCCAGTTTTACCTTATGGTGTAAAGCAATACCACTCTAGACCTTAAAGAATGCTTATAGATAAGGACAGAAGCCTGGACAAGGATCCCGTTTCTGCAAGGCTAACTAACACATTACTGAAATAAGTCCACTTTTAAAAACAGAATAAAAATACAATTCCATAATATATAAGTCAGAAACCCAACAACATTTAACTATAAATTACCTAATGACAATTACAGCATTAAAAAAATTAACACTTACAGTCTTATCTGGTATTTTTACAACCTAAATAGAGTATGATGTGTAAAAACTAAAACTACAATTTAGAATTAATTTGTAAGAAGAGAAAATGATGAATTATTTTTTATTCCATAATGTAATTTTAACACCATGGTACATAGTGTAAAGTCTGTCAAGAAGTTGAAAATTGTTACAAGTCCAAGAATCGACCTGTAATGTCTTCATAAAAAAAAAGATTAGTCAAGGATAAGTGAATTCCAGGACTATAAACTTTACCAAATCTACCTTGTCTCCAGACATTAAAAAACAGAAATAAGGAACTAAAATCATTCTGGTTTCCTGCACGCTTTAGGTTAGGGGGAACAATATTTCCTGACACCGGAAAATGGCAATTCAGTGGCTGAAGCTACGGTTTTCAAATGTGGGTAGAATATCATTGTAAGAAACTTGAAGATTCTTAAGAGAAGTTTTCATTACCTGACAGATCTACGTTAGTTAGAACATAGCATAAAACTAAATATATAAAGCAGTACGGCACTTCTCAAACTTTTCTACTTCAGAGTCCGAAAAATGTTATGACCTCTCTGTTTTACCTCATCACCTCTTTCTCACTAAACCCAATGAAAACCTCCAAGCCCGCAGACACAAATTGGTTTAGGAAGCTGAACGTCTGCAGTGGTCAATATAAGTCAGAAGTAGCTTGTGTGCTACTTCCTGACTACAAAGTCTCAGCACTCAGTACATTCCATCTAAACTTCAAAGTGAAGAAATTATGTGGGAATCAGAAATCTCCATTTGACAGGATAGCCCCCTCAGATCCACCCAGCCTCACCCTGAGTGAGCTGTGCTACTCGAACCACACTGTCTCTGTAAAATATAATTTTTTAAAAAGAATTTTGTGATACAGTATCTGAAGTCTTTACAGGAAAGCCAGTAACTAAGATATGATCAATAACTACTCCTCATAACTGGCCTTAAAAGCAAACTGTAACAGTTGGAGCCCCAAAGACAACTCTCCACTAAATTTTACAATTTAGGATTCTCCATGCTGGAAAATTGTTAAATTCTTTGATATTCATCCTTAACCAAAATACCCATTTCAATTCTAAGAATACAAGAATGAGGAAGTCAAAACATACATCTACTTTCCTTCTTGTCATATACCTTCGCACACGCCAAATTACTATTGCAGAGATCCACTATGCTAACCATTATTCCAAAGGGTTCCTAAGCATCTCAAAAAGAGGTACCTTGGTTCCTGATGATTATTCTACAATGGAAAAATGATTTCCCAGTATATTGTCATCCTGGACAAATAAGCCAGTAACGGAAATATTTTGTTGTCTGTGTTTCTACTTACCCTCAGAAACATCCTGGGGGTTAGAAGTCCGGTCACTAGCTGGATCCAGTGCAACAGTCGCCAGTGAACTGGTGGCTCCAGACATCTCACTTATAGGCTCACTACGGCTTGTTTCAGGTACACTTTCCCGGGAGCTAAATCTTACCCGGGAACTGGATCGAGAACTGAGGTCCGGGCTGGTGTCTGACAAACCTGGAATGTCATCGATCTTTGTTGGTGTCACCATGAACCTAACTGAAGCCATCTTGGTGGTGTTTTCTGAAGGATGCATTTTTCTTTTTCTTTTCCTTTATAAGGACAAAGAAAAAAGAAAAAACCCTGCAAAACCCTTCCTCCTACGCTAGCAATTTTGGTTGCAAAAATAGAAAAGATAACTTAAAAAAAAAACCTCTCAATTACCTTGATTTACACCACACAAAAAGCCACTATATATAAGAATCCTTCTACTCAGAATTCAAGCCGCCTGTCCTAAAAAGTGCACTACCAGCAGCTGAAAAATATTTAAGGAAAAAAAAAAAAGACAAACGATGACAATCTCGTGTAACTTCGTTCCTTCAGAATGAAGAGCTATCTTAGTCATCTCCCCTGGTCCAGGGATGCGGGCAGACAGCCATGGTCTCAGAGAAGCAGGTGACGAAGCCTTTCTCTCCTCGACCTTAAGGTTTCTGCCGAGGTAGTTAGTCCCTTATCTGTAAATGTCCCACGGCTAGATGAGCAAAGTGCGCAGAGGCCCACCCTTATCAAGCGAATATAGACAGTATAGATCAGATTGCGAAACGGTGTACACCCGACCACCTGTTGTGTATCAGGTGAATACCCCACAGGTCTGGCTGGGAGGAGATGTGTGTAGAGCCACCCGATGTTTTTGAGGCCGATAATCCACTTGGGTCTGGTGGGAGAGGTGAGCATGCATAACGGGAAAAATATCGCACACTATGGATGGAGGAGAATGAGACAAGGGTGAGGAGACGCGGTTGCAGGGGCAAAGCGGATTTCTGCCTCCGAGAGGTCTGCGGGGGTGGCCCTCCCGCTCTTCTGGCAGAAAGGTCCCTGGGATCTGGGAGGAGTCGGCTAGCGGATCGAGACTCCGCGGACTGCAGTTCAGGGTCGTGGCAGGTAGCTGCTAGTCCATCGAGCCCCCGATCGGTTTGCTGGGTTTCTCCTGCGTGTGACAGGACGAGCCACCCCTTTGCCGGAGACGCTTTCCTCCCCTACCAGGGCCCCGGCGCAAGGTCAGCCCCTTCGCTGTTCTTCCTTCGGGCCCTAACAGAAGAGGAGACGGCCTCGCAGGCTGGCCCTGGCTGAGCAGGAGGGAGCGGCGAGGATGAGGGTAGGAGGAGGTCGCAGGTGCGGGATCCCGGCGCCAGCTGATTCGGATGCGCGCGCAGCTGTTGTTTACCAGCGGGTAACTGTTTCCGAGCCGCGGCGGGCGCCGGGGGGCTTGGGCTGCCGGGGAGGGAGCCTCCTCCCCGGTCAGATGCCAGAGCAGCAGTTACGTGACCTCGCCGCCCCCGGCCCCGGGCCCGGCGGGCTGTGCCGGCGGCGCCGCAGCCCCTCCCTTTCCTCCCCGCTCGTTCCTCATTCGAGGTTAACGGTCCGAAGAGAAACCTGGGGGAGCGGTCGGAGGGCGTCACAGTCCCACGAGCACCCGAAAGCCCCGCCCAGTCTCTGCAGCCCGCGAAGTGGCGGAGAGGGCTCCGCGCATGCGCTCGCCCCGGTCGCAGCGGCGGACAAGGGGCGGGGCCGAGCGTGGGAGGCCCGGAGCATGACGGGAATTGTAGTTGGGTGTGGGGTCCTGAGCTGCCTGCATCTGAGAAAAACGCTTTTCGCTCTTGGTCCTGCTGAGTTGTGGTCCTGCTGTGTTGCACAAACTCATTCTGGAGGTAGGCGATGCCCCTCAGACCCTCAGAAACCATCTCTCTTTACTAAGAGTGTCCCTGAAAATACCACTCATAATTTCTTTAAAAATTACAAACCTCTCAATACCATATATCTCCAATATATGGTATATATTGGGTATGACCCTCATTGGAGTTTTTACGTAGTGGTCTATTATAAAGCATTGTATGCTCAAATTTATATAGTTTAGGCTACCTTTTTTTTTCTTGTCCTTTAAAAAAGTGCTGTTTTTTTTACAATGTATACATCTATCAAATCATCACAGTTGTACACCTTAAATATATACAGTTTTGTCAATTTTACCTCAGTAAAACTGGAAAAAAAAATGCTGTATTCATTTTCTAGTCAGACTGAAAGCTTCATTAAAGAAAGCGTCTTTAATTTTAGACCTGGAGAAGCCATTGAGATACTTTCTCTTGACTCCATTCAGTGTTTTCCCTACTACTGCCACCAGAATATTTTTCTTAGAATGTTTATTTAATGCATGAATAGGTGTTCAATAAATTTGACTCATCAATGTTTTGTCTGAAAATTATTTCCTAGAGCTTTGATCAAGACATTAATTTTATTTTTTCATTGAAGTACAGTTGATTTACAAGGCTGTGCCAATCTCTGCGGTACAGCAAAGTGACTCAGTTATACACAAAGAGACATCCTTTTTTTAATATTCTTTTCCATTATAGTTTATCACAGGATGTTGAATATAGTTCCCTGTGCTATACCACAGGACCTTGTTATTTACCCAAACATTTAAATTCAACAGTCTGGCCCTGGCTTTGTCTGGGTCCTTGCTCAGCACAAATGGAAATGTTTAAGATCATCCCTAGTAATAGATCACAACTGTATTTAAGACGTGAGCCAGTAAATTCCCTTTTATCAAATGACACACAAAGTCCAATGTCCGGTTTAAAAGATCCAGGTAACAGAATAGAAACTAAATTCCTATTTAAAATGTAAATCTCCTCAAAGCTTGATTCTTTATAAAGCCTGTGATTATTCATTCAGGCTTACAGCTTTCTTACTTGAGGAAGGAAGAAATTTACTGAGGGATCAGTTTTCTCCTCAGGCATGCCTGCTGTTCATTCAAATCTTACAGACTTTCCCTTCATTTAAAAAAAAAATCCTGGATTTCTACAACATCGAATTTTGTTTCATACCACAGTGTATTTTCATTCACTTTATACTATACTTCTTAAGACTCTTCTCCCATTTCTGAGCACATCACACAATGTACTCAGACCTAGGAGATCTCTTAAGGAAAAAAATTTTCGGTATATTCACACCAATTTGCCTTTCCATTACAGTCTACACTGTAAGTAGCATGGAAAATGCTAATCCTTTTTTTGGTGGGGAGGTAACTTATAAAGACAGAATCACAGTCAACATTTAAAAAAAATGATAGCATTCGTTTACTGACTTTGGTTCTTTTCTTTTTTATTTTGGCCATGCCAGATCCTAGCTCCCCGACCAGGGATCGAACCTGAACCCCCCAACAGTGGAAGCTCAGAGTCCTAACCACTTGGACTGCCAGGGAACTCCCCTGACTTTAGTTCTTAAAAAAACTTCCATAGCAGATACTTTTCCTAGTCATTTGCAGAATTTCTAACATTTCTTCGATCATTAACCCTAATAGGATAGGACGACTCTTTAAAATCCCTCAGATTCTATGCTAAGAACCTTGTTCAGTGAACAGGCTAAGAAATAAAAAATTGCTTGACAGGAAATAATTATCTCACTTCACCATTCTCATAAATTTAAGTAACTGATTGAAAATCATGTCTTCTATTAACTATGACCCAAGTCTAGAGATGTTTTATTCTCAGCAGTCAACAACTATCCTGAACTTTTCTGCCGGGACAGTCAGACATCAGAGTCCATGAGAAACATATTTACTCCTTTCCAGGGCCAGTCTTGATAAATCAAATTCGTGCTGATTTAAGTTACATCTGCTTCTGGAGTCTAGAATCTTTGATATTGTAGAAAAAGAAGATTGTATCATTGGAATGCAAACTTCACAAAGCAGTTTTAAAATCAGTGGCACTAAGCAAACATTCAAATTCAATGTCAAAGGCCATGAATGAGAAGACTGGGAAATACTGACTTGATTAACTTGATAAGGAAAGGAAGAAGCTAGCATTTCTTGAATGCCTATATACGATATTTTGCCTCATCATCCCTCTAATATGAAGTAATTGGATTAAAAATTTATGGTTGCCCCATAATAGAAGCTCAAGTCCTAAGAAATCTTCCAGGATTTAAAAAAAAAAAAAAAATTAACCCCCAAGAGTAGCTTGAAAAACAACAAAAATCCCTGCTCGAATCTCTCATACCTCATCTTCTAAATTAAAATCCATGTAGAGTTCCACATACCAGCTAGCTACCAGAAAGAATATAAAGCTAGGTGTATGTAAGAAGAGAGAACTAAAAGCCTGGGAATATTTCCAGAGGGGCGGTAAATAAAGGCATTCCTATTCACAATGGTTGGACAAACACTGTAGGTACATTAAGCTCCACCACTGAACCCTATCAATATTAGAGTTAGAAGAGCAATTAGAAATGATGAGAAAAATGGAACTAAACAGGTTGACTTTCTCAAAGGTATACAGAGAGGGGAGAATCCTGGTCTCCTGGCTTCCAATTCGATGCCTTTTCTCTACAATATAGCTGCTGTTATTTTTCAAGCAACTCTTCCATTTTCAGTCAGATGTCATTTCAACGGACAAAAAAATTACTTAAGTGAGCACACGGGTATTTTTCAGTGGATGCTGACAGCTGCACAGGAGTCTTTCTCAAGGTCTCTTCCCCATCCCCAGCACGCTTCTAAGACTCAAAGCACAGCACTGCTCCTGCTACAGAAGCCACCAAAGTTTCTCTTCCAAGTGGTCTTTTGTACCCCTGGGGCACTCTTCCTTCTCGTCTCCCTCGTTTTCGTTTTTAAACCACTCCTTTCTTCCCACAACACACAAAATAAGAGCTCTTTCAAATCATTTTAATAACCTGGCAGTGATTCAAAGTATGCAAAGAAGATTCAAACATCTTCCCTTTAAAGGGGATGCTACCATGATGGCCTCACCACAAGCATGATCAAAGGCAAGGATGAGACCGGATGCAAGGAGCAAGGGTCGTAGCAAGACTTCAAGGCTCACAGATGGAAGAGCTTGGTTTCAGAAAGTCTCCTGAGAGCTAGCAGGCGGCAGAAGAGACGTGAAATTTCAAGAGATCCTCAGAGGACGGGGCGCGGTTGCTGGGTCATGAGCACCTTGAAGCGTTTCTTGATGGTGACTCGGTGTCGAGAGTATTTGTCGTCTGGGGAGAACCGAGCAGGGTGGGCCGAGCAGGTCTGCTGTCCCATGGGGTCAAGCTTCTGCTCGAGGAGGAAAGACAGAACATAAGCTCAGTACTGGAGCCGTGGGAAAACCCAATCACTGGCGTCGTGAGGGAAATGGAGGCTGGGATGGGGAGGAGGCCGCGCGAAAAGGGTAAACATGAAGACAGGAGCCGCGACTGCTCAGATCAAGAAGCCACACACTCCTGCCTCTACCACGCCAGGCTTCTGGGCTTTCCGGTCCCCCCACCCACCTCGGCAACTGACGGGCTCGTCTCGACCGTTCCTCCCAACGACATTTCTCGCCATGTCCATATACAACCTGTTTCCTCCTCTCACCTTCAGCGTGTAGACCCGGTCTCCTTGCTCGTTGAGGTAATACTGGAGAAACATGACCACACAGAAGCGTGAGCTTCTCAGTCTGCAGCGCCTCTTAACTGAAGGCCTCACGTGTCAATTTCCTTCCGGGATAGCCGGGAAGTCTCGCTCTCAAAGCGCGCCGGGAAATGTAGTCCAGTTTATGCCTTTCTCCAGCAGGCCAGAATGGGGGCGCACTAGCGCAGGACTTGGCCCGTTGCAACCCAGTCGCAACCTTGCGGGCGGGCGTTCTAAGACACGTGGAGTGTGCCCACTGTGTGCCAGACTCTTCTAGGCATTGGAGGGGGGTGGGGATGGACACAGATTGAACATTAATGAATAGAATCCTGTCTTTATCTCAAAATTCACACCCATTTCAGAGGCAATGGGTTTCTAGCACCTGGAGAAACCAGGACTCCAGGATCCAGAGCCCCTTTTACCTCAGGGAAGAAAGAATAAGGTTTTCTTCCCTCCCCGTTTTTACATCCGGTTCCCTCGCCCTATTTCAAAGTATTGGCGGCAAAGAGTGCATGATGGGTATTCAATATTCTGTACGAAGAAAGCGTGAAGTTATTTTATGAAACTCGTGAAGTATGTTTTAGTGGTCGACCCAGGATTCAAACTCAGGTCTCTACCACAAATTCAACGTTCTTTCTTATAGTGGTGAGTAGCTAATAATAGCATAATAAGATGCACCTCCTAGAGGTATTGCGAATTTTTAAAAGAACGTACAATTTCTCCTTATAGGACTCTAGTTTAAAGAAATGAAAATTGGAACCCAGATATCATTAGAAAGGTGATCATTGCCGTACTATTTATAACGGCAAAAACATTGTAACATATATTAATTTTATTAACAGAAAAACCGGAAAGCTGTTGTTTTTTTTTAAGAGTACAGCTTCTGTTTAGTTGTAGTTGCATAAAATACCTCTGCAAGGATTCAGAAGAAATTTGGTTTCCTCTGGGATAAAGAACTCGGTTCCAGAGGAAAGGAGTGGAGGGAGACTTGCTGTGTATGCCATTTTGCATAGTTTGACTTTTTAACCGTGCTGATGTATTATTACCCGTTTAAAAAATTAAAATTATTGGGCTTCCCTGGTGGCGCAGTGGTTGAGAGTCCACCTGCCGATGCAGGGGGCACGGGTTCGTGCCCCGGTCTGGGAAGATCCCACATGCCGCGGAGCGGCTGGGCACGTGAGCCATGGCCGCTGAGCCTGCGCGTCCGGAGCCTGTGCTCCGCAACGGGAGAGGCCACAACAGTGAGAGGCCCAAGTAACGCAAAAAAAAAAAAAAAAAAAAGAAAGAAAGAAAAAAATTATTTAACAAAAATTTAAAACAACAAAAATAATTTAACAGATGAAAAGAAGGACATTTTGGTCTTGAAATTTTAGGCTGAATGGCAGTTTTTGATAAAGTGGGGGAGGCTTTTCAGCCAAGGGTAAGGCTAAGCCTTCTATGGACTGCAGAGCTGATGGTAGTGGTTTATTTGGGAACTGCAGGACAGCTTTCCAAGGAAATGATATGCATACAGTAATTCAACACACTTGATCTTCTGAGACAACCCTAATTTCAAGCATTCTGTTCCCTTGATCCTTAAATATACAGACTAGGTACTCTGAATTTGGTTTAGAAAATACAGCCAACATTGAATTGTCAAGAGTTCGCCACAACCTGCTATTAATAGGAAATCAGGTACCAGAACTGGGTGTAATGGAAAGGCACAAAACTAGATATATTGGTAAAGAATTGTATAGGGAACAGGGATGTAAAACTATGCGGTTGGGAATCTGAGAAAGAATTTGCAAGTTGTCCTAAAGAGATACACAACAATTGGGTTGCCATACTCTGGTTTGGAGGGAATTCCTGGTTACTGCCTACATACCAGAGCCCTTCATGGAATATCTCCCTAACCTCACCCTATATTCCCCCTCCCCTCCCCCACTGCAGAATGCCTTGAGTCCTAGATTCTAGTTCTGTTTTGATCTGATCTTTACCCTCCCTTCCTTGGATCCTTGTGTATCTACTGGAGCCAGGTTACTCTCTGGGTCCTGTACCTGACTGTCTCATTCTGGAGGCTTCCAGACAGCCGCGGTTAGTGCCCAAACCTGAGAGGATGTCTTCAGATGGAGGTGAGTCTGCAGGTGGGGGGAAGGTCCCTGCCACCTGCTCCCCGCTTGGAGATTCAAAACTTGACACTTTACGTGGGGACCAGCTCTCTGGGCTGACCTCGAGGGATGTGAGAACACTAGACCCCGTCAAAGGCATCACACTTGGGGAGGCTGGGGAAGGAGATCGTGCCATTAAGACTATGGGTTGGGGAAGGAAGAGGGCCCCCTGGGTGGCAGATCAAAGTGCCTCCGAGGAAAGTGCTGAGTAGAGAGAAAGGATGGTAGTTAGCAACTTACTTCTCTGGAAGAGGGATTCCTTCAACATGTGTTTGTGTGGCACGGGCAGGGGTGTGTGTTACGAGGGACACAGAGGGTTTCAAAGGGAAGACCCAAGTTCTGGTGTCTTCTTTAGGCAATTGGAGGCTGCTCTAGAATTTTGCCCTGAGAGAACTGAGCTGGGGCTGCTCCCGCTCTTATCGGGTGGGGGGGAGTGGAAGCCTTTGCTAGAAAACTGTTCAGTGGGGTCATCTGTTGCCAAGTCTGTAGAGAAATGTCCTCTCGGAAGCTAGACCAGAAGGTGCTGTAAGTGCCTCTGCTTAGAGCCTCTTGGCTCCTTGCAGCCCCAGCGAGGGCTTCTCTTCTAGTTCAGGGAGCAGTTTTCCTTGCTTTCCCAGGGCCAGGGGAAGTGGGTCACTCCAGCAGGGATGAGAACTGGGGCTTCCCTGAGATGCTGTGTCTTTCTACCTTTTGTGGAACTCAGGCCTTCAGACCCATTTCACTGTGTTCCATACTTCGGGGAGTATTCCTGGCCCTCTGCTCTGTGGTTGAGGTGAAGGGTTTGCTCGTATTCCATGTCTCCTTCATGATCAGGAAGCAGCGGAAGCTGAATGTTGTTAGTTTGCCAGTGGAATATTCTTTATAAGAGGGGGAGGAGAGTAGCATGAAATTAGGCAGATGATCTTCTGCTACTATTATTAAAAGTCCTGGGCTTCCCTGGTGGCGCAGTGGTTGAGAATCTGCCTGCTAATGCAGGGTACACGGGTTCGAGCCCTGGTCTGGGAGGATCCCACATGCCGTGGAGCGGCTAGGCCCATGAGCCACAACTACTGAGCCTGCGCTTCAGGAGCCTGTGCTCCGCAACAAGAGAGGCCGCGATAGTGAGAGGCCCGCGCACCGCGATGAAGAGTGGCCCCCGCTTGCCACAACTAGAGAAAGCCCTCGCACAGAAATGAAGACCCAACACAGCAAAAATAAATAAATTAATTAATTAATAAACTCCTACCCCCAACATCTTAAAAAATAAAAAAAATAATAAAAAAATAAAGTCCTAGGAGACACACATCCTGATTAATTAAGTACACGTTTTATGTATTTATCCCTGGTGTCTTTGACTAGAGTCCACATAGCCCCTGAACTGTGTTTCAGACTTCATTGTCAGTGCCTTGTTCAAAAGTGGACCCTAAATTTCTGATATTAGGTGTTCCAAGCAGAAGGATCACAGATAACGTTTTAATAGGTCCCGCATCTCCTTAAAGCTCTGGAAACCTCCTCCCCACACCGCCTTCCCCTTACCCATTTCCTGGCTCTTATCTCTAGTCATTCCTGGCTGTTATGTAACAAAATTCCTGGGAACAAAACATCTAATGCACACACACCCCCTTCCTGGGAACAGTGCTTCTGCGTCTGGTGGCAGGGACCACAGAGCAGCTGAGAGCAGAATGCAGGTGGTGTGAGGGTGTTTGGAATGTACCCGTATGCTGGGTGACATGTGTTATGGGGTATGAACTCGTGGGCCCAAGGGTCCTTGCAGCTTGCTTCCCTAGCGCACTAATTTTCAGCAGGGAGTAAGGGACATCAGAAATACTTGGGGGACATTTGCAAACTATACATGTCCCCCCTCCCTCACCTGTTGAGAATCAGGGCTCTGATTCTTCAGGGACTAGAGTGGAACTCAGATGACCTAGCTTCTGGTCTCCTCTTCTCCTACTCCAGCCCCTCGTTTTCTTTGTCTCTGCAGCGTCTCCATTGCCAGGACACGACATGACCATGAAACCTGGCGCTGCCCTGTCTCCTTTCACTGCACTTCCCTTCCCCCAGCCTGGTCCTGGCCCATCAGACCAACCACCCTGGGGGCCGCCCTCGCAGCACCCCATGCCTTCAGCACTCTCTCCAGGCAACCCTCTGGTGCTCTCAGCTTTCCCCAGCCCGTTGTTGGTGACAGGGGATGGGGGCCCTGGCCCCAGTGGAGCTGGAGCTGGCAAGGTCACTGTCAAAGTCAAGACAGAAGGAGGGCCAGCTGAGCCCTCCCAAACTCAGAACTTTTTCCTTACTCAGGCCGCCCTCAACTGGACTGCCTCAGGCGCTCCCTTTGGGGGCCCTGAGAGTCCTGCCCCCGGATTCCTGACAGCCTCTAATGTGAAGACCCTTCTGCCCCCGAAGGCAGTGGGGGTGAGCCAGGAGGGCCTCCCAGGCCTTCCTACTCAGGCTCCATTACCAGCTGCCCAACTGGCCCCCATCGTGCCCCCGGAAAAGGCTTCGCCAGGGCCGCATGGGGCAACTGGGGAAGGAGGTCCTGCGGCTACCCGATCCAAGCCCTCACTGGATGACCTCTCTTATACCTCCAAGGGTGTTTATGAGAATTTCCAATGCTGGCAGCGCTACAGAGCGTTGGCAAGGAGGCACTCATCCCAAAGTCCTGATGCAGAGGCCCTTTCCTGCTTTCTTATGTAAGTGGAGAGACCTGAGATTCATTATTCTAGAGGCTTTTAAATAAGGAGGATTTGGGGATGGACAAAAGAGATTAGGCTATTTAGGAATACTGGAGGGCAGGTGATGAGGGTGCTGGAGATGCTATGATAATGAAAATAATAACGACGACGGCCACAACGATAACAAGCCTCTTTACCCACATGCCAGATGATAACGAGCTTTCAGGTGTCTCCTCTCAAGTGATCTTCACAACCCTGTGAGTTCAGGCAGGCATTTTTATGGTCATCCTAATTTATGGATGAGAAGACTGAAGCTCAGAGCAGTGTTTGGAACTCGGGTCTCTGATACCGAGTGCCAGGGCCCTCCCGTTCTATTTTACTACCTTTTGGCGTGGAGTTGAGCTGTCCAAACCGGCCAGGATGAGGAGCGCTGGGAGGGGAGGATGGTGCGCGGCCTGGCTGAGGAGCTTGTGTGCCACCCTCTCTACCGCCCCACGTTTTTTTGTTTTTGTTGTTTTGGCCACGCTTCGCGGCTTGCGGGATCTTATTTTCTCAACCAGGGATCAAACCCGGGCCCATGGCAGTGAAAGCACCGAGTCCTAACCACTGGACCGCCAGAGAATTCCCCACACTGCCCCCTGTTTTATTCAGGAGAATTCAAGTTGAAATAGGGAGATGGTAGAGCTTGCTTAGTGGTCGAGGACCAAGGCCCCACCACTCACTAGATTTGTCATCCTGGGCCCTGGCATTTACTATCTTTGCCCTCAGTTTGCTCATCTAGAAAGGGGATGATTATACCCACCTCAGAGCGCTGCTGAAAAGATGAAATGAGTTAATGTATGTGAAATGCTCAGCAGAGCGCCTGGCACAGAGAATGCTTCATTGAAGCATTGAAGCATATGAAGCTAAGAATGCTTCATAGCTGCTATTGTTATCATTAAAAGGCAATCTAGAAGAGGAGAAGAACTCACAAAGGGCCAAAATGTCTGTGTGAGCGGATGCTTGGCCTGGGAGCCCAGAGTCATAGGCTGTTATGTTTATAAAGCAAAGTCATTGACCATCTGGGGAATTTTCTTCCCACCAAGACCCTCCGTCTCTCTCAACTGCACTGTACTCTCAGCATTTTGTGTAAACCACCATATAACGCATGCCACATCTTACTGGACTTAAAAAAAAAAAACTGTACCTGTTGTTCCTCCAGTGGCTGAACCCCTAAAGGAATCCCCCCTTCCATCCTGACTCTGGAGTGAATAAATCGAAAGGCTCCCCCAAAGTCCTTGGTGTAGATCACCGTACCGACTTCCCGCTTTCTGCAGACAGCTCTGGGTTCTCTCTTGGAGGCTGGCAGGCTGAATTTCTAACTCCTGGCCTATTTCTGTTCTCCACGTTCAGGGGCTCTGGGCAGGGTCTCCCCCAAAGTGCAGTCCAGACCCTCTGCCACAGTCACCCGGGAGGCTGGTAAGACGCTCAGAACTGGGATTCTGGGGCGCTGGCATCCATGGTTATAACAAGCTTCCCCAGGTGATTCTACACAATAATGATTGAGGACTCATGGGAAGTCAGAAAGGCAAAAATGCATCATAAAGAGCTCAAAGAGTATTGATATTTGCCTGTGACGGGTATCCCAGAGGCAAAAAAACACTTAAAAACCAACACATAAAAACACCACACAGCCTTTAATTAGATTCATTTGGGTTAGGGAGTGCCTTTTTAAAAATGTGAGAGCCATTGGGCAGGGTTCAGCCTACTTTACAATGAATCCCATTAATTGAGTAACATGAGCGCTTTCTTTCTCATGTTTTGTTGAGGACAGCACTGTGAGAATTCAGGGTAGTTGATTTTAAAGGGTGGGGAGACAAACAGTCTGATTTTGTGCGAGGTTTGTAAATTTCAGTGGGAAGAAAGGCCAGTGTGGTGAATGGATGGATGTGAGGTTGGGGGTCTGGGATCTAATCAGCAGTGGGATGTGACAGGGACTGTGGGGCATGTTTGATCTGATGAGGGGCCGGGGGTGTGCACTGAGGTGGGTGTCAGGGCAGGTGGGGGGGGTATACTTGTACACCGTGACTGACCCAATGGGGGTTTTAGCCCAGTGCTTCGTTCCCCGGCCCGGCGGAAGCCCACTATGACCATGGAGGAGGGACTGCCAAGGGCTGTGCAGGAGTGGGAACGTACCAGCAACTTTAACCGGATGATCTTTTATGAGATGGCAGAAAAGTGAGTCCCACCAACCCTCATCCTCCCCAGGGGGGCTGCGTGGCTGAGGGGCGGGAGCAGGTAAGAGAGGCTTGGGTCTGGGCTGTGGATGGTTACCATAAGGGATGCTGGAGGAGAGGTGTAGACTAGCATAGGGTCTCCTGGATCCTCACTGCTTCTTCCACCATCTTGACTCTTGGGCTTTTCTATCCTATCTCCTCTTGGAAGCTCTCCCTTCTCCAGACCTTGAGTTGTATAGGGGCCTTGATATTGAAGCTCTTAGGATGGGATTGGAGCCCGGTTGGTGTCAAAAGTCCACGCTGAAGGGAACCTAGCAATGAGGAGGTAAGCCCTACTAGGCAGGTTCTTTCCTGTCTCGCTGACCAGGTAGCAAGTGACTACTGATGCAGACCTTGGGGCCACCACTCCTCTGGAAAGCGTTTAGCCCGTCATCTTAGGGAGGGGCTGGTTCTCGAAGAGGTTTGTCAGGGCAAGGTCCTGGATGCCCAGAGTGGTCTTCTGGTTCATATCCCCCATTTCTCCATGATAATCTCCTCGGTTAAAAAAGTAACTCAGGAAAATGAACCCTTCCCTCCAAGCTTAACTATCACTTTCTCCCCCAAATCTGGACCCATACCTCCTAGATTTACCCTTCCAGGACCCCAGTCCCAGCCTCAGGACTCCTGGATCTCAGCGCTGCTTCCTGCTGGGAACCTGCCTTAAATTGCAACCCAGGCCCTGCTTTGGGATTTCAGGCATCCTTTATGGTTGTAGGCAGGGGCAGAGGAGGCCTTGAGGAGCGGCCCACGTGTGGGATCTTGCCAGGTTGTGGCATAGGCCTGACTGAATTCAACAAACCTGTATTAATCGCTGCTGTATACCCTCACCGATGCTGGGTGAGATAGCGTATGAAAAAGCCATGCGTGGCTCTGTCCTGTGAAGCCTACAAGCTCTAGATTGTTTTCTTAACAAGCTTCCTAAGTGACGATTGCAGGTAGGGGGGCTATGTGGAGACCTTGTGAGTTTTCCCCAGAACTGTTATTCGGCCCTCTGTGAGTAGATACCCTGGGGTCTTGTGTCTGGGTTTCGAATGGATCTTGGTCTTCTCAGCACTGCCTGGGCCTTCGGCACCCTCTGCAGGTTCATGGAGTTTGAGGCCGCGGAGGAGGTGCAGGTTCAGAACACACGGCTAATGAATGGGTCCCAGGGCGTGCCTCCTGAAGCCCCTCTGAAGCTTGATCCTCCAGGGACCCCGGCCCCCGACGTTTGCCAGCAGGCAGGTAAGGCCGCCCAATTCCAACAGGAACCGTGGGCCAGAAGCTCAAAGGGAGGTGTGCAGAAACCAGTCACAGATCAGGGGAGGCATTGCCTGTGCTTCTACCAGTTTCCCTCCAGGCAGGGGCATTTGATGTTCCAAACAGGACATACATAGGAGACTGAGTTCTCAGGTTCCCTTTGTCCTAAGCTAGGTATTGATCTTGGCTAAGTAAACCAACTACTCTCTCTCAGAGACTGTAATTGAGGCACATGATACCTCATCCACCCAAGAAATGGGGGCTGGATCAGGGGGCTCTTTGGAGTTTCAGGGGTTCTGAGATTCCTCATCCAGATTCTCTCTCAGACCCTCCAGCTCCTAAATATCCTCCCCTGGCTGGTACCGTGTGTCAGGTCTGCCTGCTCCAGTCTGGAACCGTCTCAACGTGCCCAGGTTGCCGTTACAAATGCGGGTGAGAGGCAGAAGCCGAGGCCTCGGTGCCGCTTCCCATTTCTCCTTCCTGCTTCACCCCTCAGTGTACATTCCCAAGAAGGCGGCCTCCAAGGTGCGGGGGCCCCGCCGGCGGCAGCGCAAGACCCAGAGGCCTCCGGCTCCTGAGGCACCCAAGGAGATCCCACCAGAGGCGGCGAAGGAGTACACCGACATCATGGAAGGGCTGCTGGCGAGCCACCTGGCCACCGAGGAGTCGGATGGAAAACAGGAAGAGGAGGAGCAGCAGCGGCAGGAGGAAGGGATGTATCCAGATGCGGATCTCCTGAGTTACATCAACGAGCTGTGTTCTCAGGAGGCCTTTGTCTCCAAGGTGGGCTGGCCCTGGGTGTCTGGTTTCTAGCAGATCCTGGGGTGGGAACTCCAGGGAATAAAAAATCTAGGGTTCTGCCCGAGGCAGTGGGCGACTCGACTGTCTTCCGTGCTGAGGAATATGTGTGCATCGGTGCACACACGTGGATGCATGAAGCTGGTGTTTTCTAAAAGCCCAGGGAGAGGGTGGTGAGTAGGGAGGTGCATGGCTGCTTCTCTAGAGCCTCTTGGCTCCCGTTATCTCCTGTCAAGAACTCCCATCACTTTTCCTTCCATTTCCGCAGGTGGAGGCCGTCATTCACCCTCAATTTTTGGCAGATCTGCTGTCCCCAGAAAAACAGAGGGATCCCTTGGCCTTAACTGAGGAGCTGGAACAAGAAGAAGGACTCGGTCTTGTCCAGGTAAACCTGGGAGGTAGAGAATATCAGAATGAGAGGCTCCCGTGGCTTTACCTAACCCTACACTGTCTTGGATGGTATCGCTCCTAGAGACAAACAGCTTCAGCAGTCAGCTTTGGGTGCAGAACAAGTAGGCAAGGGACCGTGGAAACGGGAAGCGTAAGGGCTCAAAGCATGGGAATAAGACCCCAGAAGGTGGAAAAGAAGAGCTGTGGTTATCTGGCTTTGAGGCCGTTACTTGCTTGCGTTCCCTGCCCTGCCCAAGTATCATCTACTCAACACCCCGCCTGCCACCCCTTCTCACAACCACATATAGAACAATATCTGTCCATTCTCCTTCTAGCTGGTCCAGGAGCGACTCCTGCCCTTGGAAGAGGAGGTGGACGCAGAGGCACCTCCAAGCTGCAGTGGAGCTCTATTGGACTCGCGTCCTTCTGTTTCTGATGAGGATGAAGATGGGGCTGGGCGGCCTCGGCCCTCACCTGGGCTTTGGGTGGCTGGAAAGTCTGCTTCTCTGGGAAAGCGGGCAAGAGAAGTGCCTGCTGGGCAGGAGCAGGACTTAGATGGCCTGAGGGGGATGTGCAGGGATGGGAACACTCTGCCATCCCCCAGTGGCTGGGACCTGCAGCTAGAACTTGCAGCTCCACAGGGAATGCAAGGGCCCTTGCGTATAGAGAGAAGAGGGTCTGGGAAGGTTACAAACCAGATAGCCCCACTTCAGGATGGCCACCTGGGAGGCGCTGAGTCCCCCGGGTGCTCCCTGGTGGGTGATAGGACTTCCGAGGCTCTGCCCCTTTGCTGGCAGGAAGGCCCCCAGTTCGAGATAGTTCTCAGTTTGGATGCTGGACTCGCAGAGCTGGCTCCTCTGCAAGGACAGGGGTCAGAAAAGCAGGCCCTGGGGCTGCAGACTGAACGACAGATAGGGGGTCTTGGAGTGGCTCCCCAGGAGACGGAGCCATTAGCACTGCCCCAGGAAGGCTCTTCAGGGGCCATGTGGGGAGATGACAGAGGTCCTCCCACGGTTCAGAGTTACGACCAGAACCCTTCCCCTAGAGCAGGTGGGGATAGGGGTGGGGACGGGGCCTCCCTCAGTCCGGGAGTTTGGCTCAGCAGTGAGATGGATGCCGTAGGCTTGGAGATGCCCTTACAGATCGAGGAGGTCATAGAGAACTTCCATGATTGGGAATGTGTCACTGAGCACCAGCAGGGCGGCCAGGCATTGGGCTCCAGAAGCAACATTTCTCTGGGTCCCGGAGAAAACACAGCACCTGGGGATGTGGGAAGCAGCATAGTTAGCTGTACAGGCACAGATGCCACAGCTGCCCTGGAAAAGAGAAACTACTGCAGCTCGTCAGGACCTCTGAGGGCCAACAGCCCGGCCTCAAGCCTTAAAGAAAATAGAGAGCAGAGCCCTGAGACTCTATGGGATCCCAAGCATCTGTGGGTTGAAGGTTGCCCCCTGTTGCTAGAAAGCAGAATTGGTGCCTCTACACTGGGGGCTTCTGAAGAAACCCTCCTGCCTGCAAATCAAGGCAACATCCTTATCCTGGGGACCCAGGATACCTCCTCCTTCCCTGAGGCCAGCCCAGAGGCAGGGAGCGGAGGCAATTCCACTTCTCCCCTGGTGGAAGCCACAGATCAGGTCAACATGCTAGATGTTAGGGATGCCGGTGGCCTCCAGCTAGGGGTCAGTAAGGATACCTGCCCACTAAGTTTTAATTCTTATGACCCCCAAGGAGAAGGCAGGGAGGATACTGATTTATCTGAGCCTAAAGACCTTGCTCCCTTACCAGGGGATCCAGAGTCTTACGCACATGGGACGCCCAAATCAACGGCTCCCCACCAGGGCCTTAGAAGCACTTCCCCTAGATTAGTTCTGAGAGAAGCCTCTCCTGTCAAAGAAACATGCAGCTCAGCAGATGGGGCCAAAGGCGAGGAGTGGGGGGACGAGGAGGACGAGGAATTCTCCAACTTTGCCCACCTCTTGGCCTCTAAACTTAGCCTCTCATCAAGGGGGCCTCCCCTCAGTTTTCGCCCTGCCTCAGGCCTGTTCTCCTCAGGGGGTCGGGGGGCCCAGAGAGCATCCCACTCCCTCGTTGCTGAGGCAAGAGGCCTCAGCCAGCCTCCGTATCCTGTTGCCAAGTCTGGGAAGCAAGCTCTAGTTGGAGGCCCAGCCCCTGCTGAAAAGAGGCCCTTCCAAGGAGCTGAACTTGGGGCACCTGGGAAGAAACCCCTGCCTCTGGGAGTGGTTCGGGCCGCACAGCCTCGTAAAAGAAGGCGTGATGGTTTCCTCACAGGCAGGAGGAAGAAACGATGTCGTACCCAGTAGGGGGCAGCGGGACCATCCTGTCCCACTTGCCAGTCCCTGCAGCTGGGGGGCCCAGAGTAGATCTCACCCTGGGGACACACCAACTGTTGTTCTCAGCCCTAAGTTGTTTTGTTGTTCTGCAAAAGTGGCAAGTGTGGGAAAGGGCTAAGCTAGAGGTGGTCCCCTTGGTGAGAGGTTGGGGGGAGTACCTTTGGAAGTTGTATGGGGAAAAAAAAAAATAAAGATTTTGTTGTTGGAAAATGCTTTCAGTGTGCCCCTTTGTATCATGTCTTTGCTCTAGATGTGGTAAGATGCTGAAAAGAAGAAAGGAGGTGAGGGCGGCCTCGGATTTGATGGGTCCAGGTGACTTTCCAGCCTCATCTAGGCCCTCTGATAAGCCCTGGCGCTGAGGGTCCCCCATGATTACTTTATTCCTCCCTCATCAGAAGCCTGGATGTGGTGTTCAGAGGGCTTCTCTGGATATCCTACCAGTATCTGTTTCTCTTTAAAAGTCCATAGATGGAAAAGCCCTTCTTTTTAGCCTGTCAGATTTCTGGGATAGGTATCTGTTTTCTAAATCTAACTAATTTCCATAATTGTGCCTAGACACAGCACCTTCTTTGGGGGGGGCCTTTTCTTCTTCCTTGAAAAGCAGCTGGACAGAAGGGACTTATATGTCCCCAATTCATCCTACGGCAGAAACCCCCTGGGCTGCAGGCAGGACGGTTAGTTCCTAACACAGGTCTCTGTCCCTACTATGGCGGGTGGAAACCAATCTCAGTAGGATTATTAAACATGAAATGGTAATTAGCTATTTTTTAACCTCTAATGAGGACAGAACAAGAGGGAATAAGCTGAAAAGAGGTTTGTGAGGAGGCCTGTTAGAGGGTATGACAACAGGAGGGAGGATACGAGATCTGCATGCTCCGTCTGGAAGTGACGAGGACTCATTGGCTGTGGCCAAGAGGACTGACCTTGAGAACCTTTGGGATCTTCCCATGGGCGGTCTGCAATCATGAGTCCCTTTCCTTCCCAGCTAATGATACCGCCAATGTGACTGAGCTTCGTTGTTTTTTTTAAATAGATATAGATATATATTTATATATAAAATAGTTTCTTACAAAATAAGACCAAACGAACAAAAAATGAAAACCAACTTAAAAAAACCAACAACGATAACAAAAAGTCAAGCAGGACAGAGACGGGCTTGAGGGCCAGGGTTGGCCTCTGGCGCTGCCCTGAGTCTGTGGGCGGGTGCGAGCTGGGGAGGTCGAGGTGCTCAGTCGCCCTTCTGCTTGGGGGCCTGCACGGCCCCGTTGGCCAAAGCAGGGACGCTGTCTGGGGAGGAGGCGTTTGGTGTCTGCGAGGGGCGCAGGTAGGTGCCGAAGAGCTTCCCGTGGAGCGGGTGGTGAACGGAGAAGTCCTGGAACTCACCTGCATGGCAAGAGCGAGACGGGAAAGTAAAGACCTGAAGAGGAGAGGAAGTGGTCCCCAACCCTCTTCTCAGAACTGGTATGTCCTGTTCCTCGCATCTCAGCCTCACTGTCTCAAATCCAAGTTGACATCCTCTGCCTCCCCAGCTGGTTCCTCCCAGCCTTGCCCCTCGGACGTCCTGTTCCCACAGGCTGGCTGCCGGTCCTGTTCCCTCCCAGCCCAGTGCCGGGGGTGCTCCGAGTGCCCGCGAGGGGCCTGGGAGGCCATGACTCACAGAGGGAGAGGCCCTGGCGGGCTCCTGCCTGGCACAGCTCGGCGTGCAAGGTCCTGGCAGCAGGGTGGGGCGAGCCCAGCAGCAGGTGCAGGATGGTGCTGAAGCCGTCTTTGTACAGCAGGCGGCCGGGCCCCTCGGCTTGCTTCTCTTTCTCCTCGGCTTGCTTCTCTTTCTCCTCGGCAAAGAGCTGGGAGGGAAAGGGACGCAAGTCAAGCTCTCTCCTTGTGCCGTCGCCCCGCATGTCTGTCTGACAGGCTCCTCCTCTTCCAAGAGTGTGGAGCCCAGGCCTCCTGCCCCCCACCTCCCACCCCGGGCCCTTTCGAAATATAATCGTCACGGCTGCTGCCTTCTTCCTGTTGCCAGCGAGGCCTCGGCAGAGACGCTGGGGCTCTGCGGTTCAGACAGCGTGGCCCTGGGACACCGAGCGCCTACCGTCCGGAGGCACCTGAGACTGTACACTGCACAGGCCTCCAGGCAGGGTGAGCACAGCCTCCACGTGCCTCCCACCCCAACGTCCTGATACCTCAAAGGCCAGGCGAGTCAGCTCCTCCAGGCTCCTGCCCCCATCCAGAGCCGCCAACGCAAGGGCCACGTCTCGGAAGTCCACCAAACCCCTGGCATCCTGGAGGGTGGAAGATAAACCAGGGCGATGCAGGGACCAACCCCGTGTGCCCCTTCCTGCTCTGGATCTCAGTTCCTCCCTCTTCTCGTCAGGCCTGGGGGGGGACCCCTGCCTGTGTCCACTTCCCTCAGAACCGTGAGCCCTAAACTCTCCGGGATCTCGGACAGTCCTCTCGGGGCATGGGTTTGCCTGGTGACAAAGCTCTCCTATAAAGGGATCTCCTAGGAACGATGGAATCCCTCAGGTATGCTGAAGTTACCATCAAGTTTCTGATATACTATCAGGGCATTCTGGACCCCAAGCTGGAAAAACTGGTTCTCTTCTGACTTGGCCTATGTGGGAGAACGGGTCCAACAAACTAACAGGGGGCCACTGGCATAATTCCTTACCAAAAAACTCCCTGAGGATACCTGCTGTGTCAGATCTATGTGGGACTGGGGCACCTGGGTTTTGGTTCTGTTCTTCTACAGGCTATGATGGGAAGCTCCTTTCAGGGACTGTCTGCCCCAGTCCAAGGACTCAGCACACCTGGATCACTCTCTGTTCTCTGAGAGGATGTTGAGAACCATGGTCTGCATCTTAGGTCAAAAAGAAGTCCTTGGGACCACTGGGAGTTGTTCATAAACATTATGAACCTTCTGGGGTTATTATAATTGGACAAGACAACCTGGTTAAATCCCAGGAAATATACAGCTCACCAAGATTCTTGAGAAGGTTCAGGAATCCCCCAGAGAAGCTCTGGGATATGTTTTAAAAATCTGCCCAAGTATTACACATACTTCTGGGTCTCAAACCCTTAACTGTCTAACCTGTCCAATGTTGTCTCCTCTGTATGTCACCTTCCCACCTAACCCTCCCCCAGTGCCCCACAAGGTCATATGATCCCCATCTCTGCCGATCTCCAAAATGCCTCAGAAATTTATGGACCTCATTGACCATCATTTCTCAATTGTTCTTCTCCACAATGAGTAAAACATTGCTGTTTAATGCACTGGACACTCTCTATATAAAAAATGACTCTCCCAGCAGACCTCAGAAGATGTCCATCGAACAACAGCTGTTAGAGCGTCCAGCCCAGACTCCATATTGGCCATCCACACGGCCCCTCGGATACTGTACTTAAATCTCGAGCATCCCAGCCCCTTTACCTGCTGGAAGTAGCTAAAGGCACCAGCCACCATCTGGGGGTCAGAGAGCTGTAGCTGCCTGGCAAACTCTTCCTGGCTGATCATTCGACTCCGGCCTGGCTCTGCCTCAGTGTCCACACAGCCAGGGGACAGCCTACAAGGGAATTGTCGAAGGTGCAGAGCTGACTCAGTTTCCTTCTGGACGCATCACCCAGCAGGATCCTGGCCTCAGTGCGGGTACATGTGGTGTTTTTCTAAGATGTACTCTGACTCATAGTCCCCGGAGAGCCAATCCTACTTTTGTCACTGGGGTTATTACGTATCTTTCTTTTTTCCTCCTTCCTTTTACCCCATTATCTTTTAAAAAATTCCTCTGTCTTCCCACTTTTTCTTTTTTTCTTTTTCAAGACTCTTCTTCCTCCTACCCGTTCTCTTTTTTCTTCTTTTTTTCTCTTGCCCACACCCTCATCTTCAAGGTCACTTACCCAGCCTTCCGAAGCACCCTTCCCAGTTCCCAGAGCTGCGGCTCCAAGGCCACCTTCAGCCGGCCCACCACAATCACCGGCAAGCTCCCTACAAACTCACACTCGGTGGCTGGAATGCCCAGGGCCCTACAGGATGAAGAGGGATGGAAAGCACGGGAAATGAGGCAGAATACTCGCCTGTGGGTTCATTACTGATTCTGGCCTGCCGACTACGGAGAGATCAGGCCCCCTTCACTCTCCCCTCCCCCACCTCAGCTGTCCAATAGCCCTTCCCCCTGCCCTAGCCATTCCCCTCCCCACATGTGTGCCTCAAAACCCCAGCCCTCCTTCCCCTCCCGTGGTCCCTCTGCCCTGTATATCTGTTCTAGGAAATACCCTGTGGGACACTTACTGTGCCATAACCCTCTGGACGTTGTTGGCATAGAGGGTGGGGTCCCTGCTTTCCTCCGGGCTGGGGCGGTACACAGGGAGGAACTGAAACACACACACACAGACCTCTCATCAGGACCTCAAACCTAGGGGCGACCACTTCCACCCTCTTTCCGCAAAGCTTCCAGGCTCAGCAGATGCCCACTCTCCCACCCAACCCACGGGGGTCATACCTCCACATCCACGATGCTGCAGGGCTGAGAGGCTGTGAGCCAGAGGACTTTGAGTCTAAGAGAAAAGAGACCTCAGAGGCTCAGCAATCTCTAACCATGGGCTCCCCGCACCCCAAGGATGGAGTGGCAAAGTGCTGTCCACCGATGTAAGAATAAACCACTAGCCATACAGTCAGCTGGATGAGTATACAGCCAGGAGGCAGAGGGGCCAGAAAGGCGGCAGGATAAGAGAGAGAATGCTGCAGGTCTAGGCCAGGGGAAGACGTGCAGGCGAGGGTTTTCAGTAACCGGCAGAGGAAAAGAGGCAAGCCGGGTGGTGCGGACCACCGAGCGAGAAAAGCTAGGAAAGTAAGTCAGAAGTCTCTATGATTACAGCAGGAATGATTAGGTGGGACAGCTTAAAGGCACTTCCAGATTATAGCAGGAGATGGGAACAAAACAGAGGGACAGGGGCATCCCCTTCGCTAGAGTTCTCTCAGTCCCAGGACGAAGAAGGGCTATTCACCTTGTCTGGAGGGCGGAAGATGCACCAGGAATTCTGTGGGACCCCACTTCCCACCCTCACCCCAAGAACACCACTACTCACACTCCAGGGCCCCTCCATGCCCAGCTGGTGGTATCCTATGTGGTAAGCAGAGGTGAGGGGAGAAAGACATTATTTTTCTTCCCCGGAACTGGCCAATCCTTTTGGAGCAGAGGCCCTGACCCTGACCCTGACCCACCCCACATGCACATCCCATGGTGGCACTAGGGGTTTTCACTGATTCCCATTCAGGGTGGACTTGTGCTCCCCCTCCCCCCTCTCGAACTAAGACTCACCAGACTGTTGGGGTAGCGGATGAGGACAGGCTGCACAGGCACCCCCGCGATGAAGGCTCCTAGATCCCGTTTCCACCCCCACCCCCCAGGCAGAGGTTAGAGAATGGAGGTAGCTAGAGGGCATGAAGTACAGGCATCTGGATCAGCTCTACAATGAGATCTGGGCTTGCTCCATTTCATTTATAATTTTCTCTGACTCACGGAGACTCTTCAGTGTCAGCTAGGAGGCTCCCCGTCTTCCTCCCACCCCCCCACCCCTCCACTTCTTGGGTTATTCCAGAGTCCCTCTCCAAATCCTGGGCTCCTTTTTCCTACAGCCCTACCATCCACTGCTGTTTTATTCACCTGGTTTGAATTTAAGCAAAGCCTTCTTGTTGGAACAGGTGCCCTCAGGAAAGAATAGTACCTGGGTAAAAAAAAAAAAAAATCAAGAGACCAGAATGCGGTGGGTGGAAGGGGACGAGAGGAAAAAGAAGCCTCTTCAGGAGGACATAAAAGGCGAGGAGGTTTAAAGACCCTTTTACCCACCTGGGGCCACTTGCCTCCTGAGGTAGCCCGCCTTCGGACCTCCTCCACCACCCTGCGCCGAGAAGCCGGGTCATGCCTGGACACTAGGATGGCTTGGTTGAAGCGAAGAAGGGCTGGGGTCCGGAGAGGATACAAGGAGTCACTTGGTTCTTCCCCAGGGGTAGTAACACCTGCCTCCTTCCCTTCCTCAACAGTAGGAGATGCTTCCCGGTTATCTCTTTGCCCTGGGGACCCTCCTTTCCTGGTGTGTTATCCCTTTTAGGGAACTGACCAGAGCTCCCTGCTCTCTTCTAAGCACAGAGCTCAGAGTCGAAGAGGTTGCTTTTCACAAATGGTGTTAATTTGCATTTCATTTGCCAGCATCAGGCAATATCCCCTCTAACTTCTCCCTCCCCCCTTGGGGCCAGTTCTCTCCAGAGTCTCTGATTCCTGTCTCTTTCACCCAGAGTGGTCATCTCCCCTCTTCACTCCTCTTAATCTCTCACCTCCAATGACAGGAACAGAAAGGTTCTCAGCTCGAGACACCACCTTGGGCAGGTCACAGGGCAACAGAACAATGGGGTCAAAGAACGTAGAGTGAGGGGCAGCAACCAGGACGGGAGCTTGAAGGCGGGAGGCCCGCTGGCCCCGAACTCGAATCCGGAGGAAACCGAGCAGGAAAAAGAGCAGGCGGCTGAGGCCCAGCACCCCGTTGTGGCACACGGTCCTGCAAGGCAAGGCTGGGCATCAGCGGAGACCGTGATCCTGACCTTCACTCACCCCCCAGGCTCAGACACCCAGGAAAGCAGGTGTCCTTCTTTTGCCCTCTATTACCTGGCAAAGGGGCTAAAGTCTCTGGTTACTTTGGGACATATCAGGGTGCAAAATTTAGAGTTGAGGTCCTGGGTACCAGGGACTGGGCCTGGCTGACTCATCTCACCTACCCAGGCTGGGCAGGAGAGCTTCAGAACCCTCCCTCCTCCTTTCCTTCAAGAGGGAGCAGAATGGATAGCAAGGAAGAGGAATGAGAAGCTGGGTCTCTGGGGGCTGGTTCCTCACTTACTTTCTCCATCCTGTAATCGGCTCCTGAAGCTGCTCCTCAGTAAGACCAGCTACTTGCAGCCAGGCAAAGGGCCAGAGGAGAAAGAGGACGATAAAGGCCAGAAGCACTCGGATGGGGGCCAGCAGTGCCCCCAGGAGGCAGAACTGCAGAGGGTGGGAGAGGAGGCCACTTCAGGGTTGAGATGCTCCCTCCAGGCTTCCCCTCTCCCACAAGAATGGACCCAGGAGCAGAGGACCATCACCCCTGTATACCAGGAGACGAGTTGTGTGGGAACAGGAGATGGGACTGGAACCCAAGGTGGGATGAAGACACCAATGAGGGAAAGAGGATAAAAGATGAATGGGATAAAGGGCCTCACTTTCCCGTCTTGCAGCTGGTGCCCATCACACCAACAAAACTGAAAGACTGTTAAGAGGATTCAAGGATAACTAGTGTGAAAGCGCCCAGCACTGTGCTTGATGTAGGGTAGGCTAGAGATAGTCCCTCCTCCCACCACCACCTTCCATAAATAGCTCCTACGTCTAACAGAAACCAGGTGCACAGTCCTGTCCACTTCGGGTCTGGGAGGCAGAGGGTTGGGAAACACAGAGAGATCTACTTTTCAGACCCAGGCCATTCTCTAGTTCTGCCCAGGAGCACTTCCCCAGTACTGGGGGAAAGGCGCAAAAAGAGATCGGCCCTACTCCACAGGGTAGGGGTTGCCAGGAGCCAGGGTGACTCCATGGGCTGCCCTGGGGAGAGTGCAGGTAAACAAACCGAGCCCCAGGAGCCGGCCTCAGGGGAGGTGAAGGCAACAGAAACCTCGGACACTCCCTTCTCATACCACTCCCCAGCCTCCCCAGGCCGGCGCAGCCCTCCACTTCCTGTAGCCAACCCCCCTCTCCACCTCCCTCCCCCCACCCCAGCGGGAGGTGCTGCAGTGCATGGGGGGTGGGGTGGGTAGTGGAAAGGAGGGGTTGCTAGAAGAGCACGGGGGTTCAGGCTCTGGGCCCAGAAACCTCTTCCAAGTCAGAGCCTCCTAGAAGCACTCAGCACGCCCCTGCCCGCCCCCCCCCATCCGTGGCCTCTACCTCCATCCTAGCCCATCGGCCTCCGCAGGATGTAATCCGCAGTCTCCAGCGTCCTCCACCTCCCCTACCCGTGGGTCCCCTGCAATCCTCCATCCTCACCTAGTCAGTTCTCACACACCTTCAGCTTGTCTGTCGCCCAAGCCCGCGTCCTCCCCAGGACTCCTCGACCACCCCCTGCCGCCCCCACGTGCGCACTCCCTGACTCCCGCCCCGCTAGCCTCTCACCGACCCCTTTTCGGATCCCCATCTGTATCAAGGCTCCAAAAGCCCTCCTTTTTCTATCCCCACGAGTCCTCCCGACGCCCCCCGCCCATACCTTACCTTAACCCTCTGGAGGCGGGAGAGGTGTAACTCATGCACGAAGGGGTTGGGGGGCGCCGGGGGTCCGGGGGTGGGATAGAGGGGGGCCCAGTCCCCCGGACTTCCCTGGCTCATAGCGGCGGGAGAACGTGGGAGGGAGGGCACCCCAGCCCGGCCCCGGGCCCCTCTTTGCAGAGCAGCAGCTGCAGCTGCAGCAGCGGCGGCGGCGGCGATCTAGCCCCGGCCCCGCCTGGTGCGGGGCGCCGAGGGGCGGGGAGCAGGCTGCGCGGTCGGGCCCGCGTTGTCAAGGAGCCGGCCGAGGGGCGGGGCTTCCAGCGTCCCAGCGTCCCGGCGCCCCTGTTCCTCCGCGCTCGCCACAGCGTCCGCAGCCCCTCGGGCCATTATTACGAGGCGGCCGGATGCTGGAGCGCGGCGCCTGCCTGCGGGCTGACCCCGGGCCTGCCCCTCCGGGCGTCCCTCTCGGAAAACGCGGCCCGCGCCTCCCCGCAGGCCTCCGGCTCGGAGCGAGTTTGGGGCGGCGAGGAGCGAGTGGAGCTGAGAACGCCCTCAGACTCTGCCCGGGCGTCGAGGTCACCCTGTCAAGCACAAATCGGGGTGGGGCCCTCGGGCGGATGAGAATGGAAGGGCGGGCACGCAGTGCGCGGAGGCCGGCAGCTCGCGGCCGAGGCGGGGCCCACCACCTCTCGGAGGCCGACCACCTTTCCTTCCTGGTTGGGTCGACGCCATCGCGCGTGGACTTGAGGCGCTCGCGCCCTCTGACGGCCGTATTGTGCCTAACAGCTCTCGGCATCCGCGTCCTGCCTGAGCTAGGCAGGGCTGCCTGTTTTGGTGTGAGGACTCCATCAAGGAGTGAGGTACCGGCAACCATGAAGACGCTGGTCATACATTTACCAGGGCTCAACCAGGCCTGGACGGGCAGTGCGAACCTGAAAATCTGGGATGACCCCGGACGCAGCCCTCTTTTTCCTCCTAGTCTCTTTTTTCTGTCCTTCTGTTTCTCTCCCTCGCTCCAGTGTGTAAGAGGACAAAGTGATACCCCTCATCCCCAAATTCCAAACTGTCCTAGACAGCACATAAACTGGTTAGACCCTGGTCGTCAGGCCATGGTGAGATCAGGGAACTGGCTAGGCTTTGAGATCCACAGCCAGTAACACAATCAGAAATAGTGACAAAAAGGAGATAAGAGCCTCGTTGCTTGTGGAAAGAAGCTGCCTTCAGTTCACCTTGTTTTACTTCTCTCTTCTGCATCCCTGTCAGTCACCATTTCCTGAGGGTAATGGGAACAATGGCAGATCAATGGGCTATTGGGTCATTGGGTACCATTAATCTTTTATTGGAAGGGGGACCAGGCAAAAGTCAGAAGTCACTTTACTTCTATCTAGACCCCCTTCCCTCCTTCCTTGCTCCATAATTTACCCACTTATATTCCTGCCTATATCCCTAAGAGAGCAGCCAGCATTCCCAGAGAAATAAAAGGATATCCTAGTCAGATTTATTTCTTAAAGTTTTTAGAGAAGATTCCATGGCTCTTTAATTTTAAAATTTAATTTATTTTTCCAGCTTTTTTGAGATATTATTGATATATATGTAAATTTAAGGTGTACAATGTGATTATTATTATTATTATTATTTTTGTGGTACGCCGGCCTCTCACTGTTGTGGCCTCTCCCGTTGCGGAGCACAGGCTCCGGACGCACAGGCTCAGCGGCCATGGCTCACGGACCCAGCCGTTCCGCGGCACGTAGGATCTTCCCGGACCGGGGCACGAACCCATGTCCCCTGCATCGGCAGGCGGACTCTCAGCCACTGCACCACCAGGGAAGCCCCAGCCTTGGTATTATATTTGCGCTAATCCTTCCTGGAGATAATGGTATGAATTTGAGTTGCTAGAGTGAGATTGGTTCAGAATAAAGTAAACAGTCTTGAATTTGGCACCACAAAATAGTTCATGGGACTGTTGTCCAGTAACTCCTTTGCTTGGGGCATATACCCACCCATTCTTTCCCATGTCCCCTCTGTCTAATGTTAGCTGCCCCCACAGCCACTCCCTTCTACCATTTCTTCATCCTGAGCTTTCCAGTTTTCTGGTGACAGCCAAAAAGTTCTGTTTCCTGCCTTCTGCTTTTTCACTAAGAAATACCATTTAAATTTTGATGAACTATCTAAGAATTAGCAGTGATTTATGGGAGAGAACTAGGTTAGGGGCTGTGTGAGGTGGTGGTGGAATGTGTAAAGAGGCAAAGCAAAGCATGTATTCAAGTATTATCATCTCCATTAGGCCTAGCACAGTGTCTGGCAGAAAGTAAGTGCTTCATAATTATTATTGTTGGCTAAATGCATAGTAATATTTATTGCTTTTTTATGCCAGAGTTCACAAAATTCTCTTGTTGGCTCACAATCAGAAGACATAAAATAGAATATAAACAGGATCAAATAATTAGCAGAGTAGGAATGGAGATGACAGGGTAGGAGGACATGGAACTCACCTCCCCCCACAAACACATAGAAAATCCATCTGTATGTGGAACAATTCTTACTGAAAACTAACTGGGAACTAGCGGAAAGCTTGCTTGCTTCCAAAGCAGGGTGGGGGAATTCCCTGGTGGCCCAGTGGTTAAGACTCCTTGCTTTCACTGCTGAGGGTCTGGGTTCAATCACTGGTTGGGGAACTAAGATCCCACAAGCCATGCAGTGTGGCAAATAAATAAAGAAATAAAATAAAACAAAGCAGGTGGAAAGGACAGATTGAGACCATGTGGCTGGCTGACTGGTTCCCTGGCGACTGCCCTGGCATGTACCCCAGCCTGAGCCAACTAAACACTCCAGCATCATTTGCCTTGCATTGCAGCTCCACACTGGAATGAGGGCTTCCATAACCAAGGAAAAATCTTGGCCATGAGATGCTGTGGTGGTTCAAACCCTAAGCAGAGTCTGAACAGGGAGGCGCCAACAATTGCTGGTGACCACAGGCAGCACATCAGAGCCAGACCACATCTCTGATGGTGGCTAGACCACCATACCCCATGGCCCACTCTTACCAAATACCCACACTGCCCTCTCTTGCTCTAACACTGCTCCTCCCTGAGGCTGAGGGTGCTGGTGTTGGGAGGGGGAAGAGCATACACTTAAAGAGATCAGAGCCAGCTAGGACCAGACCCTCATGGTTTCAAATCCAGAAACTTGGGACCTGACTCCACCCCAATAGGGCAGTGACAGCCACAAAGCAGAGGGGAAGAACCACGTCACACCTGGCTCAGGCCCTAGCCCTCCCATGTCCAGCCCCACCTCCTACCAAGGTGAGAGCTGCCAGCACACCCTGAGGAAAGATGTGACGTCAAATCCAGCTCTCCCACCAAAGCCACTGGGCACAAACAGACTGTAGAGTGTTGCTCCTATATAAGGACCCACTTCAAGGCCAACATAGTTAACTGTTGCATCTAATTTCATAGAGTCAGAGAAAGATAAGCAAAATGAGAAGACAGGAATTTGTCTCAACTGAAAGAGCAAGAGAAAACCCCTGAAAAAAACAACTAATGAAACAAGTAAATAATTTGCTAAATAAAGAACTCAAAACATTAGTAATAAGAATGCTAACTGAATTAGGGAATAGATAAACACAGTAAGAATTTTTTTTAATTAATTAATTAATTTATTTATTTTTGCCTGTGTTGGGTCTTCGTTTCTGTGCGAGCGCTTTCTCTAGTTGCGGCAAGCGGGGGCCACTCTTCATCGCGGTGCGCGGGCCTCTCACTATTGTGGCCTCTCTTGTTGCGGAGCACAGGCTCCAGACGCACAGTCTCAGTAGTTGTGGCTCACGGGCCTAGTTGCTCCGCGGCATGTGGGATCTTCCCGGACCAGGGCTCGAACCTGTGTCCCCTGCAATTGGCAGGCAGATTCTCAACCACTGCACCACCAGGGAAGCCTCCTGTCTTTTTTTTTTTTTTTGCCTCTCCAAGAACTATATTTTGGTTTCACTGATAACTGCACTAAATTACTTGTTTTTTTTTTTTATTTTTTTACATCTTTATTGGGGTATGATTGCTTTACAATGGTGTGTTAGTTTCTGCTTTATAACAAAGTGAATCAGTCATACATAAACATATGTTCCCAATTACTTGTTTTTATATGAAGAACTTCTGTTTTAAAAGTAGAACTACACTGAAATATCATCTCTCATATATTTTATTGGTAAGAATTCAAAATTTCACAACATACTCTCTTGACCAGACTAGAGGCACCCTCATATACTGCAACTGAGAATGCAAAATGCAACAACTATTATAGAAGTGCAGTTAGCAGTGTCTGTAAAATTATACACACCATTGACCCTTGTACTTAGCCATTTTACTTAGAAGCATAGGGGGAAAAAACACAGTTAGACATATATTGATAAGAGTTGAAGCTGGGTAGTAAATGCGTGGAGGGGAGCATGTGGACATTTTCTTATCTTTTGTACATTTCTTCAGTGTTCAATTACTAAAAAGTTCAAAAATGACTCCTGCTTTTAACTGTATTTATACCTTCTTTGTATTGTACAGCTTATTTTGTTGTCCTATTACAAGCTTCTTGAGTCGAAGTCCCCGTTGATTTGAAATCATTTCATGACAATATATTACTACATTCCTTTGTCAGATGGTCATTGAATACTAATTATTCTCCAGTTCCTAAACTAGAAGTTAGAAATACATGATACTATAGTTCCTGACTTTACAGGATATACATATGTTCTAAGGCAGAAAGCAGATACCTTAACAAGTAACTAAAGTAAAATTGTACCTCTTTTACCACAGAGGAAGTAGAGAGTGGTATGAATACATTATGGAAGGTTTTAATCTTATATAAAAAATGTATGCAGGGTTTCAGCTGATACATAAAGGATGAGCCAGAGTTAGCCAGGTTAGCTGATAGAGACATTTTTAATCAGAAAAAAAAAGTGCACCAGTGTCTTAAAGAGGTAAAATTTGGTGAAGGTGTGAATTGAACTAAATGAAATGTAATATGGCTTAAACCTGGAGTATATGGGATTTATCTAGACAAGAAATATTACATAGTTTTGGAATTTCTCCTAAGAAAAGTAAAAAGCTATTGGGAAGAAAGCACTGCATCATTAAGGGAGTAGCATGATAAGACAGACATGGGACATATAGAAATCAAATCACAAACTTGTCAAGGTACCATATCAATCGTTGCAGTAAATGCAAGTTAATTGAACACTCCAAACAAAGTGAAGAGATGATCAGAGTAGAAAAACAGAAGATCCTATTTTATGCTCTCAGTTTTATGCCGTCAACAGACTTTAGATTCCACATCTTCTCAGCCATCAGTCTTGCTGACATGCAGCAACTTCAGATTCAGCACCAGCTTTGAAAGCAACAACCTACCTTCCATAGTATTCTTCACTAATTCTCATTATTGTGTAAAGTCTAATCTTTATAATTAATCCCTCATTCCATGTCACTCCTAGTAGTTCAGCTACCCTTACCAAATCCAAACTGTTACATATGCTATGTTCAAGAACAAAATTGTCCAAAAACCCTCCTTCTTCTAGTATCCTCATTGGTTTTAAGCTAGATTCACAGAGAAAGCCAGAGAAAATTTCTTTAGTTTCTGCCCTTTTAATTTTTATCCTTTACTTCTTTATAATTTTTATCCTTTTATTCTTTTATTCTTCTTCAGTTGTTTTTCCCTAATTTCTTTTGTAGAACACTAAGCTTACAATTTTTTCTTTATTTTAACATGGTATTTATGACTAAAAAATGTTCTTTGGAAGTTTGGTATGTACTTTATTTGTATTACTCAGTTCTAAATGTTTTTGTCATTGTCATTATGTTTTTTTTAACTCATGATTTATTTACAAAGCTCTTTTTCTTATTTCCAAAGACACAGGGTTCTTTTTTTTTGGAAGGGGAAGAGGGTTGGGTAAGGGAGGACTATTTATCATTTCATATTTTTATTGCATTGTAATTAGATAATGCATTGTATAATAATAGAGTTTCTGGTATTTATTGAGACTCTAAGGCCTGTATGTTAATCATGTTTTTGTAAATGTTACATGAATTCCCGGAAAGAGCACACACTATTTAATTTTGGGGTGTTGGTGTTCCTTAGATGAATCTTTGCAAATCTTTTTCTACAACAGTTGTTGGAGGACTGGTTGATTTGTAAGTTATTGAGAAAATGTGTTTAAACAGCAGCTTAGGCTAAGAGAATCTGCATAGTCACTGGAAATTAAGAAAAAGGTGAAAAGTAGGCATTTTTATTAATGCTTACATTACCATTGTTGCTTTGTTGTTGTTGGCAGGTGATTTTAGAAAAGATGGAGGCATGGCTGTGTGAATTGGAAGTGCTGACTAATACATTCAAAGGAAGAAGGTAACATTTTTCCTCTTAAAGCAGGCATTTTTAGAGTGCAATCAGGTTAGAACATTAATCTGAATCAATGTTTGAAAGTTTAATTCATTGTGAAACATTTTTATTGCAGGTGAACTAGGAAATGAACTGTCAGTCCAAGTGGCAAAACCTGTGATGTGAGCAGATTGCCTTATCTAATTAGCCAGAAATAGCTATCCCCCTAGACCACAGATGAAGGAGTGGTGATCTGGTTCAGGGAAAATCCTGAGTAAATGTTTCTGTGTAAATGTTTCTTTCCCCTTTCTTTTTGGGTATGTGTGCCTTACTAATGAGATTTAGGTAAAACAGGCACAAAGAAAGGCCAGTCTCAATCTGCCTTACTTGAGAGCTAGTTCATAATATATTCACATATTTCCTTTCTTTTCCTTTAGAGTAAGGAAAAGCCATGTAATCTCTTTGCACAATAATTATTTTAGTTGCTTCAGTGCAGACTTATTTTTCTCCATTTATGAAAGCCTATGTGAAATGAGAGATGATGAGATGCAAGGGAGAAGTAATTTTGGCAGCCTGACCCATATTCCAGTGACTATGCACTAGCTTCGCGGTTGTTGAGGGTATGAGGCAGTGGCAGTAGCATCGAGGCTTTTCCACCTTAAAATCTTGCTGCTGGGGTCTATTCTGGAACTCAGAAACTCCAGTAGTAGCCCCCAAGTCCTACTTCTCTAGCTCTTCCAATGATTTTGTAAGCATCTAATGCACTGTGCTAAGTCTGCTTAATAAACTCAGTGGTTTCTGTTTTCTTCGTTGAAGGCCAATCAATATAATTATATGCTGACAAGATGAAAAAGTTAGTAGAGATAGTTACATAATAATGTAAAAACAAATTCCTAATTTAAGTGTGCTTTCCAGCACTAGTATTTTCAGTCTAAGATACACTTTCAACTTCCTTTTGGTGGTGGTAGATGAGTAAAAGGCGAAAGTTAAACTTTCATTGATGGCTTCAGAATCTTAGCAGAATTATAAGGCAAAAAACAAAGTTAGGCAAATCAAGAATAGGCTAGCGATTAGTAGCCACAAAAAGGCTATGAGGGAAGGGAAAAAACCTGGAACCTCTAGACCTAAACATTTTCTTTAATAACAAAGTAACTTTTAAAGAGATAGTAAATGTAAATTTGTATACATCTTCTCCCTACATTGGCAGTGTAAATTACCAGAGTAAAATATAAAAATACAAACATGATACTTTAGTAAATGCAAGATGTTGGGATGCATGTATGTGTGTATGTATATATGTATGTAGTTAACAAAAAAAAATCAGAAAGAAAAAGATAAAATGTCAATTAAGTTATATCAGCAATCATACAGACAGACTACATCAACCCATGATCCATGTCACAGTTCCAAACTTATTCGGATGTTGGTCCTTTTAACTCCAGCATAAGTTGTGCATATTTACCTCACAGTATAACTAATAGCATTAAACATAATTCACAACAAAAAGGTACACTGATCTTTACAAAATTAATCATCATAACAGCAGCATATAAGAAAGACTGTCAAATTGCTCAGTGGATTTTATTGGCATCTGAGAGTACATTCAAGAAGTTCCCATGAATTAGGTTTCCACGGCTGCTTTTTCCTCCTCGTTTTCAATCTGGATACATGCATCCAAAAATCACCATGCAAAACAGTAATAGGGAAGACACAGGGAGAGAAGAGGGTTCTTTCAGCTCTCTTGTCAATTCTGCTTGAACTATTTTGTTTAAAAGCTCATTTGAAAAGCAAGCTTTCATTGGTCATTGTTGAAGTTTGGAAACATGTCTATAAAGAGTCTGATCATGTTCAAAAGATAGCATCTACCAAGAACTTCTTCCATTTGGCAACAGAGTCCAGTGATCACATTTTCCCAGGCCCTTATCAATATACAAAAATCTTCACATAAAACAGTTCATATAGAAAATTGTACTTATCTATCTAAGTTACTATTCACTAATTTATGCCTTTATCTATGTCTTCACCTTAATAATACGTAGGATCAAACATCATCATTCTTATTCTGATCAAAATTGTGGTGATAATCCTTCTAAAATCAATTATTTAATACTTACTCATTGTAAAGAAGCAATCACATAATAATTAAACAAAATTTGGAATTTCTCTTGATTCACAAAAATTATGAGCAGTGAGGAAAACAAGTTTCTAGAGGCTTGAATTAGTATAAGAACCAATGTAGGATTGGGAGGATGGCGGAAGATTAAGACGCGGAAATCACCTTCCTCCCACACCAGAAATACATCTACACGTGGAACAGCTCCTACAGAACACCTACTGAACGCTGGCATAAGACCTCAGACCTCCCAAAAGGCAAGAAAGTCCCCACGTACTTGGGTAGGGCAAAAGAAAAAAGAATAAACAGAGACAAAAGAATAGGGACGGCACCTGCACCAGTGGGAGGGAGCTGTGAAGGAGGAAAAGTTTCCACACACTAGGAAGCCCCTTCGCGGGCGGAGACTGCGGGTGGTGGAGGGGGAAAGCTTCGGAGCCGCAGAGGAGAGCGCAGCAACAGGGATGCGGAAGGCAAAGCGGAGAGATTCCCGTACAGAGGATCGGTGCTGACCAGCACTTACCAGCCCAAAAGGCTTGTCTGCTCACCCACTGGGGCGGGCGGGGCTGGGAGCTGAGGCTCGGGCTTCGGTCAAGCGCAGGGAGAGGACTGGGGTTGGCAGAGTGAACACAGCCTGCAGGGGGTTAATGCCCCACGGCTAGCCGGGAGGGAGTCCGGGGAAAAGTCTGGACCTGCCGAAGAGGCAAGAGACTTTTTCTTACCTCTTTGTTTCCTGGTGCGCGAGGAGAGGGGATAAAGAGCGCTGCTTAAAGGAGCTCCAGAGACGGGCGCGAGCCGCGGCTAACAGCGCAGACTCCAGAGACACCAAGGCTGCTGCTGCCGCCCCCAAGAAGCCTGTGTGCGAGCACAGGTCACTATCCGCACCTCCCTTCCGGGTACCCTGTGCAGCCCGCCACTGCCAGGGTCCCGGGATCCAGGGTCAACTCCTCCGGGAGAACGCACGGCGCGCCTCAGGCTGCTGCAACGTCAGGCCAGCCTCTGCCGCCGCAGGCTCGCCCCACACTCACTCCGTACCCCTCCCTCCCCCCCGGTCTGAGTGAGTCAGAGCCCCCGAATCAGCGGCTCCTTTAACCCCGTCCTGTTTGAGCGAAGAACAGACGCCCTCCGGTGACCTACACGCAGAGGCGGGGCCAAATCCAAAGCTGAGCCCCTGGGAGCTGTGAGAACAAAGAAGAGAAAGGGAAATCTCTCCCAGCAGCCCCAGGAGCAGCGGATTAAATCTCCACAATCAACTTGATGTACCCTGCATCTGTGGAATACATGAATAGACAAGGAATCATCCCAAATTGAGGAGGTGGACTTTGAGAGCAAGATTTATTATTTTTTCCCCCTTTCCTCTTTTTGTGAGTGTGTATGTATATGCTTCTGTGTGAGATTTTGTCTGTATAGCTTTGCTTCCACCATTTGTCCTAGGGTTCTATCCGTCCGTCTTTCTTTCTTTCTTTCTTTCTACTTTTTCTCCCTTTTTTTCTGAGCCGTGTGGATGAAAGGCTCTTGGTGCTACAGCCAGGAGTCAGTGATGTGCCTCTGAGGTGGGAGAGCCAACTTCAGGACACTGGTCCACAAGAGACCTCCCAGCTCCACATAATATCAAATGGCGAAAATCTCCCAGAGATCTCCATCTCAACACCAACACCCAGCTTCACTCAACGACCAGAAAGCTACAGTGCTGGACACCCTATGCCAAACAACTAGCAAGACAGGAACACAACCCCACACATTAGCAGAGTGGCTGCCTAAAATCATAGTAAGTCCACAGACACCCCAAAACACACCACCAGACGTGGACCTGCCCACCAGAAAGACAAGATCCAGCCTCATCCACTGGAACACAGGCACTAGTCCCCTCCACCAGGAAGCCTACACAACCCACTGAACCAACTTTAGCCACTGGGCACAGACACCAAAGACAACGGGAACTACGAACCTGCAGCCTGCAAAAAGGAGACCCCAAACACAGTAAGATAAGCAAAATGAGAAGAAAGAAAAGCACACAGCAGATGAAGGAGCAAGATAAAAACCCACCACACCTAACAAATGAAGAGGAAATAGGCAGTTTACCTGAAAAAGAATTCAGAATAATGATAGTAAAGATGATCCAAAATCTTGGAAATAGAATAGACAAAATGCAAGAAACATTTAACAAGGACCTAGAAGAACTAAAGATGAAACAAACAACGATGAACAACACAATAAATGAAATTAAAAATACTCTAGATGGGATCAACAGCAGAATAACTGAGGCAGAAGAACAGATAAGTGACCTGGAAGATAAAATAGTGGAAATAACTACTGCAGAGCAGAATAAAGAAAAAAGAATGAAAAGAACTGAGGACAGTCTCAGAGACCTCTGGGACAACATTAAATGCACCAACATTCGAATTATAGGGGTTCCAGAAGAAGAGAAAAAGAAAGGGACTGAGAAAATATTTGAAGAGATTATAGTTGAAAACTTCCCTAATATGGGAAAGGAAATAGTTAATCAAGTCCAGGAAGCACAGTGAGTCCCATACAGGATAAATCCAAGGAGAAACACGCCAAGATACATATTAATCAAACTGTCAAAAATTAAATACAAAGAAAACATATTAAAAGCAGCAAGGGAAAAACAACAAATAACACATAAGGGAATCCCCATAAGGTTAACAGCTGATCTTTCAGCAGAAACTCTGCAAGCCAGAAGGGACTGGCAGGACATATTTAAAGTGTTGAAGGAGAAAAACCTACAACCAAGATTACTCTACCCAGCAAGGATCTCATTCAGATTTGATGGAGAAATTAAAACCTTTACAGACAAGCAAAAGCTGAGAGAGTTCAGCATCACCAAACCAGCTTTACAACAAATGCTAAAGGATCGTCTCTAGGCAAGAAACACAAGAGAAGGAAAAGACCTACAATAACAAACCCAAAACAATTAAGGAAATGGGAATAGGAACATACATATCGATAATTACCTTAAATGTAAATGGATTAAATGCTCCCAGCAAAAGACACAGACTGGCTGAATGGTTACAAAAACAAGACCCATATATATGCTGTCTACAAGAGACCCACTTCAGACCTAGGGACACATACAGACTGAAAGTGACGGGATGGAAAAAGATATTCCATGCAAATGGAAACCAGAAGAAAGCTGGAGTAGCAAATCTCATATCAGATAAAATAGACTTTAAAATAAAGACTGTTGGAAGAGACAAAGAAGGACACTACATAATGATCAAGTGATCGATCCAAGAAGATATAACAATTGTAAATATTTATGCACCCAACATAGAAGCACCTCAATACATAAGGCAAATACTAACAGCCATAAAAGGGGAAATTGACAGTAACACAGTCATAGTAGGGGACTTTAACACCCCACTTTCACCAATGGACAGATCATCCAAAATGAAAATAAATAAGGAAACACAAGCTTTAAATGATACATTAAACAAGATGGACTTAATTGATATTTATAGGACATTCCATCCAAAAACAACAGAAAACACATTTTTCTCAAGTGCTCATGGAACATTCTCCAGGATAGATCATATCTTGGTTCACAAATCAAGCCTTGGTAAATTTAAGAAAATTGAAATTGTATCAAGTATCTTTTCCAACCACAATGCTATGAGACTAGATATCAATTACAGGAAAAGATCTGTAAAAAATACAAACACATGAGGGCTAAACAATACACTACTTAATAATGAAGTGATCAATGAAGAAATCAAAGAGGAAATAAAAAAATACCTAGAAACAAATGACAATGGAGACACGACAACCCAAAACCTATGGGATGCAGCAAAAGCAGTTCTAAGAGGGAAGTTTATAGCAATACAATGCTACCTTAAGAAACAGGAAACATCTCGAATAAACAACCTAAACTTGCACCTAAAGCAATTAGAGAAAAAGAACAAAAAACCCCAAAGTTAGCAGAAGGAAAGAAATCATAAAGATCAGATCAGAAATAAATGAAAAAAAATGATGGAAATGATAGCAAAGACCAATAAAACTAAAAGCTGGTTCTTTGAGAAGATAAACAAAATTGATAAACCATTAGCCAGACTCATCAAGAAAACGAGGGAGAAGACTCAAATCAATAGAATTAGAAATGAAAAAGGAAAAGTACCAACTGACACTGCAGAAATACAAAAGATCATGAGAGATTACTACAAGCAACTCTATGCCAATAAAATGGACAACCTGGAAGAAATGGACAAATTCTTAGAAATGCACAACCTGCCAAGACTGAATCAGGAAGAAATAGAACATATGAACAGACCAATCACAAGCACTGAAATTGAAACTGTGATTAAAAATCTTCCAACAAACAAAAGCCCAGGACCAGATGGCTTCGCAGGTGAATTATATCAAACACTTAGAGAATAGCTAACACCTATCCTCCTCAAACTCTTCCAAAATATAGCAGAGGGAGGAACACTCCCAAACTCATTCTACGAGACCACCATCACCCTAATACCGAAACCAGACAAGGATGTCACAAAGAAAGAAAACTACAGGCCAATATCACTGATGAACATAGATGCAAAAATACTCAACAAAATACTAGAAAACAGAATCCAACTGCACATTAAAAGGATCATACACCATGATCAAGTGGGGTTTATTCCAGGAATGCAAGGATTCTTCAATATACGCAAATCAATCAACATGATACACCATATTAACAAATTGAAGGAGAAAACCCATATGGTCATCTCAATAGATGCAGAGAAAGCTTTTGACAAAATTCAACACCCATTTATGATAAAAAACCCTCCAGAAAGTAGGCATAGAGGGAACTTTCCTCAACATAATAAAGGCCATATATGACAAACCCACAGCCAACATCGTCCTCAATGGTGAAAAACTGAAAGCATTTCCACTAAGATCAGGAACAAGACAAGGTTGCTCACTCTCACCACTCTTATTCAACATAGTTCTGGAAGTTTTAGCCACAGCAATCAGAGAAGAAAAGGAAATAAAAGGAATCCAAATCGGAAAAGAAGAAGTAAAGCTGTCACTGTTTGCAAATGACATTATACTATACATAGAGAATCCTAAAGATGCTATCAGAAAACTACTAGAGCTAATCAATGAATTTGGTAAAGTAGCAGGATACAAAATTAATGCACAGAAATCTCTGGCATTTCTATATACTAATGATGAAAAAATCTGAAAGTGAAATCAAGAAAACACTCCCATTTACCACTGCCACAAAAAGAATAAAATATCTAGGAATAAACCTACCTAAGGAGACAAAAGACCTATATGCAGAAAATTATAAGACACTGACAAAAGAAATTAAAGATGATACAAATAGATGGAGAGATATACCATATTCTTGGATTGGAAGAATCAACATTGTGAAAATGACTCTACTACCCAAAGCAATCTACAGATTCAATGCAGTCCCTATCAAATTACCAATGGCATTTTTTACAGAAGTAGAACAAAAAAATCTTTAAATTTGTATGGAGACATAAAAGACCCCAAAGAGCAAAAGTAGTCTTGTAGGGAAAAAAATGGAGCTGAAGGAATCAGACTCCCTGACTTCAGATTATAATACAAAGCTACAGTAATCAAGACAATATGGTACTGGCACAAAAACAGAAATATAGATCAATGGAACAGGATAGAAAGCCTAGAGATAAACCCATGCAACTATGGTCCACTAATCTATGACACGGGAGGCAAGGATATATAATGGAGAAAAGGCAGTCTCTTCAATAAGTGGTGCTGGGCAAACTGGATAGCTACATGTAAAATAATGAAAGTAGAGGGGCTTCCCTGGTGGCGCAGTGGTTGAGAGCCCGCCTGCCGATGCAGGGGACACGGGTTCGTGGCCCGGTCCGGGCAGATCCCACGTGCCCTGGAGCAGCTGGGCCCGTGAGCCATGGCCACTGGGCCTGCGCGTCCGGAGCCTGTGCTCCGCGGTGGGAGAGGTCACAGCAGTGAGAGGCCCGCGTACCGCAAAAAAAAAAAAAAGAAGAAAGTAGAACAGCCCCTAACACCATACACAAAAATAAACTCAAAATGGATTAGAGACCTAAATGTAAGACCAGACACTATAAAACTCTTAGAGGAAAACATAGGAAGAACACTCTTTTACATAAATCAGAGCAAGATCTTTTTTGATCTACCTCCTAGAGTAATGGAAATAAAAACAAAAATAAACAAATGGGACCTAATGAAACTTAAAAGCTTTTGCAAAGCAAAGGAACCTACAAACAAGACGAAAAGACAACCCTCAGAATGGGAGAAAATATTTGCAAAAGAATCAATGGACTAAGGATTAATCTCCAAAATATATAAACAGCTCAATATTAAAAAAACAAACAACCCAATCAAAAAATGGGCAGAAGACCTAAATAGACATTTCTCCAAAGAGGACATACAGATGGCCGAGAAGCACATGAAAAGCTGCTCAACATCACTAATTATTAGAGAAATGCAAATCAAAACTACAATGAGGTATCACCTCACACCAGTTAGAATGGGCATCATCAGAAAATCTACAAACAACAAATACTGGAGAGGGTGTGGAGAAAAGGGACCCCTCTTGCACTGTTGGTGGGAATGTAAATTGATACAGCCACTATGGAGAACAGTATGGAGATTCCTTAAAAAACTAAACATAGAATTACCATACGATCCCAAAATCCCACTATTGGGCCTATACCCACGGAAAACCATAATTCAAAAAGACACATGTACCCCAATGTTCATTGCTGCACTATTTACAATAGCCAGGTCATGGAAGCAACCTAAATGCCCTTTGACAGATGAATGGACAAAGAAGATGTGGTACATATATACAATGGAATATTACTCAGCCATAAAAAGGAACAAAATTGGGTCACTTGTTGAGACGTGGATGGATCTAGAGACTGTCATACAGAGTGAAGTAAGTCAGAAAGAGAAAAACAAATATCGTATATTAACGCATATATGTGGAACCTAGGAAAATTGTACAGATGAACCGGTTTGCAGGGCAGAAATTGAGACACAGATGTAGAGAACAAACGTATGGACAACAAGGGGGGAAAGCCGCGGGCGGGGGGTGATGAATTGAGAGATTGGGATTGACCTGTATACACTGATGTGTATAAAATGGATGACTAATAAGAAACTGCTCTATAGAAAAATAAATAAAATGAAATTCAAATAAATGTTAAAAAAGACCATACAACACTGAATACAAGTGAGAGTATATTAGTTCATTAAATGAGAAAAAATAAATATGAAATCAAATGACCTTCCCCATCTTCCTTTCAAAAAAAATAAATAAAAACTAATATTGTAAAGTTCCATATTTTAAAGTTACATACACAGAAACAAACTCAAAGTTTTCATTTAAAACTTGGAAAATATATTATTTAGAAATGTTATGGAAATTCAATATTTGCTATATTTTAAGTTGTTATAATTTTAATCATATTACATATTTTTTCTTAGAACATAAAGAAAATAATGAATTTTTCACCAAAATCTATAGAGATGCCTCCAAATTCCTTCATGTTTATTCTACTGTCAACATCATTTTCTTATGTATCATTTTCTAAGCATTGCCTTAAGGGACAGCAAATCTGTTCAGCCAATAATTCTCCATAATACCTTGTGGAAATTTACTTACTCTAATTTAGTTCCTCCTCCCAGAATTGTTCAAGAAGATGAATATATTTATAGCTTTGAAATTTTATGAACTCTAGAAGGTTGGTTCTACATCAATACAACCTGTCAATATTATGCTGATTCTTTTCTCTCTTCAGCTCTTTAAACACACTGTTCCCAGGCAATCTTCTCTATCCTTGATAACAGTACTTACCATAACCACTAACTCAATGTCTTCCTCGGTTTAATAGTATTTTTCTCATATTTCTTATAATAACATATGCCCTCATTTTAAGGTTTGACTTTGGCAGCTTATTTCTTCCTAGAGACTTGGAGGATAACTAATGTTAAAATAAACTATCACACTGGTTATGTCCTTGTATCTGAGCAACTAGACATCTAACAGAAGTGCTTTACTTGGATTAATGGATTAACACAGTTTTATCCTCAATTATACATTTTTCTTTAAAACAGGCAAGTATAAACATTAAGTATATGAAAAACTACGTTTAAAAATTAAATCTAAACACCTAAGAAGAATAGGCACTTTACACACTAACCTTAACTATTACAATTTTAGTCCTTCCTGCATTATCTCTTCCTGGGTTTAAATAAGAACACATAATTCCTTTCACTTTCTTACTTTGACAAAAGAACCCCCCAAACAGCCTGGTCTAGTGTCAAAAGCAGTAAACTTAGTGTCAGTAGACCCAGATTAAGCCCAGATTTACCATTCATTAGCTGTATGACCCTATTCATCTTAAAACTCTCATATTGCTATATCCAGTACTAGAGTAGGTGTTCAGTCAACATTTATGAACTTAATCAGGAACTGAGTCTAGCAGAAACCAGTGAAGAAGTAAAAGAGACCTCCTCTTTGCTGCCAACTGTTCAACCACCTGGCAGAGCAGAGGAAATGGCCTGCGCCAGGGAAGAAGCACAAAGAGAAGCAAAGCTGGACAGGGCGAAAAGACTGGTAGGCTTACACCCTGACTAAGATTCATAATCCCCTGGGATGCATAGTTTTCCCTGCCCACACCGGTAAACCACATACTCTCACATCTAGTGGGGCCATACCCTCAAGTCCCAGCATTCTGGATCTACTTCTACATTCATCTGATGGAATTCTGGTTAACATCTTCTACAGCCATCCTGCCCTGACCAAAGATAAGCAGGACTATAGTCATTTTGTTTACCTTCTCTATCCATATAAACACATAAAATACATGAACAAACAAGTAAGAACCTGATCTTCTAAATATAAACAACAACAAAACGTGTTCAGAGAATTGTAAGCAACATCAGAATGTTTACTCATTCAATATTTATTGAGTGTGTACTATAAGTAGACACCATGGTAGAGTTAGGGACACATTCTAGAAAGACACAGAAGAGTTCACAATCTCTTGGGAGATATAGATAATAATTTACAAATCACTTATATATTACATAGTGATAACAAATATATACATATGGTTGCTTTATCTAGAATGCAGTTCTCAAAGAACACTGTTGAAAGTATAGACAGATTTCTGTGTCTTTCTTGGTCTTGTCTCAAGACATAGCCTTGTAAGCAAGTTTATCTGTAGGATAACAGCTACCTATCATTCAGTATAAAAGTCACAATTCAACCCTCAAACAAGTGTTTTCCAACCTGTACCATAATTGTGGCATGGTCAAAGAGTGTTGGTAATAAGGCACTCAAAGCCAAGTCTACTGTTGCGTTGCTTCTCCAAAGGTGAGCTTGTACAAGGACAATTTCCTTTAGCATTATCCATTTGTTAAAAAAGAGGTCACACAAATGTGCTTGTGTTTGCCAGAGATATATTTATTCTCTATCATAGCTTTAAAACCGTACTAAAAATAATTTTTAAATGTCATTTAAAAATATAACCCAAGAAGCCAACCTGAAAAGGCTACATACTCTTATGATTCCAAGTATATGACTTTCTGGAAAAGGCAAAACTATGGAAACAGTAAAAAGATCAGTGGTTGTCAAGGGCTAGGAGAGAAGGAAAGAATGAATAGATGGAGCACACAGGATTTTTAGGGCAGTGAAACTACTCTGTATGATACTATAATGGTGGGTACAAGTCATCATACATTTGTCAAAACCCATAGAATGTACAACATCAAGAGTGAACCTTAATGTAATCTGTGGAATTTGGGTGATAATGATGTGTCAATGTGAGTTCATTGACTGTAACAAATGCACCCTTCTGATGCAGGATGTTGATGGTGGGGGAGCAAGTGTGTGTGTGTGTGTGTGTGTGTGTGTGTGTGTGTGTGTGTGTGTGTGTGTGTGTGTGTGTGTGTGTGTGTGTGTGTGTGTGTGTGTGTGTGTGTGTGTGTGTGTGTGTGTGAGAGGGCAAAAGGTATATGGGAACTCTCCGTACTTTCCACTCAGTCTTGCTGTGAACCTAAAACTGCCCTAAAAAATAAAGCCTAATTAAAAAATACTTTTAGGGTTTCCCTGGTGGCACAGTGGTTAAGAACCCACCTGCCAGTGCAGAGGACACAGGTTCGAGCCCTGTTCCGGGAAGATCCCACATGCCACGGAGCAACTAAGCCCGTGCGCCACAACTACTGAGCCTGTGCTCTAGAGCCTGCAAACCACAACTACTGAGCCTGCGTGCCACAACTACTGAAGCCCACATGCCTAGAGCCCGTGCTCCACAACAAGAGAAACCACCGCAATGAGAAGCCCGTGCACTACAACGAAGAGTAGCCCCAGCTTGCCACAAGTCGAGAAAGCCCTCACCCAGCAACCAAGACCCAAAGCAGCCAAATAAATAAATAAATAAACAAAATTTTTCCAAATAAATAAAATAAAAATACTTAAAAAAAATGTAACCCAATAATGATTATTGTCAAAAACTGTACAACTGGTGTTTTTTTCCCCTTCGGGCAGTGACAAACAGAAGCAGACACAGCAAGTTTTCCACAAGGCTTTTTGCTATAGAGGAGTCTGTGCACCAAAATGTCAAGGCTCACACTCCTCAAATGATAAGTTTTTCATTTACTCCCATCATTCACCAGGCCCATTTTGGAACCTCAGCCAGAAATCTCCCTCTCTGCTAGCAGGAACAAAAAGCTCCAGGCCACACACAATAGTTGGTAAAATCTAGAAGAAGTTGGCACTGTTCAAGCTGCCTCAGTGAAACCAATGCTCTAAGGATCCCTATACCCCCAGGCCTAATCCAAAGATAAGTTGTTTTAACATATTAGAAAAAAAAGTTGAAGGAGAGTCATAACAGAAAAACCTAGGGTCCCCAGGCACCAGTTTCAGACTCTCTGCAGCAGCTCTGCTTTGGTTGATTAAAGCAGGAGTTGGAGGCCCCTGAGAGCCAATTAAAAAAGGAAGTTAGGATGAGGGAGGGAGAAATGATTCCAGCAACTACCAATTAAAAGTGAATGGATCCCACAGCACGAAGGGATGGTGATTCAAACTGTTGCATCAGCCAAGTTCCAGCACCAACTCCCTGAACATGAAGAGAAAGCAAAGGGAAGGGGTGAAGGAGGGGGGCAGAGGTGTCCCACACTCTGGCAAGCTTCCACTGCTTATCTCAAGTGAATACACACCTGACAATTGAAGCGCAAGTGGAATCTCTTGATTAGCCATGCACAAAACCCCAAGACCATGCCATAAGAAGGACAGGACCTGGAGGCAGGGAAACATGCCCCAAAGTTAGGCAGGATGCTGCTGACACAACAGACCTGCTGCCAGTTCAGAACTGCTCTGTCAAATCAGATCACACGTCACTCAGAACACTACTACTTCCATCACTATCCCTCACCTCCATCCTGTACTTGTAAAATACCTGATGATTTTCAAGCATGTTCACAAATACTACTTCAGTGATTGTCACAAACAAAATCCCTGTGGGTTCTGTCGGGTATGTATTAGTATTTTCATCTAGGAATTTTTAAAAGTTAATGCTGAAGTTCAAGAGATCTAAGAGCATAAAAGCAGTATTATTTGTATATTTTAAGTGATATGCCACTAAGCTTATATATGCATAGAATATCTCTTGAACAAAATGTAAGAACATGGAGCGGTTACTACAGCAAAGGAACTAGGGGTCAGGAATGGAAATGAGGCTTTCTTTTTTGTGTTAGCTTTTTTGTAATTTTACACTATTGTATATATAATTTCCTGAAATTAAATGAAAAAGAAAGTTACAGTTAGGGAGCAGAAAACCACAATCCAATTCTCTCTCCGTATAATGCTGCCTCCCATGTTGGGTAAACAGGACAGAACAGTTTTCTTTCTCCTGTATCTTGCCACTTATTCCCCATTCCATCACCACCATCCACATGTACGTATACACACACAACTTTCTGTGAGAATTTCCCCATGACTGCCTGGTCAGCAAATCTGCCAGGAGCTGAGGGTGTGCTGAAAACCAACCAAGTGACAGGGAAATTGAAAATGTGATTTTGGCTTATAGGAAGAGTGATCCTAAATGATACATTTCACTTAGAAAAAAAATAGCATTTTTGTTCAAATATTTTGAGAAAACAGAAAAACAAGCTAGCACTTCAGCATGAAGGATCAATATTTTAAAGAATGAAGGCCACAAAATCTGCCAGTATTGGGAACGTGGTTCCCTAAGACTCTACAGCCTGGCAAGTCACTGACAAAAAGGGAAGAACTTCTTTTCCTGGAAATCAAGGGAGATTTCTTGGCCTGATACAGAGACAGGTTCCCACAAAAAGAAAGGTGAGAGGCTGTATGACACAATGGGAAATGTGGCTATGCACATCTAAAGATAAAATATATAAATTAAGCTAATGGAGTACAGGAAGACACTGCCTTTCAGGTCACACTCAACACTGATACCCTGACTCTACAAATCACAGATGTAGGTAGATCAGTAAGTAGAGAAGGAAAATGCTAACAGAATCCTGACCAAGAGGCAGTCATTACCACGGACTAAAGTAGGAGACTACCATGGGAACAGAATGCATACTCTTTTAAAATGTATTCAATGGCTCCATGTGAATTATTGAGCACTTGTGCCAGGTACTGAGCTAGGATTTAAGACCACTAAGATGAGTACCTTCGAAAAGTTCACAGCCTATAGGAAACTGGCAAATAATTAAAACACAGTAAGTGCTCTGAGAGTATAGAGACAGGCACATCAAAATCGAATATGCTCAGGACGGTTTTACAAAAGAGGTAATGTTTAAGCTGAATCTCAAAGGGCAATCAGGAGCTCTCCAGGAGTGAAGACAACACATTTCAAGCAGAAGGAATCACATGTGCAAAAGTGCTGAGGTATGAAAGAGCATGGAAATTTCCAGATATTAAAAATATGCTGGGGTTGCCATGCATTAGGATTATAAGAAGAGGGCAGAAATGAGGTAATATAGATAAGCAGACCAAAACGTGATGGCTGTGGCCCATGTGAAGGAGTGTCTTACTGGAATTAAAGAATTGCTGAGGGTTTTTAAACAAGGAAATTATATGATCAGATTTGTTTTGAGAAAGGTGAAACTGTTGGCAGCACTTCCCACTTCTGAAACAGCAGAAGAGCACATTAACATAACAGGCAGAGTACAAGCTCTAGAGTCAGGAGGACTGGGTTCAAATTCCAGCTCTAATACAGCTGGAATTCCAGCATAATTGAGTCCTGCTTATCTCTACTTGTCATGTACCACCTGTAGGACATGTATGAGTTCATTTAATCCTCATAACAATCCTACAAGGTAGGTAGTAATATTACCTCCATTTTATAGATGGAGACCCTGAATCTCAGAGAGGTAAGAAACTCACCCATCTGGGCTTCCCTGGTGGCGCAGTGATTGAGAGTCCACCTGCCGATGCAGGGGACGCGGGTTCGTGCCCCGGTCCGGGAGGATCCCATGGTCCTCGGAGCGGCTGGGCCCGTGAGCCATGGCCGCTGGGCCTGCGCGTCCGGAGCCTGTGCCTCACAACAGGAGACGCTACAACAGTGAGAGGCCCGCGTACCGCAAAAAAAAAAAAAAAAAAGAAACTCACCCATAGCCTTTGAAGCACAATAACAGTAAAAATTTCAAATCATGGCTCTACTACTTACAAACTTACAAATTTGGACAATACTACTATTATGATCATTATTACTAAAAAGTGAAAAAAGTTAGAGAAAGTAAGATTTCAACTATAGGGAAAACAAAGACCACCATTGCCACAGTCAGGCAAGAAATACAGAATTACTGAACTAAGACAATATGAATGGACAGAAAATAAATGAAGAGATATTTAGGAGACATGATCAACATAACAGCCATGTGACACACTGGGGGATATTAGACATGAAGAAGGAATCAGAGATGACTTCCCAAGTTTCTGGCCTAGATAACTGAATACATGGTGATGTCAGCTGCTAATACAAAGACAACAGAGGTGGCTGCTAGAGATAATGAGTTCTATTTTAGATACGTTGGATTTAAAACATCTATGGCACATATAGCCTAGTAAGCAGGTGTAAACTTATCACTAGCGCTAGGGAAAAAGATCTGGAAATATAAATTTAGGAAAATTAGTAATTTGGTAAGTGAACACATGGCTATGAATGAAATGGCTCAATGAAAATGTTCTGAGGAAGAAAAGCAGTAGGCCATGGGTAGAACTCCTAAGGCCACCACCATTTAAAGAGAGGATGAGGAAGAAGTGTCCATATAGGAAGTAGGATCCAATAAGATTCTGACTTCTCCACCAGGGCTACGCACATCATATTCACTGATCAAAAACAGTTTGTGCTTTGGCAATTACCTGGGTTCACTATGTTCACGGTTACCCTCTCATACTCAACACCCTAGGTCTTTATCCCTTCAGTTCTTCCCCTAATCACTGTAATTAGGCCTCTTTTCCTCCCATGAGAACCAAGTTATAACCTTCAACTTCTGCTCTACTCTTGGAGTATCCTCCTACCAGTTCTACGTGTTGGTTTGTACTGTGCCAACCTGCTAAGCTGGAACTACATAAGGTCTTTTTTATATAATAAATATATTATCATATAAGACTTTGCATGAGGTCTAATTTATATAATAAATCCCTTATCCCATAACTCATAAAGGTTCTGCTCCCCTGATTGAACCATGACTGATATATTCCATCCCCGTTTCCTAATTCTGACCTCCATGGCCCACCCCCCACCCAAGTATTGTGATAAAGAATAGCACAATTTCCACTATCTCTCTGAAGGCTAGAGACCAAGTGAACCTACAAGAGAAGCAATTACCAAAGCAGGAGCCCTGTTCTAAAGGCTCTTCAAGCCAATAAAATAAAGTTTCAAAATCATTATTATTCTGCATACAAGGTGTCAACACTCTCTACATTAATCTAATATATCTTGTTTTCCTAACCCACCATCTGTCCAGCCGGCCAGCCATTTGTTGTCAAATCAGGCAATGTCCAACACTCAGAGATGTATATAATAATGTCTAGAACTCAAAGATAAGTATGAGTTAGTGGCTGTCCTTTAAGAGTTCAAACCATAGAATCAAGTAATCATAATACAATAAAATGTGTCATATAATATAGATGGTACAAAGTGCTATATCATTTCCTAAACATAGCTCCCTAAATTTTTTTTAATACATTTTCCTCAGTCTTGGATGCTCTCTGTTACACATCAAATTTATAAGTAGCTAGCTAGAATTTTATTAAAAGATGTTCAACATCACAAATAAAGGAATGAAAATTTAAAACAATGAAATGTCATGTTGCCTATCAGATACAAAAATTATATCCCAGCTCATGAATAGGCACTCTTATAACAGGAGAAAAAAAGGATATTATGAAGATAAAAATAAAAACTAATGAAAAAGAAAAAAACTACAAAAGATGAGGGTAAACAAAGTCAATTTCTTTGAAGACTTGTAAGAGACAAAAGGCTGAAGGAGAAGTGATAAGGTACAAATGAATAATACCAATAATACGTTAGAGAAAAAGGGGACAAAATGACTGATACCATAGAGAATAAACAAATAAGGAACATACTACAAATATTTAGGAGAGTAAATTTGAAAACTTAAATGAAATGGATAAATTACTAAAAAAATACAAAATATCAAAACTTAATCAAGAGAAACTTGAATAATTCAATCCAATAAACCTTAAAGAATTTAAATCAGAAGTTAATCTTTCCATAAAGAAAATGCCACGTGCTGATTGATGACTTTATGGGCAAGTTCTACCAAGAAAAAGACAAACTGATTTTATATCATCTTTTCAAATAAACATACAGGAGATACGCTCTTTACTCACTGTATGAGGCTAGCATAACTTTAATACCAAAACCAGACTAGAATAGATTAAGAAATAGTGTAGACTCATAAACTAATATCACTTGTGACCCACAGATATAAAATCTTAAATATTACACAAGTAAATCCAGCGATATAAAAAAAAATACATATCCTGACCAAGTAAGTTTTGTACCAAGAATGCAAGTTTGATTTATTAATCAAAAGCTGAGTACTCGGGCTTCCCTGGTGGTGCAGTGGTTGAGAGTCCGCCTGCCGATGCAGGGGACACGGGTTCGTGCCCCGGTCCGGGAAGATCCCACATGCCGTGGAGTGGCTAGGCCCGTGAGCCATGGCCGCTAAGCCTGCGCGTCCGGAGCCTGTGCTCCGCAACGGGAGAGGCCAAAACAGTGAGAGGCCCGCGTACCGTTAAAAAAAAAAAAAAAAAAAAAGCTGAGTACTCTAATCCACCACACTAACAGATTAAAAGAAAAAAAAGGTCATCTGCCATCTCAATAAATGCAGAAAAAGCATTAGATAAAATGTAATACCTTTTCATCATAAAAACCCAAATAGGCTTGAAATCTAAGATCAGGCATATGTAAAAACTATATAACAAACATCTTATTTAATACTGAAATTCTGAAAATATTTCCTTTAAGTATAAGAACAAGACAAGGATGCCTGCAATCATCACTTGTATTCAGCATACTAGAGATCCTAACTACTGCAGAAAACAAAGAAAATAAAAGGTAAAAGGACTGGAAAGGAAGACACAAAAAAGTTGTTATTTATACACAGAAAACCAAAAGGAATCAACAAATTATAGAATGAGAGAGTTCTAAACAGGTGACAGCTATAAAATATATAAAGTCAATTTATATCTATTCCCAAGCACAGTTAGCAAATGTAATTTTAAAAATTATACTATTTACAATAGCATAGAAAACTACGAAGTATCTAGGAATAAATCTAATAAAAGATATACAGGACTTTTCCAGAAAAAGTATACAATTATATTGAAATATATTGAAGACTTAAGTAAATGAAGAAAATCATGAATAAGAAGATTCAATGTTATAAACATGTCTGTTCTTCCTAAATTGATCTATAAATTCAATGCAACCCCAAGCAAAACCCAGAGGAGTCTTTCACGAAAATGTACGGATTCTAAAATGTAAATGGGCCACTGGTTAAGAACATGGCCCATTGTTATTCTGATTGGATACTGACTTTTTATAAAATGAGAAGACAATATGGTATTGGAATAGAAATAGACAAATAGATCAGAATAGATCAGAAGAGAAAGCTCAGAAACAGACCTATATACTATATATAAAAAGTTGGTTTAAGACAGATTGGGCTTTAAAGATCAGTGGGCAAAGGATAGATCTTTAATAAAAGGTGCTGGGGCAATTAATTACTCATTAAGAAAAAAAATTATATACCTACATCGTAACACAAGGAAAGGTCATAATGAAAGAAAAGGACAAAATGATAAAAATTCATAAATCAACAGAGGGGATATGTCTTGATGACTTCAGGATAGGGAAGGACTTCTTAAAACACAAACATCACTAGAAGTCTTCCAAATTAATCTGTATCCATTAGTGCACTCTCTGGTTATAACCATTCAGTTGGTTAATAATCCTCCCTCATATTTCCCTATTTTTCCACAAGGATATTAAAAGAAACTGTTATAAAATGTATCACTAGAACCTAAAGGAACTGAATATCTAGCTCTCTCTGGTCTTTCACCCTAGTAACACTATTAGAATAGTACTGCTGTCATGTTGGACTATGATAAGGGCCACTCCTAAGGATGACAGAATGGGGAAGTGGAAGGAAGCTGGTTCCCAACAACTTTGTGGAACTGCCATTCCTGCCCTGGGCTGCCTATTGCCAGATTTCTTTTAACTGAGAGAGAAGTAAACTATTTTGCTTAAAGAAAAAAGCGGGGAAGGGGGTATTACTCTAATGGATTGAAGTGATCCTAAAACCAAGAATTCAAGCCTAGAGAGAATGAAGCAGGCCAAACTACACAGTATTTTTTTTCCAAACAAATTTAATTCTGTTCCAGCCCCAAAGAAGGGGAAGCACCTAAATTTTAAAAATAAAAACTGCTCAAAAACTAAGTCATTAAAAAAATTAAACCCCCTCCCTTAGCAATAAATACTGAAATGATATATACACATGAGGCTTAGGAAGGAGGCAAGAACAGGAACCTTGGGGACTCTGTCCCATGACAAGGTCCCAACACTTCTACCAACTCCATGCTCTTTGCCTAAAACATAGAAGAGCAATGGAAGAGGCAGGAGATATACCAGGGACATGTGTGGCCCCAGAGAGAGCTGGAACACAACAGGAAAGAAAGAAGACACAAAGTGTCTTACAGGGCAGAGGAAAGGAAAGTTGTCATCTAAAACGTCCCCCCAGTTCCAGTTGCGTCACTGGATCTGGCTGGTGCAGTTGCTGAGTGCCCCTGAGCTTTTCTGCTCGCCTCTACTCCCTCGTTAGCATGCCATCCAAGGAAGGTCATTCACACTGTGGCCTCGATGCCACTGTGGCAGCGGCCTGGCTGCTGGAGCCCTGAGGCTTCCCATTCACCACCAGCAGGAGGGGCGTCTCCACACGAACACTGGAAAAGGAATAGTCCTGGAAAAGACAAATATACAGAGGCTCATTACAGATCCTAAGATGGAAGAAACTCCAGCACAGGGATACACCACCTGTGGCCTTCTCACCCCCTCCTTTCTACCTCCCGCAGCAGATATACCCCTTATCTCCATCTCACATTAAACAAAGCTGAACTAACATAGGGGATGTAATTTTCCCGAAGTTTTCAATCTTCAGAAGGAAAATCTGGGACAGGTAGAGTGCCAGTAACTGTCATTACAAGAATGGGACAATTCTGATTCAAAAAGAACAGGATCCTGGCACTGCCCAACAAAAGGGTCCCACCAGCTCTACAGAATCTTCCCTTCCCACAGTGTTTATCATAAATTATAACTAAATACACACAGCAGCCAAGCCAGAGCCAATAGAAAGTCTGAGAAACTCTTAGATCAAGTGTTTATAAAGTTATAAATTAATCTGCCTAATATAAATTAGACTTACTTCTCCTTTAATATCAGGAGGAATTAACAAAATGTAGGTTTAAACATTCTCCTAATAACGGAAAACATCAGCTCAATTTATCAGTTCAAATGTACTTTAAGTTGCAAAATGTGTTGTTAAAAGATCTTTATCCAAAAAATACTGTTCCACTTGGAGTATAAAGGAGGTTCTTTTGAGTCAAAATAAAGAAGTGAATTAAACAGTTTTCATAAATCAATTTTTAAAACATCCTAACAGGAACATGGGCAAGTGACCAAAAAAAAGCAATTTATAAAAGAATTATAGTCAATAAACATATGATAAAATTTTCAACCTCACCAATAATCAAGAAACCAAAGCCAAACAATATTGATGCTATACTTTTCATGTAAAATCAGCAAATAATTTTTCAAAGGTTTCTACACAGAGTTGCAAAGAAAACCATAGAAAAACAATTACTGACATCCACGGTTGATATTAACTGGTACAACCTTCCAAAAAATAGTTTGGCAATATGTATCAAAAGTCTTAGACGGACTTCCCTGGTGGCGCAGTGGTTAAGAATCCACCTGCCAATGCAGGGGACAAGGGTTCGATCCCTGGTCTGGGAAGATCCCACATGCCGCGGAGCAACTAAGCCCATGTGCCACAACTACTGAAGCCCGTGAGCCCTAGAGCCCACGCACTGCAACTACTGAGCCCACGCACCACAACTACTACTGAAGCCTGCATGCCTAGCCCTGCGCACTGCAACTACTGAGTCCACACACCGCAACTACTGAAGCCCGCGTGCCTAGAGCCAGTGCTCTGCAACGAGAAGCCACAGCAATGAGAAGCCCGTGCACCGCAACGAAGAGCAGCCCCCGCTTGCCACAACTAGAGAAAGCCTGCGCGCAGCAACAAAGACCCAACGCAGCCAAAAAAAAAAAAACCCACAGTCTTAGAATTCTGCATACCCTTTGGAGCCAGGATTCTACCTTAGAAATTCACTTAATTTCTTTAATGAATTAATTAAATTTATTTAATAATCATGGATATGCACAGATATTAAAATATTTACTAAAGTACTTTTATAGTAAGGAACAATTATTAATAATCTAGATCTGGGGTCAGCAAATTTTTTCTGTAAAGAGTCAAATAATAAATATTTCAGGCTTTGTGGGTCATATAGTCTCTGTCACAGAACTATTCATCTCTGACACTAGTAGAAAAGCAGTCACAGACAACAGTAAACAAATGGGTATACTTTGTTGCAAAAAAATTTAATTACAAACACTGAAATTTTAATTTCCTGTAATTTTCATGTATCACAAATTATTATTATTCTTTCAATTGTTTTCATTAAAAAATATAAAAACCATTCTTGGCTCACAAGCCATACAAAAACAGGCAGTGAGCCAGAATTGGTCAACCGGCCAGAGTTTGCTGACTGACCCTTAATCTAAACGGGGAAAAAGCGGTTAAATATCTGCTCTTGTAGAGTTTTGTAAGGATTAAATGATCCAATGCAGGCCATAAAACTCTTTGCACAGTGTCTAGCAGTCAGTTAAGTGTTCAGTAAATTTTAACTATCATCATCATTTTCATCACCACCTCTATGTGTTAATTCAAAACAATGTTGCAGAATATGGAAAACCACAGGAAATGTTCACAAACATTTGCATATAATACTCCACTCATAATTAAAAATATACATACAAATGTGTACATAAATTTATGAAAAGACTGGAGGTTTACATACCAAACTGTTAACAGTAATAACATCTGACTGACAATATTTTAGTCCATTTTTTAAAATTTATTTTTATTGAAATAATTGGCATATAACATTATGTAAGTTTAAGGTATTAATCAACATGTTAATTTGATATATTTATATATTGCAATATGATTACCACCATTACATTAGCTAACATCTCTATCACATCACATAATTATCATTTCATTTTTATTGTGGGAACAATTAAGATCTAGTCTCTTGGCAACTTTGAAGTTTATAATACCATACTGTTGTCTATCATCACTATGCTGTGCATTAGATCTCCAGGACTTACTTACCTACTGGTTGCAAGTTTATACCTTTAAACAACATCTCCCCAATTCCACCATCCCAGGATAATCACCATTCTACTCTCTGTTTTCACAGTTCGGCTTTTTAAGATTTCACATGTAAGTGATATCACATGTATTTGTCTTTCTCTGTTCAGTCCATTTTTTAAATTCTTTTTGTTTACTAGTAGTTTTTTAGTAAAGAAAAGTAAAACTATTAGTAAAAAATAAATTACATATACGTGTGTAAATATAAGATATCATACAACACACACACACACATATATATGCATTATTTTATGTATATTTTTTAAAAGAGGTAAACGTGCCCCACTTTGAGAGCCTATGAGGTGAGAAAGAATCCTAGCCATCACTCACCTTTCCCTTGTGCTGAATTCGGTGAAGCCGAAGGTTAGGCTCAGGGATGGCTACAGAGTCCCCAATGAGCACTCCCCAGCTCTGCACCATATTATATACCATCACTGCACAGCAAGGTCCATCTGAATCTACCAGGCCAAATGTACTGCCGGGTTAAGATGGGTTAAGAGAGAGAAGAGAGAAAAAAGAAAAAAAAGCTTTCTTAGTTACTTATTTAGAACTCCTATGACAGGTACTATCATTCACTATGTACATCTAAGGGCTCACTTGTCTTAGATATGTATCTTTAGAGAACATGCACAAGACTCATCAATCTGTCACTTTTCTAAGAACTTGGGACACATTCAACAAATATTAATAATGAACTAGTTCGAAAGCAATTGTACCCCAATAAAGATGTTAAAAAAAATAATAATAATGAACTAGTTCGAAATGTTGCAGCGGAACAGTATTCCTGCTCTATCAATTTAACTATCACAACCTTCAACAAACTTGCTAACCATTACTGTCAATTTAATTTAATTCCACAAACTTTCACTGAATACCTATCATGTGTCAGGCACTGTGAGCGAGCTTATTAGTCTAGTGGGTGTCAGACAATTAGACCATCACTGACAGTACAACTGCAATAGGTGCCAGAATAGCTTTTTACTTGTGATGAATTCAGTGAAGCCAAAGGCTGGGCTGTGGGAGCCCAGAGGAGAAATGTCTAAATCAATGGAAAGCCAGGAAGGTTTCCGTGAAGAGGAGACCCTCAAACTGAATCTTAAAGAATGAAAAACTACCTGGGTTAAAACAGGAGAACTAATCCTCAGTGGAAATAAAAAATCTCTAAGGGAAGGGGATATGGCTTGACTGGGAAGGAACATAAGAGAACTTCTGAGGTGGTGGTAATGTTCTCTATAGGTGTTTAGGTTATATGGGTGCATGCATTTGTCAAAACTTAGGAAATATGCACTAAGATCTGTACATTTCATTGTATGTAAATTTTACATAAAAAGAATAAAATTATGAACAAATATTGAACTCTACTTAATGACTGCATGCTGAAGTATTTAGAGGAAAGTATACTAATGTCTGCAATTTACTTTGAAATGGACCAAGAATAAGAGAGACCAACAGATGAATAGGGGAATAAATAGATCTGTGATAAACTAAGTATAATAAAATATTAATAGTAGACTATAGGTACACAAATGTTCACTGTAAAATTCTTTCAATTTCGCTGTATGTTTGAGAATTTTTATAATAAAATGTTGGGGGAAAAATGTAATCTATATCAAGAAGCAGCAAAAAGATTATCCAGGCATAGTAACTGTGTGTAAAAACACAGAGGCATGAAAATAGCTGTTCTGAAACCTACAAAATAATCCCAAGGTTGGGACAAAAGGTACAAGCGTTAAAGTGACGAAGATAATGGACACAGGGAGGCAGGGAGAAAATAATAAAGCATTTTGGGTGTTAAGCTAAAGAGTTAAAACTTCATCCTAAAAGCTACAGAGTACCAGTAAGAGATTTTAAACAAGAAATAGCAATGGTCAGATCTGCATCTGGGAAATATTTCTCTGTACTGTGGAACACTGGAGGAAAAACAGGGAGACTTGTCTGTTGATGTGTTAAGAGGCTTTATTAAATTAGTGAAGACAGGAAAGTAGGGACTAAAAGGTATATCTATTGGACTTGGTGATTGCCTCAAAGCAAGAGAATGGAGAAGTCTAGAACAACTTCCAAAAGTCTTAATTAAGTGACTGAGTAGAGGTGGTACCATTGATTGAAAAGGAATTCAGGGAGGACAAACAGGTTGCCAGAGAAAGATGAGATGAGTAATTCTGAACATACTGAGTTAGAGGTTTCTTATTATAGCCCAGAGGCAGCTAGATATAGGAATCCAAAAGTTGGAAATGAGCCCTGGGCTGGAGCTAGACCTGTGAGCATAGAAGAGCCAGCCAAAGACTTGGGTTTGTATGACGTCACCAAATGAGATGACCTATAAGTGAGATGGTGAAGAATCGATGCTCATGCCATCACTTGGCACGCCCAAATTCACAGCAAACACTGCAAATCAAGCACAGCATTCTCCTGGTGAAACCAGTCAAAGCCTCAGAATCCTTCTTTACAGTAAATCATGCAGCCACTGCCAAGTGATCAAAGTTGGCATCTATTTGCCAGCCTGATATAGAGAGAAAAGAGGAAAGGAACAAAGACAGAGTCCTCCTAGACCTTAACATTTAGAAACTGCACATAAAAAGAGGAGCAGCAAATATTTGTTCTCAAGGGCCCCTAAAACCCTACCTTTGTCTATATTTCTTTCTCATTCCTCTTAACTCTAGGGTCTGCTCTAGTAACTAAACTTTTCTCAACTATCTTCTTGCTCTTCAATTGTTCAAATTCATATACCATGAAAATGCCATGGAGGAATATCAGGCATACAATGGGAGTTATATTTTAGTTTGAATGGAGCAGAAGGGATATGAAAGGGAACAGTGACAGAGAAATCAGAATGCTTCCAGTAGAAGCTACTGGATCAAACACTGGTGATCCCAGAAACAAAAAAAATTCAGTAGAAAACAGGAAAAGGAAACTAGTCAACCAGGGATTGGGAAGTGAGTGAAGGACCAAGGAATGATGATACTGATCAAACCCTCATTTTTCAAGAGTTAAAAATTTTCTAAATGAATATTTTTAACTCATTTCCTCTGCTAGACTATAAGCACCCTTCATTTGGGTGTGTTACATTTTTTTTTTAACTCCCTACAACACACATAGCAGATGCTCAATGAATATTTGTTGAATAACATCTGAGAGAATCTCTCCATCAGGCCATAAATTCAAACTCAAAGCTCACCTTCCAGAACTGCTTAGGCATACCTAAGTCCAAACAGGACTTAGAATTCTTCCTCTTCGTGCCTCTATGATCATGAAAACACAAAGAGGTAGGAGAATTTTAAGGTTTCCATCTGTCTCATAAAAAAAAAGTAGCTGTCAAATTTCAGCTTCGAATATAGGAGTCCACAGAACACCAAGCTCAGGGAAAAAATGGACGGTGACAGAATCTATAGAGATTGTTAGATATCACCTAAACAATACCTGCTCACAGAAGGGAAGACAGTCACAGAAGGGAAGCAGAACTCACTAATCTCTGACCACTAACAATGTCCTCAACTTTTAGAGAAAGGCCAGGAAATAAGAGCAACTAGTTTAAAAGGATGAAAAAGAGAAAAGGCAACAGAAACTCACAAGGGGACTTTCTCCTCCGTAGTAAGGCTGAACACCACCTTTCCCAGGACCACAGCTCCACTATTTACACCAGGCTGCAGAGCACTCAGGGGCTTGCGCTCCAGGGTCACTTTCTGCCCAGAGGCTGACTGATAGTGCCCATCTCCACAAGGGCCTAGATGGGCTGGGCGCAAGCTTCCCAGCATGCTCTGTAACTTTCTGGTCTTCACCTTCCCCTGCAAAGGAAAAGGAAATAGGTAAGAAGCTGGGAACTGATGGGGAGGGTGGGAGGGAGGAAGACGCAAGAGGGAAGAGATATGGGCATATATGTATACGTATAGCTGATTCACTTTGTTATAAAGCAGAAACTAACACACTATTGTAAAACAATTGTACTCCAATAAGGACGTTAAAAAAAGAAGCTGGGAACTAGTCACTCTCCTTGAGAGTCTAGTCCTCCCCTCCCACCTACCCACTTCTATAGGGTCACTACTACCGAGGCCTACTTTATTCTTATTTTATTGGCCTACAGCAGAATAAAAAAGCAGAATTCAGCATTTAGACATCTCTACCTTGCTCTCAAGGAGGCTGGTTAATCTATTCAGGAAATCCAGGAGTTGCTGCTCTCGCTGCTGGGGCTCTGGCCAGGCAGGGTCCAGTGCTGCAGCCCGAGAAAAGCCTTCCAGGGCCTCCCCATAATTCTCTTCATATTTATGTAACTGCACAAGAAGTAACCAAAAAACCTCCCAATTATAAGTGTGTTCAACACAAACTATCCGTGGGGTGGGGGGAGGGGCTGGGGAGAGATTAGTAATAGCACAGTGGGCTAGGAATCTAGAGAAATAAACTGTTTTCCTTCCCAGCTGTCTTCCTCTTCTACAGATGAACAGCCTGAAGAGCCAGTAAACACCTTACATCCTGGCCAAGGTGATCACAACCCCAAAGATGGAATCATTTCAAAGAAGCTAACTTCCAAAAAAAAAAAAAAAAAAAAAAAAGAAGCTAACTTCCAAACTCTACAACAGTTAAGTTGTATATATTGGGTGATTCTATTTTTATTTTTAACAGTTTACAATGAACACTTCAGGAAAGTCTTCTGAACTGTGTCCCCCATCCTCTATTTACCCTCCCACCAACTCAGCCCCTTTTCCTTTCCCTCCAGATACTTTAGTCAAACTAAGCTAGCTTTTCCCAGAAATAATTTGGCTTTCCTCTCACAGTTTGTACCCAACCTTGTCCCTGTGAATACTCAGTCATCCTCACAGGCTAAGACCTAGATATCTTATGTATTTTACCTTCAGATGACCACTCCCCCACACAAATGATTTTTTTTTTTTTTTACCGTTGCCCTGTTCAAATGAAGATCAGGATTGCTGGAAGCTGTCCTGTCAACCTTCTCCTATAGTGGGATAAAAAGATCATCAGTGGCTCTTGTCACAGTCTTAAGGATGGCCATGCACAGCATGTCTTAAACCTCCTTACCCTGGAAAAATTTAAGTTTCTTGCTTGTCAAAATGTTTCCCAGGGCTTCCCTGGTGGCGCAGTGGTTAAGAATCCGCCTGCCAATGCAGGGAACATGCGTTCGATCCCTGGTCCAGGAAGATACCACATGCCACAGAGCAACTAAACCCATGCACCACAACTACTGAGCCTGCACTCTAGAGCCCGCGAGCCACAACTATTGAACCCACGTGCCACAACTACTGGAGCCCGTGCACCGAGAGCCCGTGCTCCGCAACAAGAGAAGGCACCGCAATGAGAAGCCTGCGCACCACAACGAAGAGTAGCCCCCGCTTGCCATAACTAGAGAAAAACCCACACATGGCAACAAAGACCCAACACAGCCAAAAATAAAATAAATTAAAAAAAAAAAGTTTCCTATACCCACACTGTTATACAGTAACTGCTTGTGTGGCACATACTACTCAATCCCTGAAACCTCAAGGATGAAAGGGTTTCGTATTTGCATGAAACTTTAAAATATGATTATAATTTATCCATGCAATAGTATAAAAATAGAAGAAATATGTGATTAACATCTGATAAAGGGACTTCCCCGGTGGCTCAGTGGTTAAGACTCCGTGCTCCCAATGCAGGGGGCCCAGGTTCAATCCCTGGTCAGGGAACTAAATCCACATGCATGCTGCAACTAAGAGTTCACATGCTGCAACTAAGGAGCCCACGAGCTGCAGTTAAGACCTGGCGCAACCAAATAAATAAATAAATAAGTCTGTCATACAGAGTGAAGTAAGTCAGAAAGAGAAAAACAAATACCCTACGCTAATGCATATATGTGGAATCTAAAAAACTGGTATGAACCTAGTGGCAGGGCAGGAATAAAGATGGAGACGTAGAGAATGGACTTGAGGACACGGGGCGGGGAAGGGAAGCTGGGATGAAGTGAGAGAGTAGCATTGACATATATACACTACCAAACATAAAATGGATGGCTAGTGGGAAGCTGCTGCATAGCACAGGGAGATCAGCTCAGTGCTTTGTGACCACCTAGAGGGGTGGGATAGGGAGTGTGGGAGGGAGACACAAGAGGGAGGGGACATGGGGATATATGTATACATATAGCTGATTCATTCTGTTGTATAGCAGAAACTAATACAACATTGTAAAGCAGATATATTCCAATAAAGATGAAAGAAAAAAAACCCTCGACCAATACAGGTTTGAACTGCATAGATCCACTTACATGTGAATTTTTTCCAGTAAAAACTACAATACTAAAAAAAAAAAAAAAAAAAAAAACTGATAAAAAATTTATTTTAATCAATAAGATGCTGGTATAAATGAGGAAAGCCTAGGAAAGAAATGATGTCAATTTAATGCATTTCCTCTGCCCATGAGCCTGGCTCCAGATACAAACATCTACATCCAAGCTCCCTTAAAACACACAATGAAAGGCAAATTCTGATTCTCCAATTTCAATACAGGGCCAGAAACCACATGACAGTGCAGACAAATATGTTATGAAGAAACTGCTGGTGATGTTCATGGCTATGATCACTTTATTTTTTTAATTCTATTCATTGCCTGGCACACTGCAAAAGCACAAACAACATGAATTAAATTGTTTAAATGGTTGGTTCAACTATGTTTAAAAATGCAGGACTGATGCAGAAATTAAGAGTTCAAAGCAACTGTTTAGCAGAAGCCAAACATAAAATTTTAAGGTAGTACGTCATGCTTTAAAATGTAAACGTTTACCAGATTAAGAAATCAGAGTAAAATATAATTCCTCAGCCTGAAAATTTCCCTGATTGAAAAAAAGAACAACCCCACTGGCTATACAGGTTGAGTTAAATGCCACCATTAAGACTACAGCGAGAAGCACAGTGTGTGAGGAAGTCATATCTGTCATTTCTTAAAATGCCATTTTATTACTGCACACTTCTCTGTCATGAGTGTGAGTCCCACCAGTTGAGCTGCACTCATCGGCACAGCAGTGAGGGCAAGAGCACGATTGTGTGCCCACAGCTCCCGATTATGGCTGCCTCAGAGTTCAACCAGGGTAATGCCAAACAAATAGTATGAGAAGTGTACTTTTTAAGAAATTAATCTGAGTTGAGCTATTTCTGAAATATAAAAATTGGTTGTATTTTTTAAAGCTATAATTCTTGTAGACGTCTTGTGGTTAAAAATTTGACTGTGCTTATTAAAAATGGTTATCTATGTTTTGCACTTCAGCTTTGTGAAAAATAAAGTTCCTGTGGGATGGTGAAAAAAGAACAGTTCCTAAACTGCAAACATGAATATAAGGTAGCTATATTTCTTATTCTGCCAGTCAGAGCAAAATAAATAATGGTAAGTTAAAAAGCAAGTCTCCATGTCAAGAGAAAACAAAAGAAAGTGAATATGAAGCCTATATAAAAAGTGCTCAATGTAAACCTTGTAACAGTGAGCAGTCAGCCACTCAAGGCCTGAAGGAAATCCCCCTGCAAGTGGCTATCGATATAAACATAGCCTGAAAGCCTAAGGCAAAGCATGAGCTCCAGTGAATTAATCCCTAGGCTACAACGTGGAATGGGCTACATGCTGTTTTCCATTTTAGTCTGTGGGAAGTCCAGAGCCATACTATCTAATGGTGAACCTGGGGATACTGCTTAATTTATACTTAAGTATCAGAGTTTTTATTTTTCTTTAAAAATGTACACGAATATTAACAAGCATTATTTTCACACAGAACATATTAAAGAGATGAACATGTTGGCATGGGCTCTGTGGTTTGGTTATGCACACCTGTACGAAATCCAAACAGCTCAAGGAGCTACCTAGCACTGAGGCACACACTGCAAGTGGTTGCTAATACTCAAGTTATAGGAAGAGATACATCACCTTTGTACAACCAGCTTTGCGAAACTACGCACACTGGATGCCAGCGAACACTGCCCGTGCGTCTTGCTAAAAAGCCACGAGGAAGACTGAACCACACTCTTGTTTCTGCTGCTGCCTCTATATATCTTGCCTGGGTGACCATAAATACTTACTGCTTGGGCATAGGCACTGAGGGCTTGCTGGGAGATCTTAGGGTTCTGGCCAGTATTAAAGTAAAGAGAAAGGTACGCATTCCCCAGAATATCTGAAAGAGAAACACAGGGTTCCGCGTGTAAGGAGCTTGAAGTTGCCACTCAATCCTAACAAGGAAAAGGCCGAACAGACTAAAAAATCCACAACTCTTCTTGGATGCATAAGAAAGGGGATAACACAGGGCAAACTGCTGCCCCCAAAATTGGAGAGACAGGTGAATACAGGGAGTTATGGCTTAGCAGAGCAGAAACTTATGAGCTACCACAGGAACACTGCTGGGGTAGGAAAACCTGAACTGAAATTGACGAATTCTGGAGGCTCAGTGTGGACAAGCCCAGGGGTCCCAGTCACAAGGGAGTCCCCACAATATTGTGAGATTTACCTCCAGGAACTCAACCAGATTCCCACAGCAAATATCGGAGAAGAACACCCTCATACTTCCAGCAGAGGGAGGGGGCAAATACGCCAGAACACTCTCTTCTTCTTCTTCTTGTTTTTGTGGGTTTTTTGGCCACATCACATGGCTTATGGGATCTCAGTTCCCCGACCAGGGATTGAACCCAGGCCATGGCAATGGAAGCCTGTCATCTTAACCACTAGCCTACCAGGGAACTCCCAAGCACTCCATTCTTAACAAGGCCTGCCCTCAGTAGAAACTAGTTAACCAGAGTCTGACCTGCTATCAGTTATCAGAGGGTAACTGACCTAAGGAAGAGAAATACCCAACTCCAACCCACTCTAGCCATCCTGTCCCACCTAAGGGAGTTGCGGGGGAAGAGAAAAAAACTAAGAAACTCAATGATGGATCATCTCAGAGCTCAAGTTCAAACTATAAATATTTTGGTTACCCTCAAAAATCTATATGAAAGGCCCCACGTCTGAAACAAACCATTGATGACACTAAACTTACAAGTATACCCAAAATTCCACTGGGATAAAGAGGCAAGCATGGACACAAAGGAGAAACTACAACAGACTGCACAAAAGCCCTGGCTTGCTTATATGGAAACATAAGCCTCCTCTCTTGGATGAAAAGGTCCAAGAGTTCCTAGAATAGTGGTTCATCAAAATATCTTTTGGGTTCCTTCAAAGCAAAGATGCCCTGGCTTCACACTTATTGGAGTCAGACTCAATAGATGGGCTCCAGATGATCCTGGTGTGCAGCCACAGTTGAGAACCACTGCTCTAGAAACTTGCCGGAGATCTTTTGAGAGCACTCACACCAAGAGCGGCCATCAAGGATGTCCATCTGCACAGCCAACTTAGCCTGTCGGACACTGTCCATGACATGGCGAGAATGTTCATCTCCAGAGTCAGTCCGCAGTTGGCGAAGCACCATTGACAGGTTTTGAAGGGAGACTTTGTTCTTGCACTGCAAATGCAGAAGGCGTATATTCAACCTTTGTGATTCTAGTTCCCCTTTCCAGATCTACTCTATCTCAATCTTATTTTAATTTTTCATCTTAATTCTTACTGCCATCTGTGTCTTAGACCCCCATTTACAGGACCAACTTGGTTGCTAACTTTTCTTCACTTCTCATCTACGCCTGAACCTGATCCCATCATCTTCTTCCTTTCTCAGTCCCCTGTCCCTGTTTCTCCCACTTCTGATTCTGTTCTCCTAGTTCCAGTACAATTCTACTCTGGTATTCATGATCTAGGGAAACTCACAGAACCAAAGAAATCCCATCCTTCCCATCTGTGTTTTCCAAGGGCATAGTGGGTGGCTCACATGGGTGAGAGCTCCTGAGAAGCAGGTGTGGGCAGCTGCAACATCCCCTTTTTTCCAGTACACCTCACCCAGCTGGTTCCAGGCTTCCACCAGCTTGGGCTCCAGCTTCACAGCCTTTGACAGAAGCTCCTCAGCCTTAGGGCTATAGTTAGGAGTCACATTCAGTGCCTTCCCAGTTAGCATCAGAACCTGTGCCTTGCCCTGGACAGAACCTAGGAGGAAGGGAAAAGAAAAGTGGAAAGGAAAGTGGAAACCCAGGCAGTCTTACAGGTAAGACTAGAGTACTCTCTCAAGGAATAACCCCATGCCAGTTCTAGGAATGAAATAATTGAGAAAATCTTCATGAACAAATCATTTATTGAAAACCTACCACATGCAGTGTACTGTCAGAAAACAGGGTACCAAAGAAAGCATTATCCCTACCTTTGAGGGGCTTACAATCTAGTGGAGAGGACAATGCATATCCATGGAAAATCAAAAAAACAATGACAAGGAGCAGATGGCATACACCCAATGAATGGACTTTACAAAGTGAAAAGGAGAAAAGACAAGACACTCCAGGGAGAAAAATGATGTAAACGAAGAGGCAGAAATACATGTGGCATGTTCGTGGAAGAATGGATGGTTCAACCTGAATGAAACAAAAAGTTCTTTTGTAAGTAGGTAGTCAGAGATAAGGGTAGGAAAAAAAAAGTCACACAATGGAGACTTGAATACCAAGTGAAGAGGTCTGGACTTCAATCCGTCAAAAGTAGGAATCTTTGAAGATACTTGAGCAGAGAGGCAGACAAGGAATGAGAGTAAATGCATGAAGTAAGGATTTAGAAACATAATGGCCATGGTCATTATTTAAGTTGATTTGGAAGTAAAAGAAATTAGAGGCAGAAAGGTCAGTTAAGAAGATTACTGCAATAGTAATCAAGCAACAAGCATGCTCTTTTTTATTTCATGGCACTGGGAAATGGAGTTTAGAGAGCTGAAAGGCTGCCATCCTTGCACAGGCACCTTTAGAAGAAATATTGTTGTACCATCTTGTGGCAGCCACAAATAGGATACCAAAGAGTCTACAGAGAGAGCAAAACTCCATCACATTTCAGTGAGGGACCAGGGGTTGGCGTGTTCTTTTGGGACTCATACCCACTACTTCCTCCATCTGCTGCAGGGTCTTCTCCATCTCCTCCCGCACATCCTGTTGCTTCCTCCCAGCATCCTCAACACTGTGTGTCTCGAAATAGCACTCTCGAAATGAATAGAGCCGATCCACCAGTTCCTAGGAAGTATAAGAATGGTACCATTAAGTGCAGAGAATACCAGACAAGTAAACTTGAGATTGGCGAGCCATACCAGCTTTTGGCCTGGAAATGCTGATTCTCTACCTTACCTAGGAATGACACAAGAGGCAGGTGGACAGGTCTATCAAAATACCACAGATCGTGAAGGAAAGTAGCCCAGCCCACTCTCACACTGTCCCAAGCCAGTCTGCACCGTCATGATACTTCTCTCCTCCCAGATCCAGCAGAGCTTCCAAAATGACTAAGCACTTCACATACCATAGTCAGGAGGGAGGAAACGCTTTGCAACTTGAGATAAAACAAAGTTAATAAGATCATCCTATCTGGTACTGGTCCCCAAAGTGTAAAACTTCGAAATTTACCTTTTTAAAACTGGACTTCCTAACAAAAACAATACCTTACCCCTGATTATTCCTATGTCGGTGTCTGAAAATACATGACCACTGTGAACATGACAAACAAGTAAGAGTCGTTTTCCACAACAAACAGACCAATTTAAGCTTGATAACCTTGGTATTTTTTTTACAGAGTTTTGATTCTTTAAACACTTGTGCTTTTGTTTGTTTTATTTTTGTCAAGTCACCTTCTGGCTCTCTTGCATGCTTTCCAAGTAAATGTTCTCTTTCCTCGTTTAAATATCTCTATCTCTGAGTCTTCCTGGGACACCAGTCAAAGCTTTTCCATTATCTAGTCTTTTCCTAAAACAAAACAGCAGCAGAAAGGTATAATCTAATCCTACCAAGTCTTATCAACCACCTCCACATCACATCCCAAATCCATCCACCTGTCTCCATCTCTCTATGACTATCCTCATTTCTTGCCTGGACCATTTCAATAGCTTCTTAACTGGTCATCCTGCTTCTACTCTTTCCCATTCTCCTCACTATAGCTGGAGTGGCCTTACAGAAATGTACCTCATGTCACAACACTCAGATAGTTTCCCACTGCAGACAGAATAAAATCCAACTCCTTATTACAGCCTAGAAGACTGTAAGATCTGACCTCCCACCATTCATCCTGACACAGACTTCTTATCACTCTCCTACAATTCTCAAGCCACACTGGCTTTCATCTAGTTCCTCAAATCCACTAAGCCTAATCCTTAGCTTTTCCCTCTGCCTGGACATTCTTTCTCCTGACCTTTGCATGGCTCATTTCTCATCATTATTTAGATCTCAGTTCAAATATCAATTTTTCAGAGAGGCTCTCCCTGACTACCCAAACTAAAGTAACCCTTTCCTCCTCCGCCCCACTGTTAAATCACACTCTTACCTTCCTTCATGGTACTTATTTGAAATTATGTGGCCTATTCATTAATCATCCACTGTCTATCTCCACCACTGGAATGTAAGCTCCATGATGGGAGTATCTTAATCGGTTTTGTTTAGAGCTATACCTGAGCACTACCAGAGGGTGTGGGACATGATAGGCTCTCATTAAATAAATCAATGAATCTCCCTTTCTCTAACAAATACTTATGTACTATACTTAATTTAAAATCCTACCCAGAATGAAGAAGTTAGACTATCACTTTCTGCAGCAGTGCTTTTCAAGTTGTGTTGCGTGTATTATTTCCAGGACCCAGGCTACAGACATTCTGATGTTAGTGGTTTTAGCAGAACCCAAAATGCTGCATTTTAACAAGCACCCTGCATGACTTTAATAAAAATGATCTGTAAAACACACTTTGAGAAAAATCGTTTTATATATTCCTTCTAACTTAAAATGTCTGTAACAATGAAATAAAGTTTACCACCATTCCTATGAATAGCAACATCACCATCCTTTTCCTCTCTCTACTGCATTCTCCTATTCCATCCCTGCACCTTCCCCACTCACCCCCAAGATACGCCAGGTATCCTCTACCTAGCTGCTTAGGGCTAGGTAGCCCTAAGCAAATCAAAGCAGGAAAAGACAGCTCTCAGCAAATACTACAACCCATTTCCTTTTATCCTGCAATCAGCACAGCTACACATTAAGAATTATAGAAAAGGTCTTATTGTTTGTTTTTAGTTGTTATAGCAAACATGTAAGAAATTGTTTGATTTTGTTGTTGGTTTGTTTTCCTAGAGTGAACGTTTTTAATAACTTTTTTCTCATGGCAAAAATCAATATATATTAGTTGTTAAAATTCAAATAGGTACATGTAAAATAGAAAAGGTTAAAAATTCCTCATAATTATCCCAATAACCTCAGAGATAACCACTGCTTAGTTAACCTTTTCAGGTTTTTCTCTACATATATACAAACATACATACACAAACAATGTTTGTAATATGGAGCCAGGATTGAGAATCTCTGATTTCAGTCAGTCACACTAGTGAATAAAATTAAATTAATTAGGGCTTCCCTGGTGGCGCAGTGGTTGAGAGTCCGCCTGCCGATGCTGGGGACACGGGTTCGTGCCCCGGACCGGGAAGATCCCACGTGCCGTGGGGCGGCTGGGCCTGTGAGCCATGGCCACTGGGCCTGCCCGTCCGGAGCCTGTGCTCCGCAGTGGGAGAGGCCACAGCAGTGAGAGGCCCGCGTACCGCAAAAAAAAAAAAAAAAAAAAAATTAAATTAATCAAAGTCAACTGGATGTGAAATAAAGCTCACACTCTAAAAAGCGTTATTATTTTAATCTGCTCAGGAAACAAAGAAATCTCACCAATGTTTAAACTTTTGCAGTAGAAGCCTTTAAGAAAGTTACAAGCCTGTCATAAGCCTAATGTTTAAATTTCAGGCTGTCTTAGAACACAAAAAACTCAGTTTCTGAGGTTTAAGAAAAATCTTCGGTCATCAAAAGAAAGGTAAAGAACCAAGCAATTAGTTAGCTCCTACCTACCAAGTACAAAAGACTGTCCCACTCACCACAGTCAACTGTGGACTGGGTGAAGTCTGGAGACTTCTGCCCCAGGCCCCAAACTGGAATTGCACAGTGTGCAAAAAATCAAAACTGTGAAGTTCTAAGGGGAGTAACCAGAATACACGCGGTGCAAGCCACTACTGTGATCGCTGCCAATTTGAAAGCATAAAAGTACTGGTCTTTGTGGGGATCAAAACAACATGCGATAGGTAACAGCTCCTGCAGATCTGCCAAACACAAGTGTATGCTATTTGTTGTGAGTGAATTGAGGGGGAAAAAAATTCCCAAGAATGTACAGGAATAAAGTTAGCAATAAATCCTCTTCCCAACAGGTCTGAAATTGAGTGCAGTCAGGTCAGCAGCAGGCGGTCCCAACAAACTGGCTGCGCCCGTCCCCTGCCCGGGACCTCCCCTAGCCAGCTGCGGCTGCAGTTGTTATAGTAACCACACAGACACCAGCGGCGGGTATATGTCAAGAAATTCGAAGGCACTGCATAAACTGGGCTCTCTACTTCCTCCCGAGTAAGACAGAGTTTAATCTATGGCTTCACCTGCAATTTCGGCAAAATCTCCTTGACTTCTTCCTCTTCCTCAGCCATCATTTCCCAGACACCCTTAGCTTCTCCGCCCCCAACTTTATAACCACAGAGACGCATACCCGTCCCCACCATGGAGCCACAGCGACATCTAGAGCTCTGGAGGCTTACCGCGCCTGAGTTTTCAAAGAAGCTGGTTTTGAGCTGGTTTTCAAAGAAGGGCGTCGCTCCAAACCTAACTAACCCAATGCCTATAGCTCAAAGGAAATGGTCTGCAATCACTTTCGAATTCATAAACTTGTTTCTTTTCCAAATCCTGTAAACAAAATATTCTCAGATTGAGTGTATACATATTATTGTTTCGTATCTTCCTATTTATTTATACCAAGATTATAATACCCCCCAAAAGAAAACAAGCTAAGACAGTGGATGCCTGTGTTGTTAAGTTTAAAATTTTACAGGAAATGTAGTACAATGGTAAGGTAACTTGTCTGAATGTTTTCCAGGCCTTACAGTGATTTTCTATACATGAGGAGTTTTATGATTTTGAACACACTATCCTAATAAATCTACTGCACTTGGGATGGTATTAAGAAAGCCATCACGGGCTTCCCTGGTGGCGCAGTGGTTGAGAGTCCACCTGCCGATGCAGGAGACACGGGCTCGTGCCCCGGTCCACGGAGCGGCTGGGCCCGTGAGCCATGGCCGCTGAGCCTGCGCGTCCAGAGCCTGTGATCCGCAGCGGGAGAGGCCACAACAGTGAGAGGCCGCGTACCGCAAAAAAAAAAGAAAGCCATCACTAATACACTAATAGTATATGTATTAGTACACTAATAATGCTTATATATTGGTAGGCTTTATCCCCAAGGGTATTTAAAAAAACAATGTCTCTGGAGAGGGAAATAGGGGGACTGAGGGTTGTCTAGGCAAAGAACATTCTTTTCACTGGGTACACTTTTGAATGTTTTATCATGTACATGTATTACCTATTCAAAAACAAACATAATTTTTATTAAAAATTTTTAAAAATATATTTATTTATTTTTGGCTGCGTTGGGTCTTCATTGCTGCACGTGGGTTTCTCTACCTGCAGTGAGAGGGGGCTGCTCTTCGTTGCGGTGTGCGGGCTTCTCATTGTGGTGGCTTCTCTTGTTGTGGAGCATGGGCTCTAGACACATGGGCTCAGTAGTTGTGGCTCACGGGATCTAGAGCGCAGCCTCGGTAGCTGTGGCACAGGGGCTTAGTTGCTACGCAGCACGTAGGATCTTCTCGGACCAGGGCTCGAGCCTGTGTCCCCAGGTGGACACAGGTGGATTCTTAACCTCTGTGCTACCAGGGAAGTTCCCAAACATAATTTTTACATAAAAAAGTATTTGCTTCCACATAAACTCTCTCTGAAAGAGACACAAGACACTGGGAACAGTAATTGCTTCCAGAAAGGGGAAGTGAGTGGTTGGGGAATAGGGGTGAAAGGTAGAATTTTCACTCTGTGAATTTTTTTTGTACCTTTTGAATTTGTACCATATGAATGTATTAAACACTTAAATAACTTTTTTTTAAGTACCATGTAATAGTCCACCAGAATTTTTCTTTACCTTTTAGTTTTAATTATAGCTTACTCACACTTCAAACTGATTCTGTGAACCTAACAAAGGAAGAAGCAAAGATTCAGGGCAGAACTCATGAATGTACAAAAATTATTTCTTAAAATCATTTTTTAACAAAATTTAAAACTTCATAGGGCAGAAAAAACTTTGCAATCTATAAAATCTGTGTAATTAGCAATGAAATAGGGAAAAATGTTTTTAAGTCAAGATTTTTTTCATCCTCTTTCTCAGACACCATTTTAACTTTGGGGTTCAGTAAAAAATAGTTTTGAAGAGATTTTATATTCTATACCCATAAAGAAGAAAACATTACTTGCTATTAAATTATGTAAAGCAAGGGCATTCACTTGCCTTTCTGCAATAACTAAATATAAAATATCCTCAAATGATTTCAGTATGACTTTTATTACCTAAAAAACAATGGAATTTGGAATTTAGGGTAATTCCATTGTAGTTCCTCCCAAACCAGTAACAATAAATCATAAAATCTAAGAGGTAGAAAAGGCTGTAAGGATAATTTAATTCAATCCCTCACTTTACAGATGTAGAAACAAAGGCCCAGGAAATTTAAACTCAAACTTGCACAACTAACAAATGGAAAAAAAAAAAAACTGGAACCTTGATCTTCTTCCTCCCAACCAGTATACTTCCAAGTCTTGCCTCTAATAGGATGTAAAGTTACTGAAAGTGTCCTTCAAATTTCTTTCTTGGCTCTACATTTTAAATAAGTTTCCTGTGATAGTAGTCAGAAATGATCACTATTTAATAAAGAAAAACAAGGAATAAATCGTTAAAAGTATTTTAATTAGTATAATCTCTTGAGATCAACAACACATTGGTAAGTTTTCTGCAGTAGAAGTGCATTTCTAAATAAGTAGACCCAGGGCAACAGCTAGCAAAAGGGTAAAGAAAGTAATTTTATTCTAAAATAAATGCCAAAAAGTCAACTTTACAAAATAACTTTATCAATGTGAATTATTTTTAAATAGAAATAGGAACTAAACATACATGCATCAAATTGTACCTTCATTCACTGACATGAGCACACCTCCAAACAAGTTAATACAAGGGCAAATACATTAAATATATACAAATAAATGTACACACCCAAGTAACAAGCTACAGGCTCACTCACTATTTCCTGAAACCAAAATCTTCACATAAACATACTGCCAAATGCAGCAAAAAAACAATGTAAAGGAACATACATATACATGTATGTATAAATACCAGAACCCAAAGTGACATGTAGCCATATAACATAGGTGCTTATATAGTATGTTTAAAAACATGGCCTATTCAGAAATACCCCAGACAGAAACAAATGGTGATCTACAAAACACCCAATCATACTGTAAGCTTTTCACTACCAGTGAAAACTCAACAGTTCACCCTAAAATTGAGTTTAATAAAACGCTTACACCTTAAAGAATAGAAACAGAAAAGGAAACCTGATTCTAAAGCCACCCACCACTGCCACTGAATCTCTTATAAGTTGAAAATGTGAAGACAACTTCGAAGACTCAATACAAACACAGAGAGGGTGGTGACTCCTATCTAAAACAAAGATTATTTACTAAATGAAATCACTGAAAGTAAACAGAGAAACATTCTGTAAGGTGAACTAAATTCTTTTTACTTTAAAGGCCCTGCTAGAGACTTGCTGCTGCTCTAATTCATTACTTGGGGAGGCAAAACTAAAAAAGCTGTTGGTGGGTTCAGGTGCTGTGGGAGAACCCACAAAAAATGGTCTGAACTGAAAATCTCCATCTCCACCACCCCGATTTCGAACTGGTGTACTGTCCAAAGGAAACCTGGAGTTGTTCCCTAGGAGAAAAATAAGGGAAGAACTTAAGCATCTATTTCCTTACAGATCTTTTGGAACAAAAAGACAAAGTCATTCAATAAATATTGTAACAGAACTCAACTCCTATGAGATGGATAAAACATAAAGCTTGGATAAAGAAAAGGACTATGACGGTCCCCTCCCCTGACCACAGTATATATACCATACCTTCTTCTGTGTGCAGTTTCCAATGATAGCCATTATCTCATCACCAAAAGTAATTTAACGCAATGAAATACTTTAGTAGAGCTAGAATTTATAGTACCACAATTTCATTCATTATCTATTAATCTATATCAAAGGAATAACATATGTATTCGTGTGTGTGTGTAAACTTTTGTTTAAGAACAAATCTTTTTTTAGGATTTCCATAAACACTCTGGAAAACATATGACAACCATGAAAACCTGGCACATATTTATGACCCGAGATCAATTAGAATAGCCTTAAGAAAAATTGTACAATAGATCTAATAAAATAAGCATTTAACAACTTCCACTGAACGCATCCTTGGCTTTAGTTACATAACTAAAGGAGAATGCTGACTATATCTGCTTCAAGCCAACAATGGTAGCAAGAGGTAAAAGTATTAAAAAGGTAAGTGTGCACAAAAAGAGGAACAGGTAAGAACTGGTGAAAATGAAAGAAATTGAAATAAATGTGGATCGTGACAAGGAAAAACTAGGAACACCTATAATGCCCACAAACAATAATACTTTGATTGACTAAATTATATGATTAACTGAAAATTAAGAAGAAACTTATTTTTGTTTCGATTCTCATATCTGATATTTTTCATCTCATTACTTCATGCCTTTTCTGGGACATCGTCTCCTCCCCCACAATAAAATTCAAAAAATGAGGTTTTATAAAAATCCAGCTCAAGATTTTTATTTTTTTGTGTGCCAAAATTTATTAATAGCATAGTAAAAACTATTGGATTCTGTTATATCAAGAGTAGTATAAAGGGGAGAACTCAGGAAGAGATATGAGATTCATTGCATCTGACAAGGCATCTAATAAGCAGAAAAGCTAGACTGTACATTTCCATGGGGCAGGAATCCTATCTGGATAATCCTTATATCTTCATTGCCTAAGATTATGCCTAGTAGCCTGGCACATGAATCATGTTTGGTAAATATTTGATGAATGTATGAATGAATAAACAGAAGAACAAACAAACCAAACAACCGACAGTAACTTAAGAACTGTACAGTCAGTATTGTCACGAGAAAGAAACTAAAACTTGGCCTTCTCAGAGGATAGCAAATACTTAAGAGTGTGGGCTCTGAAGATAGCTCTGTGACCTTGACCAATTTACTTAAACTTTATGTTCCTCAGTTTTCTCGTCTCTAAAATAGAATGATGATAATAACACCTACCTCATAAAGTTTTGAAAATAACACAAATACATGTAAAGTTATAATAGTCTCTAGCACTTAGTAAGGAATCATTAAATGTCAGCTAATATTATTATTATTACTGCAACTAAATAGCTTTTCATTTGAAGTGGCAATTTGCAACTTTAATTTTAGAATTATTTACTCTGTTCAAATAAATTGAAGATATAACTTAAATGTAAGCAAATAAAATAGATAAAAATAATGATGGGCAGGTTGACATGCAGATGAAGAACTTAGAGCCTACTACTACTCTAGGTCTCTGGAGTCTCCACTAACTGCTTGGAATTATGCAAGGCACAGTGTGAAAAATCACTGATTTAAAGAACAGATATTGGATATTACATGTCATTTCTTACCTAATGGGAAGCCAAAAACACCAGACTGTGCAATCATAGATGGTTCAAGGGTACCATCTTGGTTAGCAATAGTGATATTTCGTAGCCTAAGGCTATCATAGAGGCCTTGGAGCTTTTGATACTGGCGATTTCTCTCCATAAGTTTCTCAGAGATGTCAGTGAACTTTTTCTTGTATTCTTCTAGCACTTTCTTCATGGAGGTGACCTCCCCTTTCATAGAGGTCAATTCTATATCCTTGCTCTGTATTTGCTGAGTATATATCTTCTCCAACTGTTTCAGATGGCCCTCAGCCTTGCTGAAATTGTATTCTTGATAGAGACGCTCCTGGTGTACCTGTCCCAAGACAGAAAAGAAAGATTTAAGGTAATAAATGCAAAGTTGCATATTTTAACTTTATATTGATACAAACACAGAAAGAAAAGAAAGACACACATACTGAGATGTTATTACTTTAAAGTTTAGAACCAGGTTAAGAAGCAATTAGGATGTACAATAGGATGGTTATTATAGAAAATAATACGCCATGTCACTAAATGCATAGAAAAAAAATCTGGAGGAATATTCTCAAACCACTACAGACTACCGAAAGGTATTTGTTTAACCTTAACAAGTGACACGTAGCTCAAAGATTTCTAATATATAATACTATATTTCAAGTAATCCATAGTGTGGATAACAGATTATATAAGATAGCCCGCCCCCAATTATCCCTGCCTCCTAGTACTTATATCCTCCCCCTGAGTGTGGACAGGACCTGTGATTAGAATACAGGAAAAATGACAGGATATGGCTTCATCAGTACATTACATAAGAATATAAGGTTTGTCTTACTAGCACACTCTCTCTCTTCTGGATTTGTGGAAGCAAGAGGCCAAATTGGAAAGGCCAACAGGCAAGTAACTAAGAGCAGCCTCTGGGCAATAGCCAGCAAAATATTGAGGTCACAGTGATTTTAAGTATAGACTTTACAACCTTCACAAAAAATAACTTGAAACTGATTACATATCTAATGTAAAACACCAAAACTATAAAATTCCTATGAGTTAACATAGGAGAAAATCTAAATGACCTTGGGTTTGGTGGTGACTTTTTAGATAAAATACCAAAGGCACAATCTATAAAAGAAATAACTGACAAGCTAGACTTCATTAAAATTAAAAATTTCTGTTCTGCAAAAGACAATGTCAAGAGAATAAGAAGACAAGCCACAGACTAAGAGAAAATATTTGCAAAAGACACATCTGGTAAGATATGTCCAAAATATTTTCAAAAGACACATCTGATTAAGAACTCTTAAAACTCAACAATAAGAAAACAACCCAATTTTATAAAATGGGCCAAAGACCTTAATAAACGCTTCACCGAAGAATATATACCGATGACAAAAAAGTGTATGAAAAGATGCTCCACATCATATGTAATCAGGGAAATGTAAATTAAAACAATGAGATACGACTACATACCTATTAGAATGACACAAATTCAGAACACTAACAACCCCAAATGCTGTCAAGATGTACAGCAAAAGGAACTCTTTCATTGCTAGTAGGAATGCAAAATGTTATCACCACTTAGGAAGATAGTTCGGCAGTTTCTTACAAAAGTAAACATACTCTTGCCATACAATCCAGCAATTGTGCTCTTTAGTATTTACCCAAAGGAGCTGAAAATATATGTTCTGCATACAGATATGTGTAGCAGTTTTATTCATAATTACCAAAAGATGGAAGCAATCAAGATGTCCTTTAGCAGGTGAATGGATAAATCTAACAATGGACTAAAATTCAACACTAAAAAGAAATGAACACTATCAAGCCATGAAAAAACATGGAGGAAACAAACTCATATTAGTTAAGTGAAAGAAGCCAATATGAAAAGGTTACAAACTGTATTATTCCAATTATATGACAGTCTGGAAAAGGCAAAACTGTGGAGACAGTAAAATTATCAGTGGTTGCCAGGAGTTGGTGTTAAGGAGAGATGAATAGGTGGTGCACAGAGGATTTTTAGGGCCGTGAAACTACTCTGTATGACACTGTCATACTGCATACACATCATTATATATTTGTCCAAACTCATGGAATGTACAACCCAAAGAGAGAATCCTAATATAAACAATGGACTTTGGTGGGTGATAGTGATGTGTCAATGTAAGTTCATCATTTGTAACAAATGTACCACTCTGGTGGGGGATGTTGATAACGGGGAGGCTGTGCATGTATGGGGACAGGGCATATAGGAAAACTCTGCACACTCCTCTCAAATTTGCTGTGAACCTAAAACTGCTTTATAAATAAAGTCCATTAAAGAGAATAAAAACAGGCCCTCAGTCTGATAGTTCATTAGAAAGTGAATGCCGCCAACAACCACATGACCTTCAAAGCAGATCCTTCTCCAGTCAAGATTCAGATGAAACTGCAGCCCTTGTCAACACCTCGACTGCAGCCTTGTGAGACCCTGAGCAGAATCCATGCATAGACTCTTTTTTTTATTTTTACATTTTTTTTTTTTTTTTTTTTTTTTTTTGCGGTACGCGGGCCTCACTGTTTGGCCTCTCCTGGTGCGGAGCACAGTCTCCGGACGCACAGGCTCAGCGGCCATGGCTTACGGGCCTAGCTGCTCCGCGGCACGTGGGATCTTCCCGGACCGGGGCACGAACCCGTGTCCCCTGCATCGGCAGGCGGACTCTCAACCACTAGCGCCACCAGGGAAGCCCCCATGTGTAGACTCTTGATCCACAGAAACTGAGATAATAAACATGTGTTGTTTTTAGGCCACTAAATTTGCTGTTTAAGCCACTAAACTTGTTATACATCAATAGACAACTACTACACACAGAAACCAACTTTGGCTTATCTTTGGATTCACTGTCCTTTAAATATTGACAGAAAGTGAAATATGACCACTCTTTTTTTTAACCATTTTTTAATTTGCCCATTCTATATAGTTTGATGTAACTCTACCAAGTCTGGGTTACCTGTCCCTATAGTGTGGTCCCATAGCACTTTCTACTTCCCTTATCATTATCGGCATGAAAAACGTATTGTAAGATGGTGCATGAGATATGTGTTTCCTGGCATTCAAAAACCTATATGTTGAAAATATATATATATATATATATATATATATATATATATAGAGAGAGAGAGAGAGAGAGAGAGAGAGAGAGAGAATGACTAATAGGAAAAAAAGTGAATAAATGAAGTAGAGAAAAATCATTTCTGGCTACTAGTTCATTCACTGGTTTCCACCACATCTGAAAAGATGAGAACAATACCACATGTTCATGTTCAATCAATACTACCCCCCCAAATTGGAATCTACTTTAAGACAGAATGTCTATTCATTCAGTCAATAAGTATTTACTGAGACTTAAGACCAGTAATGATGGTCACTGAGGACCCAGAGAAATACAGGAATCAAAACTTGACCTAAAGAGCTCTCCTAACTAGAGAAGATGAACAAATATATAAATAATTACAATACAGGATAAATAATACAACAAAGGTAAGCATAAGAAGATACAGGATCATGTAAGAAGAACACCTTACCTAGAAAAATATAATGATAATATTTACTTGACAGATGACAAATAGAACCTTTAAGAAGCATTATTATAAATGCATATACAAGATATAAGAATATACTCAAGGACATGATAAAAGTTCTCCACAGGAAGGCCTTTCTAAGAAGGAGCCAAAGGCAGAAATCAAAAAGGGAAAGAAATAAGTATGTGAATTTGAAGATAAAAATGCTCATCACAGCATTTTTTAAAATAACTTACAAATTATGATACAATCCAATCATTAAAATTATAATTACATCAAATACACAAAAATTTTAAACTTCTGTATGTCAAAAAAATCAATGAAGACTAATAAAAGATAAGTGGAAAAAAAATTTCTAGCAACATCTGAGTTAAGTATATGTATAGAAAGAATTCTTTCAAATCAGTAGGGAAAAAACTACAGCAACTAAAAAAACAAACTGAAACAGGCAATTAATAAAAGAAAAATACATTAAAAATACAAGAAAATGTGTTCATCTAAAAGTCATCCAAGAAATGAATATTCAGAGAGCAATAAGATTCTATTTTGCCCATATCTAATTGGTGAGTAGAAAGTATGGAGAACAAGCACCCTCCTACACTTCTTAAGGGAACACAAATTGACATGATCTAACTGGAGGGCAACTTAAAAATACTACAATTTTTAAAACTTTGACATGTTTAAATCCACTTTCAGGAACTTAAACTTAGCAAAATATTAAGGATATGAATTTAATGATAACGGCCCATCATAGCATTTTTTAATAATGGAAATAAATTATGATATATTATGACCATTAAAATTATGATTATAGAATGGCTAATTTTTAAATATTTAATAAAATACTCATAACAGGCATAATATATTATCAATTTACCTGGCCACTGAAACAGTGTCTGTGGTATTACCCTATTTTTGTACAGACAAAATATATTATTTTGCCTATATACAAAATATATAGACTATATATATACATATATATATATTTATACGCAGAAAAAGTCTAGTAGGGACTTCTCTGGTGGTCCAGCGGTTAAGACTCCACACTCCCAATGCAGGGGGCCCAGGCCCAGGGAATTAGATCCCACATGCCACAACTTAAAGAGCCCGCATGCCACAACTAAAGATCCCGCATGCTGCAATGAAGATCCTGAATGCGGGAATGAAGATCCCAAGTGCCGCAACTAAGACCCAGAGTAGCCAAATAAGTAAATAAATAAATATTTTAAAAAGAGAGAGAGAGAACACACAAAAAAAGAAAAAGTCTAGCAATACACAAACAAAAATATATCAACACTGGTTATCTCTGAGCGATGGAATTATGGATGGTTTTTATTTTATTCCTTTTGGATTTTCAACAATAAACATTACTTTAGAAAAAAAGAAAATTTATTAAAAATAAAGTTTTCCATACATTCATTAAAAAATAAATACAAACACAGTGAAGGAAAAACATTAGAAGCTTTCACATGTGCCTCAAATCATACCCTCCAGAGAAACTAGTCTAAGCACTAACCTGATACGTCCAGAAGGCCAGTGCTCGGGAGCTAATGTCCAACACAATCTCTGGTCGAAGTCCCGCCAATACCATGGCTTTATATTCCTCTGATGGACTGAGTTCTGTGCGGACAATATCTAGCTTTCCAGAAAGAGTACTGTTGCAGGCAGGGCAGATAGCTGGTGAACGACTAAACTCACCACTGCCATGCTGATCACAGAATATGTGAGAGCAGGCAGTGACCCATGCATAACCAGAGAGTTTGATGCGACACTTGCGATAGTTACAAAGCAGCATGTCTTCACACAAAGACATAATAGATAATAAGGTTTCCAGATGCTGAAAAGAATCCAAAAAAGGGGTAAATGAAAAAGTCAAATTGCAGTAAAATTAAATGAATAGATAAGTAAAACGTTTTTATTCTATTAAGACAAAATAATGTACCTTTTATTAGGCTTTTGTATTTATTATAAAAAATATATAATATTGATTTCAGTCACCCAAAAATACTGGGTTCCTTCTTTGTGCAAACCACTACCAAGGCCATGAAAAAACTTTTTAAGGAAAAAGTTAAAGACACAGGTGGTTCCACATCTTACTTACAAGTCAAAAATATATGTTCATGGAAAAAAACGGTTTGGGAACATTTACAAAGTACAAATAAATAAAAATTAAATTAGTGCTTTTTGCCATTCTTCAATACCTAAACAAAAATCCAAATTTATTACCCATTCATAGTTCGCTAGAATATTTTAGTATCCCTTCTCACACTTGGAAGATATAAAAGTCCAGGCACTGATTTCAGGCATTCTTTAATGCAAAGTATTTTAAGTTACGTTTTTAGGTTTTCATATATGCTGATTCCTCAGATTCTTTACCTGTGCTGCCTTGACTAAAAAAGAGTAGTAATCTGATAGTATTAAATGGAAACTAACCTAAGTCATCCAAGTAGTTGACATTATGAAGCCTGAAAATCTACATAAAAGCAGATTTTATCACCAATTAAACAACTCACCTATTAATATAAATACTATTCAATGCTGCGCTTCTATTTCAAACATTTGTAAAAACATGTAAATACACAAGTTATTTTTCAATATAGTGTTCACTGTTACTGGAGTTTTACTAATCCAAACTAGGCAGCAGTATTCTGAATATACCAAAATTAGTCATATATTGTATAAAATAATAGTAACACACCAATTATACACCAGGGGAAGATGGTCACATTTATGAACTGATAAATTCCGTCAAGAATGTTGCCTTGGTCATAGGGGTGGACAAGAATGCTCTGACACCTTTACCCCAAATGCCCCAGCTGAGGGTGTCTCCACAGGTATAGGCACCAGGCGGCCGTTGTTATGAGGCCTATTTTCCCTCCGGCAGGGCAATATGCCGAGGGGTAGCAGTTTGGAACCTGAGCCCCTTCTCAGGCAGAGCGAGAAGCGCAGCTAATTCCAAATTTTCCACAAGGTGGGAGAAAGAGCCAATTTAGTGAGCTGTCCAAGTTAGCGAGGACCAAGTTTTGAGGGTTAGACTCACGGAAACTTCAAATTCGCGGCCCGCTTTCCGCGCTCGAAAGAGAAAATACTAACAACACTAATACCAATAAAATATCTAACCGGAGGCGCCCAGGAAAAGCGCGGGAAAACGCCGTTGCCTCCTCAACTCCACGACGGGCGACGATTCGCCACGGACGTCGGCACTACGTCTGAGGGCGCATGCGCGGAGTCGCCCGGGAGCCCGGGTTCCCGCCGCTCAGGATCCTGGGACCCGCCGGGCTGTGGCACCTGCGCTGTGGGCGGTTCCCCCCCCCCCGCCCCCACGCCCCGCCGCCCGTCCCGGGTACGTGCCCCTCAGAGAGCGAATCTGACTGGGCCTGGCCTAGGTTTCCCACTTGGGAGCCCCGCAGATACTGTCATCGTGTGCTCTTTTCAGCCCTCGACTGGCACAAGAGTGACATCCTAGCTGTCATGGGCCTAACATTTGAGGTCAGAGCAGAGTGCGTACAGTTGAGAAGCTAAGAGCCTCTGAGTACCCGCAGGCGTTTGTCCTGGGAAAATTTGGGGAGTACCGACTGGGCAACAAAGGCTTTCTAAGTATTTAAGGGAAAAGTCCCCAAAATTGTGCGATACCTATAATTTGACACCTAACACCTCTGTGTTGAGGTAGATTCTGCCGTTTTTTTTAATCCATCTTGAAATAGACATCTTTCCAGCTTTTCCACATCCTCTGTATAATATTAAAGAACTTTTCTTGATTCAGAGTCTGCATTATGAACATTCATTGCAGCTCTAGGAACGAAGCGATAGGATCGGGTGTCACAGCTGTTTTGAGGTCATCTGCCTGTGTGCTTTCCTGGACCTGCTTGTAATTGTTTAAATATCTGTACTGGCTTTATCCTAATCCTGTTACCTGTCACTTTTTCTGTTCTGTGCATACTGTATGACTTTCTGCTCAATCTATGAGTCTATTAGTATTCATATTAGAAATTAAGCCAAGAGCTTGAGGGGTCCTCAGGATACACGCCTTAATTAAAGGTGGTCTTTTGTCGCCACCTTTCCAGATTATGTGAAAACAGTATGAATTAGTAACAGAAACAACCCAATAAATCAGGAACACAATGGACACTAAGCCCTGCAAACCCCTTTATGGGTTGTGAATCTGTATACTAAACCTTTCTCCTTCAAACAGAAACCTATCCTGATTAAACAACTTTCTGCTCATTTTTTGTCTATTTGCAACTAGTTCATAGTAATCAGGGTCATCTTGGCCTTTGTATACTTTTCCTAAAACATCTGACAGTTTAGAATAGAAACTCAATTCTAGTGGTACAAAATAGGTTTGAAGAAAATTAGGGGTTCATGTGTAAACCATGTAATCCTTAACATGTTCTGGTTATCTGAGCCTTTTGTGCATTTTCTGGTTTTAACTATGCCAAATGTAGAAATACTACTTAAAGTACAATAAAAGGGTATAATCTCATTTCAAGTTATAAACACAAAGCATTCAAATTCTACCAGTACCTAACTTTATGATTCTAGCCAAGTTACCTTTGTGCTGCAGTATGATCCCTTCCTGCTTCTTCATCAATATCGATTCCCCAGTGATACTGATTCCCCAAACCTCAGTGTTACCCACACCATTTTCTCTCTAACTCGGTTTCCAATTTCCAACCCATTTAGCTAAAAGCCTGTATGAATTAAAACACACACACACACACACACACACACACACACACACACACACATATTTTGGGACGGGGGGAGAAAACCTGTTTTGCCAGATAGGAGAAAAGGGGGGTGGCTACAAAGTCTTAATATCCCAGTAGACTGGAACACCAGGAATTGACCTGTTTCTTGGTGGCATGTTGTTGGCAAAACTAGTAAAGTAGTCTTGTTCAGGCTTGAGGCAGAAGCAGGCCTCTGCTCGACCTGTGACCCTGCCTGGACTGCGTGCCTGCTTGCACACCTAACAATTGCTGCTAGCAAGTCAAGCGGTGCTTACAATAACAAAGGGAGTGGGTCTTGGAATTTCTGGAGTCCTGGGGACCTGGCCAGTCCCCCACATTCTGGAACATCTTGTGACTCACATGGTGAAACCAACAGCATTGTTGAATCCAGAACTGCATTTTTGCACACAAACTGATGATATCAGTTTGAGGCCAGGAATTATAAACGGAAGCCCCCAGAACTCCAATCTGAAGTCTCACCTGTGGGGTGGATGCACCATCCGGGACCCTTCCCAATTGGGGCTCCAGATTGCTGTCACTTGGGACTTTCCAGCTGCTGTTTGGATCTGGAAGTAGGTGTCGGCACAATTCGGTGATGTATATCCTGTTATGTTTCTCTAATATTCTTATTCCTTTCCTTCTAATGACTGTATATTAAAATTAAGTTTAATCACCTTTCATTAAAGAATTGATTAAAGCTGTTTATTTATGTGAAACAAGTGGTTATTTTGCCAACGAATCCAACAAACCTTAAAACTGAAAGCAGGCTTTCAGCAAAACACGTGTCCTGTTCTTTCATGACAGACAAAACCTTCAATGGCTCATTTCTAAGGCGCTCCTGGGGATGAGACCACTGAAATCAATCAAGGCTGGGATACAGAGACCCATCGACCAAAAAGAGCTCTTTAAAATATTGGTTTTTATTATTAAATATCAAGCTTATCAAAAATGTATGGAGAATGACCACCACTCAGCTTTAGTAAACCCAAAACTTTCTCACATTTGATATTTTTAATGAGGTAACAAATTACAGATACAGTTGAAGCTTCCCCTGTGTACACCTCAATCCACTTTCCTCTTACCTCTTCAGACGTAAACTAGCCAGATTTTGGTGTTTATCATTCTCATGCATGCTTTTGTACTTTTAATATATGTATGCACATCAAACTTGGTTGTGCATATTCTTTTTTTCTTTTTGTCAGCTTGTGTATTCAGAGCCCCATGGAGAGTGGCTCTTTCTCACATGGGTAAACTTACATCTCAGAATCTCCAGTGAACACCGTAACTGCCGTGTAGACTATTTATTTCAAGCTGACCAGTCTATTGTCTCCCTATCACATTTTAATAAGAAGCACAGAATTGTGAAATGTGTGGGAGGCATGTAGGGAATTATTAAACTGTTCAGTGACAAAAGGCACTGATGATACCCTGATGCCATAACACTAATCATAGGAATAACATGGCCAGTGGATTGAAGATACTTAAAATCGAACAGACAAGGTGCCCCCACTTGAAGAGTGCCAGACTAGGCACAGGTGCCATTTGCTTGTGACACTCCTTTTCCTGTATTTTCGGGACTGACCCACCCTCTATATGATGGGCACTTCCCTCTTCACCTCTTTACTTTTTATTTGAATTTTATTTTATTTATTTTTTTATGCAGCAGGTTCTTATTAGTCATCCATTTTATACACATCAGTGTATACATGTCAATCCCAACCGCCCAGTTCATCACACCACCACCCCCACTCCCCACTTCCCCCCCTTGGTGTCCATACATTTGTTCTCTGCATCTGTGTCTCTATTTCTGCCTGGCAAACTGGTTCATCTGTACCATTTTTCTAGGTTCCACAAATATGTGTTAATATACGATATTTGTTTTTCTCTTTCTGACTTACTTCACTCTATATGACAGTCTCTAGATCCATCCACGTCTCTACAAATGACCCAATTTTGTTCCTTTTTATGGCTGAGTAATATTCCATTGTATATATGTACCACAACTTCTTTATCCATTTGTCTGTCGATGGGCATTTAGGTTGCTTCCATGACCTGGCTATTGTAAATAGTGCTGCAATGAACACTGGGGTGCATATGTCTTTTTGAATTATGGTTTTCTCTGGGTATATGCCCAGTAGTGGGATTGCTGGGTCATATGGTAATTCTATTTTTAGTTTTTTAAGGAACCTCCATACTGTTCTCCATAGTGGCTGTATCAATTTACATTCCCACCAACAGTGCAGGAGGGTTCGCTTTCCTCCACACCCTCTCCAGCATTTGTTGTTTGTAGATTTTCTGATGATGCCCATTCTAACCAGTGTGAGGTGATACCTCATTGTAGTTTTGATTTGCATTTCTCTGATAATTAGTGATGTGGAGCAGCTTTTCATGTGCTTCTTGGCCATCTGTATGTCTTCTTTGGAGAAATGTCTATTTAGTTCTTCTGCCCATTTTTGCACTGGGTTGTTTGTTTTTTTTAATATTGAGCTGCATGAGCTGTTTATATATTTTGGAGATTAATCCTTTGTTGATTCGTTTGCAAATATTTTCTCCCATTTTGAGGGTTGTCTTTTCGTCTTGTTTATAGTTTCCTTTGCTGTGCAAAAGCTTTGAAGTTTCATTATGTCCCATTTGTTTATTTTTGTTTGTATTTCCATTACTCTAGGAGGTGGATCAAAACAGATCTTGCTGTGATTTATGTCAGAGTGTTCTTCCTAGGCTTTCCTCTAAGAGTTTTACAGTGCCTGGTCTTACATTTAGGTCTCTAATCCATTTTGAGTTTATTTTTGTGTATGGTGTTAGGGAATGTTCTAATTTCATTCTTTTACATGTAGCTGTCCAGTTTTCCCAGCACCATTTATTGAAGAGACTGTCTTTTCTCCATTATATATCCTTGCCTCCTTTTCATATTAGTTGACCATAGGTGCATGGGTTTATCTCTGGGCTATCTGTCTTGTTCCATTGATCTATATTTCTGTTTTTGTGCCAGTACCATAGTCTCTTGATTACTGTAGTTTTGCAGTATAGTCTGAAGTCAGGGAGTCTGATTCCTCCAGCTCTGTTTTTTTCCCTGCTTTGGCTATTCGGGGTCTTTTGTGTCTCCATACAAATTTTAAGATTTTTTGTTCTAGGTCCATAAAAAATGCCATTGGTAATTTGATAGGGATTGCATTGAATCTGTAGATTGCTTTGAGTACTATAGTCATTTTCACAACATTGATTCTTCCAATCCAAGAACATGGTATATCTCTCCATCTGTTGGTATCATCCTTAATTTCTTTCATCAGTGTCTTATAGTTTTCTGCATACAGGTCTTTTGTCTCCCTAGGTAGGTTTATTCCTAGGTATTTTATTCTTTTTGTTGCAATGGTAAATGGGAGTGTTTCCTTAATTTCTCTTTCATATTTTTCATCATTAGTGTATAGGAATGCAAGAGATTTCTGTGCATTAATTTTGTATCCTGCAACTTTACCAAATTCGTTGACTAGCTCTAGTAGTTTTCTGGTGGCATCTTTAGGATTCTGTATGTATAGTATCATGTCATCTGCAAACAGTGACAGTTTTACTTCTTCTTTCCCAATTTGTATTTCTTTTATTTCTTTTTCTTCTCTGATTGCCGTGGCTAGGACTTCCAAAACTATGTTGAATAATAGAGGCAAGAGTGGACATCCTTGTCTTGTTCCTGATCTTAGAGGAAATGCTTTCAGGTTTTCACCATTGAGAATGATGTTTGCTGTGGGTTTGCCATACATGGCCTTTATTATGTTGAGGTAAGTTCCCTCTATGCCCACTTTCTGGAGAGTTTTTATCATAAATGGGTGTTGAATTTTGTCAAAAGCTTTTTCTGCATCTATTGAGATGACCATATCATTTTTATTCTTCAAATTGTTAATATGGTGTATCACATTGATTGATTTGCATATAGTGAAGAATCCTTGAATCCCTGGGGATAAATCCCACTTGATCATGGTGTATGATCCTTTTAATGTGTTGTTGGATTCTATTTGCTAATATTTTGTTGAGAATTTTTGCATCTATATTCATCAGTGATATTGGTCTGTAGTTTTCTTTTTTGTAGTATCTTTGTCTGGTTTTGGTATCAGGGTGATGGTGGTCTCATAGAATGAGTTTGGGAGTGTTCCTTCCTCTGCAGTGTTTTGGAAGAGTTTGAGAAGGATGGGTGTTAGCTCTTCTCTAAGTGTTTGATAGAATTCACCTGTGAAGCCAACTCGTCCTGGACTTTTGTTTGTTGGAAGATTTTAAATCACAGTTTCAATTTCATTACTTGTGATTGGTCTGTTCATATTTTCTGTTTCTTCCTGGTTCAGTCTTGGAAGGTTATACCTTTCTAAGAATTTGTCCATTTCTTCCAAGTTGTCCATTTTATTGGCATAGAGTTGCTTGTAGTTGTCTCTTAGGATACTTTGTATTTCTGCAGTGTCCATTGTAACTTCACCTTTTTCATTTCTAATTTTATTGATTTGAGTCCTCTCCCTCTTTTTCTTGATGAGTCTAGCTAATGGTTTATCAATTTTGTTTATCTTCTCAAAGAACCAGCTTTTAGTTTTATTGATCCTTGCTATTGTTTTCTTTGTTTTTATTTCTGCTCTGATCTTTATGATTTCTTTCCTTCTGCTAACTTTGGGTTTTGTTTGTTCTTCTTTCTCTAGTTCCTTTAGGTGTAAGGTTAGATTGTTTGAGATTTTTCTTGTTTCTTGAGGTAGGCTTGTATAGCTATAAACTTCCCTCTTAGAACTGCTTTTGCCACATCCCATAGGTTTTTGCTTGTCATGTTTTTGTTGTCATTTGTCTCTAGGTATATTTTGATTTCCTCTTTGATTTCTTCAGTGATCTCTTGGTTATTTAGTAACGTATTGCTTAGTCTCCATGTGTTCATGTTTTTTACGTATTTTTCCTTGTAATTGATTTCTAATCTCATAGCGTTGTGGCCAGAAAAGATGCGTGATATGATTTCAATTTTCTTAAATTCACTAAGGCTTGATTTGTGACCCAAGATGTGATCTATCATGGAGAATGTTCCATGCGCACTTGAGAAGAAAGTGTAATCTGCTGTTTTTGGATGGAATGTCTTATAAATTTCGATTAAACCTATCTTGTCTATTGTGTCATTTAAAGTTTGTGTTCCCTTATTAATTTTGTCTGGATGATCTGTCCATTGGTGTAAGTGAGGTGTTAAAGTCCCCCACTATTATTGTGTTACTGTCGATTTCCTCTTTTATAGCTATTAGCAGTTGCCTTATATATTGAGGTGCTCCTATGTTGGGTGCATATATATTTATAATTGTTATATCTTTTTCTTGGATTGATCCCTTGATCATTATGTAATGTTCTTCCTTGTCTCTTGTAACATTCTTTATTTTAAAGTCTATTTTATCTGATATGAGTATTGCTACTCCTGCTTTCTTTTGATTTCCATTTGCATGGAATATCTTTTTCCATCCCCTCAGTTTCAGTCTGTATGTGTCCCTAGGTCTGATGTTGGTCTCTTGTAGACAGCATATATATGGGTCTTGTTTTTGTATCCATTCAGCAAGCCTGTGTCTTTTGGTTGGAGCATTTAATCCATTCCTTTTTAAGGTAATTATTGATATGTGTGTTCCTATGACCATTTTCTTAATTGTTTTGGGTTTGCTTTTGTAGGTCCTTTTCTTCTCTTGTGTTTCCCACTTAGAGAAATTCCTTTAGCATTTGTTGAAGAGCTGGTTTGGTGGTGCTGAATCCTCTTAGCTTTTGCTTGTCTGTGAAGCTTTTGATTTCTCCATCAAATCTGAATGAGATCCCTGCTGGGTAGAGTAAGCTTGGTTGTAGGTTCTTCCCTTTCATCACTTTAAGTATATCATGCCACTCCCTTCTGGCTTGTAGAGTTTGTGCTGAGAAATCAGCTGTTAACTTTATGGGAGTTCTCTTGTATGTTACTTGTCATTTTTCCCTTGCTGCTTTCAATAATTTTTCTTTGTCTTTAATTTTTGCCAATTTGATTACTATGTGTCTCGGTGTGTGTCTCCTTGGGTTTATCCTGTATGGGACTCTCTGTGCTTCCTGGACTTGGGTGGCTATTTCCTTTCCCATGTTAGGAAAAATTTTGACTATAATCTCTTCAAATATTTTCTCGGGTCCTTTCTCTCTCTCTTCTCCTTCTGGGACCCCTATAATGCAAATGTTTTTGCATTTAATGTTGTCCCAGAGGTCTCTTAGGCTGTCTTCATTTCTTTTCATTCTTTTTTCTTTATTCTGTTCTGCAGCAGTGAATTCCACCTTTCTGTCTTCCAGGTCACTTATCCGTTCTTCTGCCTCAGTTATTCTGCTATTGATTCCTTCTAGTGTATTTTTCATTTCAGTCATTGTGTTGTTCATCTCTGTTTGTTTGTTCTTTAATTCTTCTAGATCTTTGTTACACATTTCTTGCATCTTCTCGATCTTTGCCTCCATTCTGTTTCCGAGGTCCTGGATCACCTTCACTATCATTATTCTAAATTCTTTTTCTGGAAGGTTGCCTATCTCCACTTCATTTAGTTGTTTTCCTGGGGTTTTATCTTGTTCCTTCATCTGGTACATAGCTCTGTGCCTTTTCATCTTGTCTATCTTTCTGTGAATGTCTTGCATGTTCTAAAATTACTAAATCTTCTCACACAACAAATATCAGTTGGCCATAATTTTAATTCATTGTTTTTGAGATGTAAAGGTAATACACATACCTTGTATTAATTCATTTTAACAGCCAAATGCTACAAACCACAATTTATTCATTCATTCTTCTAATGGATATTAGTTCCAGGCTTTTACAATTAAAAATACTACTGCAATGAACTTTCTGTACATGCCTCCTTGAATACACATGTCAAGAATTCTTATAGAATACTCAAAGAGCAGGTATAAGCATCTTCCAATAAACTAGATGTTGCCAAACCATTCTCTAAAGTAATAACATAAATTTCACTGCCACCAGCAAAGATGAGAGCCCACTACTCCAGCCTTGGCAACATGTTTAAGTGTCAAGGTTGTTTTGTTTTCATTTTTGCCTATCTGATGGCAGTGAAATGGTATCTCAGTGTTGTTTTAATGTGGAAATCTTTTATTAATAGTTAGGTAAAGCATCTTTTCATGTGAATTACTACTCAGGGATCCTCATCTATGAATTGTCCATTCATATCCTTTGATCATTTTCTTGATTTAAATGGAGACTTTGTCAGTTACCTGATGTGCAAATATAAGTTTGAATTTTAGTGTATACAAATTTATCGATCTTTCCTTTTTGTGCTTTAGGTGTACTCGAGTGTCATAGTCTTTGCTTTTCTACAGGTTTAAAGTTTTGCTTTTCATTTATAGATCTTTAATCCATTCTTCCTAAGAAGCCTGGATAAACTCTGAAAGCACAATTTGTGCTTACATATCACTTATACCATTTAACTGCAGGTTACTTTACCTTTCAAAATGGTATTTTTACCATTAAGTTTGATTTTGATCTTATTCAGATATTTTAAGTACATATTGGCTATATTATTTATGCACCATGTTTCTCTAAGAGCTTCAGAGATAATATTCTTCACCCCTTATTATCTTTGAATCTGTCAGCATCATCTACTCTAAAACTAATTTGATACTTATATTTGTTTTAATAGAAGAATCTAAAGAATAGGTTTCATATTCTAACAGAAGTTATTATAGTTGCATACCATTTGTGTGATTCTGGCATAAGCACAAGTATTAAATTTCATTCCAAAACACAGTGAAGTATACCAAACTTCCAATATTTGGATGTATATTTTGTACCCCTTGCATGTTAAATATACCCTCATGGATGTAAATAAGGAATATAGAGCAAAAAAATCTGTAAAGTATAATTTAGCCAAAACAATTGAGAATATTTCAACATTAAATATAAAGCAAAAAAAAACCAAACAGGGCTTCCCTGGTGGCGCAGTGGTTGGGAGTCTGCCTGCCGATGCGGGGGACATGGGTTCGTGCCCCGGTCCAGGAGGATCCCACATGCCGCGGAGCGGCTGGGCCCGTGGGCCATGGCCGCTAAGCCAGAGCATCCGGTGCCTGTGCTCTGCAACGGGAGAGGCCACAACAGTGAGAGGCCTGGTACCGCCAAAAACAAACAAACAAACAAAGACTTTTTAATCATACCTGAGTGGTATGTACAATTTAAATCCATGAAAAATTTCCAATGAAATGTACATAATAAAAGATATCCTACTAAATATTAGTAAGCTTTTATATATCTATTCCTCACATACACAGTCTGTTTTGGCAGCCATTCTTCATTGCCTCTTAAAGGATCAAGCATCATAATCAGATATTAAGTAGACTCATTGGTATCCAGATAGTTTATACATCAGAGTCAAAATTTAAGTCCCAGTTATTCCATGTAAATGTCTTGCTGAAATGCCATTAAAATGGTTGTTATTTTCCAGGGATTAAAAAATACAAAATTCTATGGAAATTTTAATTAACTTCAAATATTTTTTGAGTATCTATTCTGGGCCAGGCATTACAGATAAGCAAGTTATCCTGCTTTCATGGAGTTTACAATCTAGCAAACAATCAAAGAATAATAGAAGAAAATATTTTACTCTGTTTTTTTGCTGCCTCTTACATTTTTGAAAGTTGATTCTATAAACCATTTCTGGTGAGAAAAATCAGTGTCCGTCTTTAATTTGAAGAATCATCTACCTTCATGCTGCAAAGAAGAAGATATTTTTAATACTTCCCTGAAATGTGTGAATAACTACTCAATAGAAAACTGAGTAAACCATTTAAAATTTATACATGAATGACTTCAGAGTATAATGTTACAATAACTCCCAGAATCAACTGACTAGAGCTCTTTCTTTCATAGCCCTAGATCAGTGCTATTCAAAAGCAATTGCAATCAAAAGGTTCTCTATACATTAGATCCTCATGTTTTAAAATTAGTGGGGTTTTTTTTAATCACAGGTATATTTTCTTAACCTAGAATCACCACCTGCTTTGCAATTGTTTGACTCCGCAAAAATCAGATGGCACTAACGGACAGCCAACCCATCCTCATGGTGCCCTGAGTGAAGACAAGTCAGCTTAGATATATGACAGACTAAAATCCCACTACTTAAGGCTCCAAGCAGTGAGAGGAACAGCCGTCAAATATTATCTCTATTCATTTTAATAAACATTTTAATAAATGTTTTAAGAAACATCACTATAATCACTACATCTAACTTTTTAAAAAGTCAGTCAAGAACTAGAACCATTAAGTATCAACTGGACCAGCTAGATAGACAAAAAGAGGAATTAGATGATAAATAAATTAGTGCCAAAAACAAGATTAATTAAGAAAATGTTATTGAAACAGTTATATAGGGATATACACTATAGACCTTATTACCATAGTTTGCCTAATTCTGGAACTAAATTAGGCTTTGTGTGCTAGGGGTAAAGATGATGAGGGATAGACCAACTGGCAGAAAGATGCCATAAGCAATAAAAACAAAGAATTTCTGATAACCTCTTAGGCAGATGTCAGAAATTGCCAGGTAGTACAGTCTAAGATAAATATAAACATGGACTCTGAAGATAAAATAGCGAACATCTATTGAGCATTTACCACATGTTAACAATGTTCTAAGCCCCACACATTTATTATCTAATTTAATCTTCCAAGTTAAGTATTATTCCTTTGAGTCAGGTACTATAATTATCACCTTCTAAGATATAAAGGCCCTAAGACTCTGAGATGTTAAGAAACTTGCCAAGGTTACATAGCTGCTTAAGTGATACAGAATGGGTTTGAACACAGTCTAACTCCAGAAGCCATGTATAACTACTATGCTAAGCTACCTTTCAACATCTTTAGTTGACTTTTTAAAAAATGAAATTTGTAGCACCTTAGCAGCTAGCCATGAAGTCACTAAGCTGAGTTCTCACAGATTCATATGTATGTCAAATTTCTCAATTTCAACATAAGCCTTACCATAAAACAAAAATGCTATTATTATCTATTGTATATCCAGGACTTACAGCTCCCAAGAGTTCCAGGCTGGGAAAGAAGTGAGACTCCAACCTAGTCTCCTGAAGTTTCATTTCTGCAAAAGACACAGCCAAAAGCTAAAAAAATTATTTCAGGTGATGTTACTTTGAATTATTCGTATTTCCTATATTTCACCCTCATATGTAATCCCATTCTGTGCTGAAACTTGCAGGTACAAGAATATGAGCCTGTCCCATCTGGGTTGCTTTAAATAACTTTAAATTACACATGAATATCATAAAGTCAGAAAATACTGGTTAACAAGATCACCCATACAACCCAATTCTAAAGACAATAAACCCTAGTATTTGAGTATATCCTTTCAAATGACTTCTCAAGTAAACATAAGCATATAAAAATGTTTAAGCAGGAAAAGGGTTATACATATTGCTCTGTAACTTGTTTTTAAATTAATGTATCATGAATACTCTTCCATTTCAAGAAGGACAAAACCAGTATCATAACTTTTAGTGATTATATAGTATTGCATTTTATTATCTTGATTTTAAAATTGACTTAACCAACTCTGGGGTTCTCTTAATCTTATATATAGACTAACAAAATGGTGATTAGTTTAATACTGTCAAGTTAAGTAGTTAATAGAATTATACCAGTTATCAGTGTTTTTTCTGTACTGTTTGAATTATTAGATTAAGGATTCTAGACCCAAGTTCTGTCTATCTCAAAGAGATATCACAAAAGATCAAAGCACAACAAAATGTTGTAGTAGCAAATTCATAATTCAAAGATTTAAGAATTACCTAACATCACAGGCTAGATTCCAGTAAAAATTTCAAGACACAGAATTCAATTCCAGGTGCTTACCCTAGCTTTAGTCTGCTCAGAGCATGTGTTTAATCAGGGCAATCAGGTGAAACACGAACTTAACATGCATTTCATCATGGCAAACTGCAAATGACTGACTGGTAAAGGACAAACCACCACCAGCTCCTCATCCCTAAACCAGGGAAACTCTGTTAAGGTTAGAACTAAGGCCCCTTCGACTACCACTAAATTTCAGCCACTAAGAAAATTGAGCCCCTGGGGACTTCCCTGGTTGTCCAGTGGTTAAGAATCTGCCTTCCAATGCAGGGGATGCAGGTTCAATCCCGGGTGGGGGAACTAAGATCCCACATGCCGCGGGGCAACTAAGCCCATGTGCAGCAACTACAGAACCCACGTACTCTGGAACCCGTGCACCACAACTAGAGATAAGCCACGCACCACAGTGAAAGATCCTACGTGCCACAACTAAGACCCAATGCAGCCCAAAAAATAAATAAATAAATATTAAAAAAAGAAAGAAAGAAAATTGAGCGCCCCAAATTGCTAGGTGATTAGAAATTCAAACGAGGTAAAAATGAAGGTTTTCTTTTATACTTACCTGTGGTATCAAATGAATCCAGCTTGTATCTAGGAATCAAGTTGAGCTATAGGATTTATCAACTATCTAGCATCATCTCTGAAAAATAAAAAATTAATAAATTTTAAAACATGCAGGGGCTTCCCTGGTTAAGAAAGTGGCACAGTGGTTAAGAACCTGCCTGCCAATGCAGGGGACACAGGTTTGAGCCCTGGTCCAGGAAGATCCCACATGCCACGGAGCAACTAAGCCTGTGCGCCACAACTACTGAGCCCACATGCCGCAACTACTGAAGCCTGGGTGCCTCTTATGCTCCGCAATAAGAGAAGCCACTGCAATGAGAAGCCTGTGCACCTCAACGAAGAGTAGCCCCCACTCGCCGCAACTAGAGAAAGCCCGTGCACAGCAACAAAGACCCAACGCAGCCAAAAATAAATAAATTAAATAAATAAATCTTTAAAAAAATATGCAAATGCTCTGACTATAAAACTTGAATGCACACCAGCCTACTCCACACCAAGTCACACCCATATAGCCTCAAGGAAAATTAACCTCAAAGAAAACTGTTCGTTCTTTATTTGAATCTCCATTCAGCAGTATAAATTGACCCATCTACTTGGAGGATGTCATCAAATGCCCAAACTCAGTATCAGACTAGGGCAGGACTTCTGTACAAGCTCCGCTATTTGTATAAATTTAAAAGTTTGGATAAAACTGTGCGATAAATCTAACCAACCTCTGAAAGGTTATAAAAGTCAACAGTCTAACAAAAGAATAGGTATGCAAAAAAGAAGGAGCCGTGTGCTGGCTGCAAACAGCTTGGCAGCCATGGGATAAATGGCATGGGTTACTGCCAATCTCTCCAAGTTCACAGGGTATGTGATTGCAGAAAACACTTGTAACCACCACAGGATAACCACAGTCACTAAATTCACAAAATCCTTTCAAAAAAAAAGGAAGGAGCTAAGAACTCCTAAGAGTCAAATAAATGAGAAGTCAACCTAAAATAGTCAGCTTTTTTTTCAAAGCATGTTTCAATTTCATTTGAGCCAGTGTCAATTATATTTAACCTCTACTTCTGTTAAAGTTTTATCAGAATAAACTAAAGAAAACCTTCCCTTGACATAGCAAATTTGAATTAGCATTCTTTGGAGCACAAATCGGCCACAAGATGGCACTGTAAGAAAGAGGCTTAAATTTTTTCTTCCAGAGCTTGAGTGTAACCTGAACTTTTAGGTGAAACAGACTGGACACAAAGCTCATCACCTAAAATGATGAGTGAAACAGACTAGACACAAAGCTCATCATCGTAAGCAACCTTCATGCTATTCCCTACTCTTCACCTAATTACTAACTAGAAAATTGTATTACATTTAATGATCATTTAAAATGATTAACTACACGTTACACAGTTATATTTTTATCATGTTCCTTTTCATGCAGCAATGGGGAAATTTAAAACTCCACAATCTCAAATACAATCTAGCTAGAAAGACAACACTCATGAAAATTAATGTGTATGGTAAGTACAAAATAAGTGGGAGAGAGAACCAAGTAATGTTAAGAAGAATCATTGGTCAAGGAAGCCTTCATGAAAAAAAAAGGTAGGTCTTGAATGAGCCTCAAAATTGCACTTAGAATAATATTTATTATATATATATGAGAGTTGCTAAGAGAGCAATCTCAAAAGTTCTCAACACAAGAAGAAAAATTTGTAACTAGGTGTGGTGATGGACCTTAACTAGAATTACTGTGGTAATCATTTTATAGTATATACACATACTGAATTATTATGTTGAACATCTGAAACTAATATAATATAATACATCAATTATATCTCAATAAAAGAGAAATTGCACTGTCCAATAGGTTAACACCACGTACAGCCTAAATTTAAATTAAACTAAAAATTAAATTCTTCAGTCACATTTTGATTGTTCAATAGCCTCACATGGCTGATTGCTACCAAACTGGATAGTACACATATAGAATATTTCCATCATCACAGAAAGTTGTGTTGGACAGCAGTGCCTTAAAGGGTGGGTAAGACTAAAATAAGCTGACAGAAAGGAAGTAGTAGCTATCGTTCTTAAATATTCCTACAATCTGTCAAGAACTACTGAAACCATTTCAAACTTTACAACAAAAGTTTTTCTCATATTTACAAGGAAATTTGAGGCTCATAGAAGTTAAATAAATTTCAAAAGTCCATCTAGCTATTAAGAGCTAGGATTTAAACCCAATTCTGTCACAACTCCATATTTTCACTTCACAGTGCCACTTCCTACGTGAAATAAGAAGCAGAGCTACAAAAGATGGTTTGCTTTAGAACGTATTAAGAATGGCATACTGGCTCAATAGGTCAGAAAGAAAATGAGGTGTTTTAAGTAGCTCAGAGATATAATCAAAGTGTTATTTTACTCCTTCTTGTCCTATACTTGAATGGTGCTTTAATTATTCAAAATGTATTGGAGATCAGCAGCATGAGAAATTAACTAAGGGAACATAGGAAGCAAGACTTATTGCGAGATTTCACCATTTCTTATTGTGGGAGTTTCAACATTGTCTAACCTCAAAAGTCCGTGTCCAAGTACTCCTTACACAAAAATAATTATAGATTTAAAAGTGTAACTTCTCTATTTGTCTCATCTCACAAACAAAACCCAGATTGCAAAGGGCCTGGTCTTTGTGTCCTTGGCATGTAGCACAAAGCCTAGCACATAAATCCTGATGATATATGATGACTTTCCCAATGTGTGGTGCTCCCTGCAGGATTCTAGTCACGCTTCAGCAAGTGTTATTCTACCACCTGAAGGCCATTGCATATTTACTGAGTTGTTTAGGGAGCTAAAGTAAACATTCTGTAAATACCCCATTAACAATCAATGACCTGCTCGTTTTGTTTCCCGTGGCAATAAGTTCTTCAAAGGACTGGTGTTCACAGGCAAAAGGTACATTTTACATGTGAACAGATGCTTCATGAGGCCTGATAACAAACCACAAATTGCTAATACTGAATCAGCTGATGCTTCTATTTTAAGGTTATGTTATCACTCAATTTTACTCAGTTCCATTCCAACTTACTCAGTGCCTACTGTGTATCTCACACTATGGGATACAATTGTAACTCGACGAACCTATCTTTTTTAGATAGAAAAGGCACATACACACGTGAAACAGAGAGCACTTTAAGGCATCATATCTTGGTCAAAGTTCAAGTACTTACGTTTATGATCCCATCAGCATTTAGCCATTCCTACTGAGGATGTCCAAATCCAATCCCCCTTGACTTTTAGGGGTCTGCAGCAGATGTTACAGAGGCTTTCACACTGTTGCTTCTGGGCTGGTAGACACGGTGCTGAAGACCTAGGCCTTCCTTCCTCAGTGGATTCCATCTTCAACCTGAAGCAGAAGGAAAACAACACAAAACTTTGTATAGGAAGTAAAAGCTAAATTGGTTACTTGGCACCGTCCTCTTCTAGAGACAGCTCTGTAAGGCTGTACTATCAGAACAGACACCCACATTTTATTTCCAATTCACTGTCAGTTATTTTAGCCAAGAATACCGATTGTTTTAACCTCTTAGTGCAGGAGGAATCCACTCAGAGCACATATGAAATGAAAGTGGTGAGATCAGAAACACTGACTTATCATACAGCTCATCCCAAGAGACCACCATTTCACCCAATCCTAGTCCCACTGCTGGTGGAGCAAAATAAAAATGAAATAAAAATATAGTACCTGAGGGCTTTGGGTCAAAACAGCAATAAGGAATGATTTAAAATCAATATGAAAAGGCAACAAAACCTACTCTGTTAACTTCATGTTTTATCTATTTCATAATACTTTGCCTATCTTAGAATTTATAAAGCACTGTCCATATATGTCCACATAGTACCTCATTTTGCAAGTACTACGTCATCTCCATTTTATAGGTATACAAGCAAGGTTTAAATAAATGGCAGGCAACTTAGCTTAGTGGTTAAGATAATGGATTTTGAAGTTGGACAGAAGTGGATTTGAATCCTAGCTCCCCCATATATTTGCTGTGACCTGGGGCAAGTTACGCAACTTCTCTAAGTCTCAGATTCCCTTTCCATAAAATAAGGACAAATACCACCTACCTCTTAGAACTGTTGTGAAGATTAAATGACATAAAATAAATATAAAATACTTTGCACAGTAGCTGGCATGTAGTTAAATATTTAGTATGTTGTTTCTATTAAGTGAACAAGATCAACTAGCTAATAAGAATGCAAATATTCTGCCTAAAATTTTCCACTTTCACAATAATCTTGAAGCCAGGAAAGTCACGCATATACTCATAAATGCCCTTCCAAATCCAAGATTTGTGTCTTTTAAGAAAAAAAAAAAAAGTTTGCTTTCCCCTTCCTTTCATTCTTTACTTAGCAATGAAGACTCCAATGTATTCTAAATAAAATTACTCCATAAAAACAAAAGCATACTTCCACTGAAAACTAATTTTTCTCCCAATCAGCAAAACCTCCTAACTGGAAAACTAGATGTTTCACAAGACATGATCTGGGCCTTTTAAGACTTTTAAAATAGGCTTGGAGGAATTCACAAAGGCTTCCTCTTTTATTTTGCATGTTTACAGCCCCCAAAACATTTCCATTTTTCTTAACTTAATGCCAAAATATGAGTTTACTCACTCAACACCATAATTTCAGAAAGATATCCAGCCCATACTTTGCCAAGTAAACATGGCAAGCATGCTCCTTCTGCACTTGTGAATACGAAGACCATGTGGCTTCTCTGATTCACACTGTCATTCCTTCTCAACATTAAATATGTGTTCACAACAAAATAAACCATCTCTTACTTAAACTGAAGTGGGCAAGGATATATTCACATAAAGGCCATCAGCATGGTTTTGGTTTTGATAGAAAATCCTTTATTGTTCAATCAAGATATTTAGGGTGTTGGTTTCTAGTCATCACTATGTGCACAAAATAATAGGAAGTACTGCATATTTAGAGTCCTTATAAACAAGAATATAGCAAAACCCAACTGAAATGTCACATGCTGACAAATGACTTATGTACAAGGTTGTTCATTTTGAAGGGAATAACAAGATTGTAAACCACCTAAATGTACACCAACAAAGGTTAAATAAATTATGGTATGTACATACATAGATTTCTATGTAACCATGTTAAAGAATGTGGACGTTCTATATTTTCTCACTTGGAAACCCTAAGTGGGAAAAGTAAGATACATGGTAGAGTATGTATAGAAGAGGGGTATCTACATATATTTGCTTATGTATGCATAAAATATCTCAGGAAGGATACACAAGAACTTATTAACACTTACCGAGGAGGGGAATCAGGCTTAGGAGACTTCATTATGTACACTATGATCCCTTTTGAATTTTGAGCAATGTGAATGTATTACCTATTCAAATAACAAATTTAACAGTAAAGCTTGAGAATTATAAGGATTATGGGGGATCTACACCTGGCTATTACCACATTCTATGCACTAGTTTATGTCTCTCTCATACCTTCTACCTGTAAGGATAACACATACATTATATTCAGACTAATGTATGTCACTCAAAGTCACTAGGCAAACTTTTTATGAGAAAAATAATATCCACAATAAATTTATTGCCTACTTCTAGAAGGTATGTCACATGGACTAGTGTTTGGACTTTGTATACTTTGATCTTCAAAAGCTAAGCCTGGGACTTCCCTGGTGGCGCAGTGGTTAAGAACCCGCCTGCTAATGCAAGTTATATGGGTTCGAGCTCTGGTGGAGGAAGATCCCACATGCTGCAGAGCAACTAAGCCGGCGCGCCACAACTACTGAGCCTGCGCTCTAGAGCCTGTAAGCCACAACTACTGAGCCTGAGTGCTACAACTACTGAAGCTCACACGACTAGAGCCCGTGCTAGGCAACAAGAGAAGCCACTGCAATGAGAAGCCTGTGCACCGCATCGAAGAGTAGTCCCTGCTTGCCACAACTAGAGAAAGACCATGAGCAGCAATGAAGACCCAACGCAGTCATTAATTAATTAATTATTTATTTTTTAAAAAGCTAAGCCTAAGAATAGTTCAATGACTCACCCAAGATCACTGGAGGAGTAAATTGTGGTGCTGGAATTTGATTTAGGCTTGCACTACACTAAGGCCCCTCATCTTTTTCACTATATCCTAAGTTTTTTAGGGCACAGTGCCGACATTAAAATTGGGAGCCTCTTTTAGAGCTCATTAAAATCATCTGACTTCAGAGTTTGCAGCCTAGTCCCACTAAGAAAGCCGAACTGCTCTGAACAAAGACCAGGGCAAAGACAACATCCACTGCAGCTCCCACAAACCCAGTAAGAACCTGGGCCCCGAAGATACAGGAGAATTAAAACTGACTAGTCTGAACTCCTCCTCCCAAGATCTACCCTCTCACTAAGGGAGACAGAAGTCAAAACAGCACTGAGATAATAACAGTACATTTTCCTCCAAGCAAAATGAATCCAGGCATTTTGCAGAAACACTATGTACATGAAGCAGAGTCTACTGTTCCTAGGTCACCCTGTTTCGGAGAAGGAAGGCAGACCCCAGTCCAGCAGAGGCCCACGTGGAAACAAGCCAGGCAGATCATTTCACTTCCTTCCTCCAATCTCCACACAGCCAAAATTAATCGCCTGTAGCTCACCCACACTCCAAGGCTGGCTTGAAATAAAGGCCTGCCACCAGGATACAATGGCTCAAATTGAAGAGAAATTCAAAACAATTAGGAAGCAAAATTAAGTGCACACTCACCAGCCCACCACTGAAAGGAAAGAGAGAAGGTGGAGAGACAGGAAGTAGCTTTGAGAAGTGGCCTCAGAGCCTGATTGGCTAATGATGATTCCCTCCTCCTTTACCTTAAAAGGTGCTGAAATGATGCAAACCTCCCCCCCCCACTTCACCTACTTGTCTCTTTAAGGACCAATGATGCTACTTGCACTGTTTTTAGATTAAACTTTTTAAATCAAGTTTCCTTTTAATATACTTCGCACAAGCAAACATGGGCTAATTCGAGCTATTTACACACGTTCTTGTTCAGTTGGACCTACTGCAAACAATTTTCATTCCTTTGGGATAATTCCGTTTCCTTTGTGACCTCAACATGGTTCATTTATGCAAGGTGACAGGTTTCATTATAAACAGTCTAGATCTACTCAAGTTAGAACTTACCATCAGCGTAATATTCAAGTTAACAGGCTTAGCAGGAAAGATACTGGAAGAAGACATCCACCTGCAATCCAAGGAGAAAGGATTTATAAGAAAGCCACACTGGGTCTTCCCTGCTGTCGCAGTGGTTGAGAATCCGCCTGCCAATGCAGAGGACACGGGTGAAGATCCTAAATGCCGTGGAGCAACAAAGCCCGTGCACCACTACTGAGCTCTGCACTCTAGAGCCCGCGAGCCACAACTACTGAAGCCCACGCACCTAGAGCCCGTGCTCTGCAACAAGAGAAAGCACCGCCCGCGCACCGCAACGGAGAGTACCCCCCCACCCCGCTCACCACAACTAGAGAAAAGCCCGCGCGCAGCAACGAAGACCCAACGCAGCCAATAATTAATTAATTAATTAAAAAAAAGAAAGAAACCCACACTGCCAACACCTTTATCTTGGACTTACAGCCTTCAGAATTTTGAGAAAATAAATTTTTGCTGCTTGAGCAACCCAGTCTGTACTTCTTAGTTATGGCAGCCCTAGCAAACCAATACACTGTGTGACCTTGAATAAATTATTTACATTTTTCTAAAGTTCAATTTCCTCAACTGTAAAATGGAGATAGTAATAATACCTGCCCTGTAAGGTTGTTGTGAGAATTAAATAATATATGTAAAGCTCATAGCATAGTAAGCACTAAATAAATTCTAGCTATTATCATTATAAAGATTAAATGAGGTTATGTATGTAGAGAGCACTTAGCTCAATGTCTAGTCCACAAAGAAAGTTCTACTGAGTATTAACTATTTTTAATAAACTGATTTTTATTGTCTTCCTATTTCCAAATTAATGCCTTTTACACCAGTCTAACTTGTTTGTGCCATAATTAAGTCAGATGCAACAGGCTTTGACATATCTCAGAAACAGATTAACCAATCCCATCCAATCCAACAAATATTTGTTGAACACTTATATTTTGTTAGATTTATTCCTAAGTACTTGATATGCTTTTATGTTATTATAAGTGGTATCTTTCCTAAAAATTCTGTTTCTCCTTGTTTGAAGCTCTTTTATAAAGATAAAATTTACTCTTACATGTTACTTTCTAGCAGCCTTGCTAAGCTTCCTTATTGAGTTAAAAAATTGATCCCCCAGTTTCTTCTGGATTTTTTATCCATAATCAAACCACATGCAAATAATGAGAAAAATTTATTTTCTTCTTTGGTGAACAAAATTTAATGCAAATAATGAGAAAAAATTATTTTCTTCTTTGGTGAACAAAATTTCTCAATTTTAATATAATTAAATTTATCAATATTTTCTCTCATACTCAATGACATTTGTGTCTTTAGAAACCCGTCCCTTCTCTCAAGGTCTAAAAGATATTTATGTGTATTTTCTTTAAATTTTACTGAAGTATAGTTGATTTACAACGTTGTGTTAATTTCTGCTGTACAGCAAAGTGACTCAGTTATAGATACATATTTTTTCATGTTCTTTACCATTATGGTTTATCACAGGATATTGAATATAATGTTCCCATTGGACCTTGTTGTTTATCCATCCTATATATATATTAGTTTGCTTCTGTTAATGGCAAACTCCCAATCCTTCCCTCCCCCACCTCTCTTCCCCTTGGCAACCACAAGTCTGTCCTCTATGTCTTTTACGTGTATTTTCTACCTAAGAGTTTTCAAGTTTATTTTTGAATGTCAGTCCTTAATCCATCTGTAGTTCTCTCACACACACACACACACACACACACACACACACACATCCGTATTAGAACAAATCACAATTCTAGCCTTGACCTGGAAAGCCTGGCTTGCTGTGGGCCCTGGCTGCCTCTCCAGCTCGTCTCACACCAGACTTCCCGCTTTCATTGCTCCAGCCACTCCGTGTCTCTCCTCTTTACTGACTGATTCTTCTGATACAGCTCAACTCCTGTCATTTACTTAGTGATGAGTTCCCCAGTTTGTTCTCCCATTAGAACTTCCCTTAGTACTGTGTATTTCTTATAGCGCTTGTTGCTGCTGTACTTTTGGTTGTGTAATTACTTGATTAATGTCTGTCCCCAACTAGACTCTAAGGTCCATGAAGACATGAACCATGTCTATATTGGCTAAACTACCATATCCCCAGAACCCACCAAAGTGTCCAATAAATATGCTGAAGTAATGAATAAATATCTATAATCTACATGAAAATCACCAATACACTGGTTGTTCTTGTTAAAAATGCAGGCTCTCAGTTTTTAATTCAGAGGGTCTGAGACAGAGCTTCAGGGATATGCTCCCAGCGGGGTGGTGGTACCCACCTTTTCTAATACTCACTTGACTAATACTCACTTGACCAGGTCCTCCGAGTTCATTAGCATTCTCTGTAGCTTCCACAGCCTAAAAGAGGACGGGGGGGAGAGTAGTCTGAATTGGGTTATGAGGCCCCCATACAGGGTACCTCACCTCAGCCATTGAACTCACTTCGCTGGCCGTGAGTCTGTTCCAAGCTCCGGCTAAGGAGGCATCCGCCAAGCCCCGCCGCGAGGGCGGGGTCGATGGCATCTCCTGCCCAGTCTGCCCTCGCGCGGAGCCCCGTTCTCTGGGAACTCACCTCCCCGAAACTCAGGGAGAGCCCTGTTAGGGCCGCTTTTGGCCCTAGTCTCAGACCTTCCCAAGGGACATGGGACGGAGTGACTGAACGCACTCAGCTCGTGGCCCCATCGATGAGCTTCCCGCCGCCCTACGCCGAAAACCAGACTCAAGCCACATTTATAAGGCTCCCAAACCTAAATACATTTGTCGGTTATGGTGACTTCCCGCAACACATTGCGACATGCAAATACTGCGGAGCGTTCCTCCCCTGGCAACTCCTCGCTGGGACGCACGCGCGCTACGTGCTCCCGCCTTTTGACTGCGCCGGCGATACTTGGGAGAGGGTTAATGACGTAAGCGTTCTGGCTCCATGGCAGCTCGGCGGCGGCGGGGGACAGGCGACAGCCGGGCGCGAGGTTTGGAGTGCATTGTGGGGGGCAGAAGGCTGGGGGGCGGGAAGTCGGAAAAGGAACGGTGCCCTCTGCTATAGCCCTTCCTTCTTCCATCGCCGCCTGAACCAGCACTTGTCTTGGTACCGAACTTTGAAATTTTCTGTTCTCAAGAGCTTTTGGGATTACAGAACTGTGTATAACGGCTTGTTGACCTGTAACAACTAACTTAGTGCCAGCACTATCTTAAATACCTAATGTCATCCAGTTAAAAAAAATTAATTGTAAGGTGCATCATTGTTTTATGTACCACTAAGCAAGGAGAAACGCTTCCAATTAAAACATGATTCACTACTTAGAAGTCATCCGCGGTAAAATGCATCCCAGTTTCAGATATAATAAAATGCAGCTCTTAGAACTGACTTATGATGAGATATCATACTCTGTGTATTGTGTTCTTACGTGCATAGGTCCACCCCACAAATTCGGTACTGTGTTGTCTTCCTCTGGATTTATCAGTTGGGGCAACTGAGGTACTAAGAGATGAAATAACTTCTACGCGATTAAACAGCTGAAAGAGACAGGGCTGGGCTCTAAGTTAGGCACAGACTCCAGAGAACTCTAGTAACCATTATCTCATACCACCTTAGGTAGTTTGAGGATAGGTATTTGGGTGGTATTGGGGCACAAGTAAACGGAAGAGATAAGCAGGCTATGAGACTCGTGCCTCAGGCCATGAGCTCACAAGGACCTCAAGGCTCCATTTTGCTTTGTTTAGTTTTATGTGGCTAGAATAGCAATTCAGGAACTCACACTGTTTTCAAGAACAGTGGTGTGGCAGTTATTATTTCTTTGTAAATTTACAAAACCACCTCAATCTATTTCTTTAAAAAGATGTTTTTTCAAAGTAGCATCATATTCAGTGTGTACTCATTCTTTCTTTTGCTTCTTTGCCCATGCTTTTGCCCATTCTGTATCACTGAATGAAGCTGAAAGAGTTAATAATGGCAAAACAGCTACAGAAGACCCTCCACCTGCAAAGAAAATTCGAAAATGCCAGAAGATGAAAAAGGAGCCTGTGGCTGGAGGAAAGGCTGATAATGAGAGGACGGAAAACAAGCAAGGTCAGCTCCCGGACATACATAGGCCAGGGAGCTCCTGGGCCAGCAAGGGGTCTCTGGGAGGGGGAGGGTCGGGGGGTGGTATCTTGTTTTTTCAACTCTTATTTCTTCCTTTCTTGAAGATATTAATTAATTATTATTAATTAACTTTCTATCTTTTGGGCATACCACAGGACTCAACTACTTTCTCAAAATCTTCAGTTTCCTGTATTTGAGATGAACTGAGACCTGGGCAGATCAGGAGTGCTTGGGAAGGGCAAAGTTAATTATGACAGGTTTCTGTCTAACCATGACAGATAATTTTGATTCCCAAAGAAGTAGATGTGGTACATATCTGTCTTTCCTCAGAGTCTGTAAAGACCTTGCTGTTAAAGGGCAAAGCTCCAGTGGACCCAGAGTGCACAGCCAAGGTGGGGAAGGTGAGAGACTCCCATTGATTTCTCAGGGAGCAGTTGTTCGTTTGTTATTGGGATTCCTGTCTGGAACATTGCTAGTATCCATTTTAGGAATGCTCTGCAAAATATTACTAGTGATTAACTCTCTCCAAGGCTGAGTGACAGCAGGGGTGGGGTTTGGGGGTAATCATCAGGGTGATTTTTGGCATGGTTAACTTCCGGAGTCATCATCAGCTTTCCACACCTCATTCTCTTTCTCAGTTAGAAAATTGTATCATTATCAATGTTCTAATGAGAAACTGCCCTGGTATGTATGGCATGAGTTACTGATGAATGGGAAAAGGATTTGAAGAATACAGAAGAAAGGCTTCCTCTGGAACAGGTTTCCTTTAACTGAGTTAGACTGATCTGTATTTCTGTAATTACAAAAAGGCAACATGTTTTCATCATAGGAATGACAGTTTATGTGTAGAAGAACGTATTTTTGCATTTCTTTCCCTGGAAGATGCATGTTGGTAGAGTGGGAGAATACTACCTCGAGGCATAAGAAAATTTAGAGCCTCGCTTAGGATCTCATCAGGGCTGTGACTGTACAAATGTCACTTTTTTCCTTTTCTCTCTAGGCCCATGTATACTGTGAAGGAAATGATATCTATGATGTCATGCTAAATCAGGTAAGGGAAGAAACTATTTTATTTATGGGAATTTCTTCTTGATAATTATTGTTGACAGCGTCCCAGTGCCCAAATCTTTAATTCTGAAGTCCCTTATATTAGACCCTAGGGGTTCATACTCCCAAGTACTCAGCCCTAGTGCACTCTACCTAATTGATAGTGGAGTCCTCTATGAAAAGCAGATCTTTTAGCAGATTTTATGTCTTTTATTGAACCTATGAACCCTCTGTTCATATCATTTTGCACATTTTCTGATAGGTTGTTGGTCTTTTTTCTTATGGGCTTTGAGGAACTTTATATAATGTGGAGGATAGTCCTTTGTCTATAATATAAATTGCTTATATATTTTCCAAATTTGTCATTTGCCTTTTGATTTTCCTTATGGTATACTTTTTGCCCTTACTGAAGTTTTACATTTTTATGTAGTTAAATTTATTTATTTTTTAAATTTACTTTTTATTGAGGTAACATTGGTTTATAACATTATATAAATTTCACATGTACAACATTAGATTTCTACTTCTATAAGCACTACAGGGTGCTCACCACCGAAAATTTAGTTCCCATTTGTCACCATACAGTTCTCTATGCTCATCAGAGATATGGGCCTCTAATTTTCTTTTTTGTGTTGTCCTTGTCTGATTTTGGTATCAGGGTAATGTTTTGTTTTGGGGGAGGTTTTTAAATTACTATTTCAGTCTCTTTACTAGGGTTTGGTCTATTCACATTTTCTATTTCTTTATGATTTAGTCTTGGAAGGTTGTATGATTCTAAGATTTGTCCATTTCTTCTAGGTTGTCCAGTTGTTGGCATATAGCTAGTCATAATATTCTTTTATAATCCTTTGTATTTCTGTGGTACTCATTGTTATTTCCCCTCTTTCGTTTCTGATTTTATTTATCAGAGCCTTATCTCTTTTTTTTTCTGAGTCTAGCTAAAAGTTTGTCAATTTTGTTTATCTTTTCAAAGAACCAGCTGTTAGTTTCATTGATCTTTACTATTGTCTTTTTAGTCTCTATTTCATTTATTCCTACTCTGATCTTTATTATTTCCTTTCTTCTGCTGACTTTGGGGCTTCATTTGCTCTCTTTCTGGTTCCCTTAGGTGTGAGGTTAGATTGTTTATTCAGGATTTTTCTTGTTTCTTGAGGTAGGCCTGTATTGCTTTCAGTTTCTCTTTTAATACCACTTTTGCTGCATCCCATAGATTTTGGTATGTCTTATTTTCATTTCATCTTTAGTATTTTTAATTTCTCCTTCGATTTCTTTGTTGACCCAATAGTTGTTCAGTAGCATGTTGTTCAGTCTCCACATATTGGTGGTTTTTCCGGCTTTCTTCTTGTAGTTGATTTCTACATTGTTGTAGTAGTTTCACGTGATCAGAAAAGATTTTTGATACGATTTCGGTCTTCTTATATTTATTGAGACCTGTTTTGTACCTCAACATATCAATATGATCTATTTTTGAGAAAGTTCCTTGTGCACTTGAGAAGAATGTGTATTCTGCTGCACTTAGATACAGTGTTCTGTACAAATCTGTCAAATCTGTCTGATCTAATGTTTCATTTAAGGCTGCTGTTCCCTTATTAACTTTCTATCTGGATGATCTATCCATTGATGTAATTTGGGTGTTAAAAGTCCCCAACTATTATTATGTTGCTGTCAGTTTCTTCCTTTAGGTCTGTTAATAATTGCTTTACATATTTTGGTGCTCCTGAATTAGGTGTACATATATTGAAAAACTTCTCTTCTTAATGAATTGTCCCCTTTGTCATTATGTAATGTCCATCTTTGTCTCTTGTTACCTTTTTTCTTGAAGTCTATTTTGCCTGATATGAGTATTAATTATACCCGCTTTCTTTTGGCTGCCATTTGCTTGGAGTATCATCTTCCATCCCTTCACTTTGAGCCTGTTTGTCTTTAGAGCTGAGCTGAGTCTCCTGGAGGCAGCATATAGGTGGATCTTATTTTTTAATCCATCCAGCCACTCTGTGTCTTTTGTGGGGTTTTTTTGTTTGTTTTTAAATTAATTAATTTATTTTATTTTTTGGCCGCATTGGGTCTTCGTTGCTGCGCGCGGGCTTTCTCTAGTTGCAGCGAGTGGGGGGCTACTCTTTGTTGCAGTGTGCAGGCTTCTCATTGTGGTGGCTTCTCTTGTGGAGCATGGGCTCTAGGCATGTGGGCTTCAGTAGTTGTGGCATGCGGGCTCAGTAGTTGTGGCTCATGGGCTCTAGAGCGCAGGCTCAGTAGTTGTGGTGCACGGGCTTAGTTGCTCTGCAGCATGTGGGATCTTTCCAGACCAGGGCTCAAACCCGTGTCCCCTGCAGGCAGATTCTTAACCACTGCGCTACCAGGGAAGCCCCACTCTGTGTCTTCTGATTGGTGAAGTCAATACATTTACATTTAGGATGATTATTGATAGATGAAGACTTAGTATTGCCATTTCATCTTTTGTTTTCTGGTTGTTCTATATCTCCATTGTTTCTTTTTCCTTGTGTTTCTGTTTGCCAGTTTGGTTTGGTGGTTTTCTATGACGTCTTTCTCAGTTTCCTTTTTTTTAATGTTTAGTGGCTCTGCTCTAGATTTATGCTCTGTGGTTATCATGAGGTTTGTATAAACGTCTCTTAGATAAAATAGTCCTTTTTCCGCTGATAGCATCTTCATTTGACTATATGGCTTCCATCCTCTTCCTCTTCCCCTTTTATGTATTTGTTGTCTCAAATTATCCCTTTTTATGTTGTAAATTTGTTACCAAATTGAAGTAGCTATAGTTGTTTTTTCTGCTTTTTTTCCCTTTAACCTTTATGCTGTTTAAACCTATTCTGATAGAGTTGCAATTTTCTGATTCTGTTTATCACCTTACTCAAAGTTTTGTGTACCTTTGTCTTTTTCTTTCAAGTAGAAGAGCTCCTTTCAACATTTCTTGTAAAGTAGGTGTAGTGGTGATGAACTCTCAACTTTTGTTTGTTTGGTAAAGCCTTTTTTCTCCTTCATATCTGAATGATAACTTTGCTAGGTAGAGTATTCTTGGCTAACAGTTTTTATCTTTCAGTATTTTGAGAAAGTCATTCCACTCCTCTAGAGTTTCTTCTGAAAAATCTTCTGCTAGCCTAATGGGGATTCCTTTATAGGTGATCATACATTTTTCTCTGGCTGCCTTTAAAACTCTTCTTTTATCATCGACTTTTGACAGTCTTAATATAATGTGTCGTGGAGAAAACCTTTTTGTGTTGAGGGAATTAGATGCTCTCTTAGCTTCATGGAGTGGTCTATCAATTTTCTTGCCCAGGTTTGGGAAGTTCTCAGCTATTATTTCTTTCTGCTTGGTTCTTTTATAGTTTTAATCTCATCAGAAAAGTATTCCTTCTGTTCATTAATTTTATTCCTGAGCTCATTGAACTGCCTTTCTGAGTTTTCTTTTAGCTCATTGAGCTTCTTCATGATAATTCTCTATCAGTTAGATCACAATATTATATTCTGTGACTTTAAGTTTGGTTTCTGGAAAATTGTCATTTTCTTTTCATGATACACTGTAATTGTGGTTCTTCGTGGTGTTTGATGAGTTGTTCCTCTGCTAGTACGTCTGAAGTAGCAAACACCGCGCTCTTCTTTAGGTAAAGCTTTTTTTTAAATCTTGATTCTGAGGATTCAACAGGTTAGAAATTACAGGCCTTTCTTTTGTTTTCCAGTAGGTGGCGATGTAACACAAGTTTTTGGTTTCTCATCGGACCTGCCTCTAGTTACATTTGATAGCACTTTCCACCCTCCACCACCTCTGTCAGGGGTCACCCGGTGCCCTCCTTATCACTGTTGTGCCTCCAAGGTCATTGGTGCTTTGCTGCTGCTGCTGTCACTGGCGTCACTACCTGGGGCACCAGGATGGCAGGAGCCTCCGTTCATCTGGGATCTCCTAAGTCACAGGAAAAGGCGCGGGGAGCTGGGTCGCCAGTGCCTCTGAGTTGTCTGGTATTGTTGTGTTCAGCCGGGAGCTGCCACTGAGGGTGAAGGTGCAGGGGCCAGAGTCACGGGCCCTCCATGGCTCCCCTGTCACTGCTGCCCAGTTACCTGTGGCTGCCAGCACCACTGCAGCCAGGATGCCAGAGTCCTGTGCACCGCCTCACCTGCTGCTGCCAGGTTCTCTGGGGGCACGGAATCGCAGGCACCGCCTCCACTGTTGCCCTGGTTCCACCTCCTCTATGTGTCCCAGTCCACCCACCTTTAGATGTACAGATGTGTGGAATTCTCTGGCACCCTGGAGTGTAAGACAGAGGCACCTTTGTTGAGTTGTGGATTTTTTTACTGGTTGTAGATTGAAGGGGAGAGATGAAGGGAGCATCTTTTCTCCACCATGATGCTGATATCCAATTTTTTTCTTTTTAATCTTTTTTCTCTTTGTTTATTTTTGTTGTTTTGGGTAGATACTACACATGCCTGGTTAATGTATTTCCTGAATATGTCTTCATATTTGACTTGATTGATCTATCATATATACTTTTAACAGCTACCTAGTATTCTTTTATTATCACTTTTTTCAGTTAAAATATCATGAGCAGATAGAAAAGATCCTAAGGCCCCTTTTTGTTCTACCATCTGCGACTTTATAATGTGAGCAGACAGGAGGTAGGAACAGGAAACACACTTAACAAAGAAGACTGCATTGATGACCAGGGCTTGGCCTTACAGCACAAGCTGCTGTTCCTTATCATGGACTGCTCACTCTCTTCACTCAGAGTAAGTTACTCACAGGATACCGCTTTTTAGATACTAGTCACATTTTCTCTGAATGTCTCCAGCTCAGGTCACGTTAGGTACGGGGCAGACGTGGCAGTGGTTTCTGCCTGTCCTCCCTCCCCTCCTAACATCCTGCTCTCAGCTCATTGTCAGATTGCTGCAGCTGACAAACCAAAGCAGTAAGTGGAACTATTGAAGAATAAGTTGTCTAAACAAACAAGCATAATAGTTACAGATCTTTGGGGCATCAAAATTGTTTTCACTTGGAAAATAATTATTGGGAATGGATTGGGAGCTGGAAAATACATGCGGCCTCGGAACCATCTATGGAGGGAAGTGATGATATTTGAGGTTGGGTAGAGGTTTTAGGAAGCGTCCAGCCTTTAATTCTAGGAACTCAAAGTTTAATATAGAAACCCTTTTCTTCCTTTCTTATATCCTTACTCTTACATGAACCTGATTTTCTTGTCCCTTGCTGTCCTTTCCTCATGGCAATTACTGGTACCTGTGACCAAGGAAGAGTCATTAGTTTATGTAGCTTTCATTTGCAAACTTCTGTCCTTTTATGTTCATATTTCTATCATCGTAGACCAATCTCCAGTTCAACAACAACAAGTATTATCTGATCCAGCTGTTAGAAGATGATGCACAGAGGAACTTCTGTGTTTGGATGAGATGGGGCCGAGGTAATGACTTTTATTGTGGATTTTATGAATTATTATTCAGAAAGCCAAAAGCAACTAAGTGAGTAGCCAAAGGATCCTCTGGGTTTAAATTGGTGAAGTAGAGTTTCTATAACCTGTTAGAGGCTTAGGAATCAAACTGTGCTGCTTGAAATTGGGGAGTGGCCAGCATCCTCATTTGCAAGTTCCCATCGGAAAAACTACTAGCAGCCTGTTGAGGCTGAGAACTCTCCTGCAGTTGGGCTGCTAGTGCTGTTCAGAGGCAACAGGATCAGTTCCCTAAGCCCTTTCACCTTTTCCTTCTTCCTTCCTGCCCATTTGTCAGATGCTAAGTGGAGAAACCTTAGAGAGCTGGCTTGTTGCTATCAAGAGAACTGTTCTTGGGTTGGGGGGCAGAGAACCATCTTACACGTGGCATTTACTTTGCAGTTGGAAAAATGGGGCAGCACAGCTTGGTGGCTTGTTCTGGGGACCTCAACAAGGCCAAGGAAATCTTTCAAAAGAAGTGAGTGCTAAGAAATGAGTACAAAAAAATACCCTTCTTCTTCTTGGATCTCTTCTTTAAGAATATCTCTTAAGAATATCTCTTCTTTAAGAATTTTATAGTAAGTGTGATTTGGCCTAAATGATAATGTCTTTCCACTGTGACACTGTATGATCGGAACACCAAATTACATCCTTAGTTAGTGATTAAATCACCTGGAACTGTGAAATTGACTAAAAAGAGAAGAAGCTAATATATTCAGCACATGACCAACAATTTAGGAAATTTGGGAAAAATGAGATGAGACTATTCAGCTACAGTTTGAAAAATTATTTTACTATGATATGAAAAACTTTCTGGAGTCTCTGGGAATGTTTCTTTCAGAGAAAAGGATTGTATAGGGATCTTTTGTCTTAAATCTCAATGACTTTTGTGATGTTTGGGGCCTTTGGGAAGCTCAGGCGTCTTTTCCCATTTTTTTTGTTCCCTTTGTCTCTAGAGCTTTTCTGTCCATTCAGGGTCCTAATTCAGAATCCAGATTTATGGAAAATTGATGTCGCAGGAAATAAAAAGTTTGAAGATGTTCTTAGGAAATAACTGTAAGCCCATCCCTAGTAGTAGACCCTTGTTTGTAAGATTTTCTCACCACCTTGAACTTTACAGATTCCTTGACAAAACAAAAAATAATTGGGAGGATCGTGAGAAGTTTGAGAAGGTGCCTGGAAAATATGATATGCTACAAATGGACTATACCACCAATACTCAGGTAAACTCTGACTATACGTTTAGGGAAGAACTGTTTCCTCTTAACCAGGGTGAAGTCTAGCAGAGTGACTTAGATGAGGTCCTAGTCTCTGTTATTTACTAAGGTTCTTATAAAATCTTAGGTCCTGTTTCCAGAAGTTTAATATTATGAGTCAAGAGAGGAGTAATAAATAGTCAAACTGATAAAACTACATTTAAAGTTGCCTTCACTTCTAGTTATATACCACAGTTTAAAAAAAAAAATTTAATTTTGAATGCTGAGTTATAACCAGGATGCTAAAAGGATCTATCCTGAAAACTGTCACATATCTGAAAAATGAAAAACCAGTCTTTTTAAGGTGAGAAGATTTGAGATCCAATAGCTTCTTTACATACTTAATGACATCATATTTGGAGGGCCTTTTAGACTTACTCTGAGTGTTTAACTATGGGAAGCAGAAGTAGGACTAGAAGGTGGAAGTCACACTGAGTACAACTAGGTTAATAATGGAACGGGCCTGTGTTCAAGCAGAGGCCGATGTTGACCTGGCAGGAATATTGTAGAGCCAGTCCTTGCAGGGAGTGTAAAATAGATCCTTTCAGATTTTATGACTTTTTTTTTGCTGTAGAGTGAAGAGGAAACAAATAAAGGTGAATCTCTCAAATCCCAGTTGAAACCAGAGTCACAGCTAGATCTTCGTGTACAGGAGCTGATAAAGTTGATCTGTAATGTCCAGGCCATGGAAGAGATGATGGTAGAAATGAAATATGATACCAAGAAAGCCCCACTTGGTAGGACTTCAGATTCAATCACTTCATACTCTAGTTCCTTTACCAGGATATTTTATCACCATCATGATTTAAAGCTTGCTGATGTTACTGAACAAAGAAAGAGAGATTTGGGGTGAGAGGTTGCGTGGGGGGAGGAAGAACAATTTTGAAAGTTGAAAGGTGAGAGTCTTTGTTGGGCAGGGACACAAATACAGTTGACAGGCTTGGGACCCTAGTTGTGGAGTCTGATCTCTGGCTGGGTCTGCAGGGAAGCTGACAGTGGCACAAATCAAGGCAGGTTACCAGTCTCTTAAGAAGATTGAGGATTGTATTCGGGCTGGCCAGCATGGACGAGCTCTCATGGAAGCATGCAATGAATTCTACACCAGAATACCACATGACTTTGGGTAAGGCCTGTGCTGTTACTTCACTTTGGTCTTCTGCCCAGCCATATCCCCTACATCACTCAGCAGCAACTATAATCTTTTTAATTTTTCATTTCTAAGGAAATGATCATCTTGAATAGCTGTAGAGCGAAAATGATTTATAGATAGCCTATTTAATCAGCTTATGAGTATGGGATGTGATCTCCTGGCCTGATTACAACCATATTCTCTGACAAAGTGGAAGTTACCAACTCAAGAGAGAGTGGGGTCTAGCTATCCAACCAGCATGTAAAACACCTTCAGGCCTATCACCCTGTTTCCTATTCTTTAAGGTGACAGTAACACACTAACACCATTTCTGTGAACTCAAAGGATATTAAGTATATAAAATACATTTTATCTTTGTTGATTCTGCATTCTGGTGCTTCCTTTATTTTTATTCCTCTATTGCTTTATAGAAGCCTGTGACCTAGAAATAACCCCGAGTGGTCAATAGGTATATTTCTGCCTCAAGATAGGACTTCATCCAAACTATTCCTTATTGATGTCAATACATCTTATTTTTATTTTATTTTTTTAATTTAATTTAATTTTTTTTTTTGGTACGCGGGCCTCTCACTGTTGTGGCCTCTCCCGTTGTGGAGCACAGGCTCCGGACGCGCAGGCTCAGCGGCCATGGCTCATGGGCCCAGCCGCTCCGCGGCATGTGGGATCTTCCCGGACTGGGGCACGAACCTGTGTCCCCTGCATCGGCAGGTGGACTCTCAACCATTGTGCCATCAGGGAAGCCCCATCTTATTTTTAAAAAGTTCCCATAAAAAGGAATTTTAACTCTAGTCCCAAATGTCAAAATCTATATAGTTTGTTCATTTTATCCTACTCAGAGTATATGCATAATATCTCTTTATATATTTGGAAGTTAAAATCTCTTACAGATCTCTATCAAATGGAAGACCCCAGTTTCTTATACCTATTTTCTAAAGGACCTATCTTTAGTCTGTTATTTTTAGTCATGTGCCTTTTGGCCACACATCAGAGAACTAATTATTGGTTATATCTCTGTCCTAGACTCCGTACCCCTCCATTAATCCGGACAGAGAAAGAGTTGTCAGACAAAGTACAGCTACTAGAGGTGAGATATGTGTGGATTGGGAAGTATTACATCTCTTGCCTCAGGTTCCTCCCACACTGATTTTCTGTCTCATCTTGTCAGGCTTTGGGAGACATTGAAATTGCCATTAAACTGGTGAGGACAGAACTGCAGAGCCCAGAACACCCACTGGACCAACACTATAGAAAACTACATTGTGCTTTGCACCCTTTAGACCATGAGAGTTATGAGTTCAAAGTAAGAAAAATGATCATTTATTTTCATAACAAAATAAATGATCCACCCTTCCCCATCCCCCTGTTCTCTGACTACTTCTGGTTAAGAGAAAACTTGAGGGCAGAACTTCTATTTACTAGGAATTGGGAAGGTAGGGCTCTTTCTAGCTGCCCTTGTGAGACCATTTGGGCCAATTTACACCAGAAGCCCTGAGGTTCTTCAGCTCACCATGGTCTCTTATAGAGTCCGCATCAGCCATTTCTTTCATTCTTCTTCACAGGTGATTTCCCAGTACCTGCAGTCTACGCATGCTCCCACACACAGTGACTATACCATGACCTTGCTGGATGTATTTGAAGTAGAGAAGGAGGGTGAGAAAGAAGCCTTCAGAGAGGACCTTCATAACAGGTCTCCATTTAGCTTTGGGTTTGGGAAGACATTCCCTTGCCTGAAGCGCAGTTATGGAACTTATAGAGAAGGACAGCAGAGACAGCTGTTGGTGTTTTTTTATGCTTATCGCCTGTGTTTGCAGGAGAGCAAGAGAGAGTACAATAATATTGGCTTTTCCTTAGGATGCTGCTATGGCATGGTTCCAGGCTGAGTAACTGGGTGGGAATCCTGAGCCACGGGCTTCGAATCGCCCCACCTGAGGCTCCCATCACAGGTTACATGGTGAGTAGAAATTGAACCCTGGAGGTAGGTACAAGGGAAAAGAATACAATTTTCTCAGTCCTTCCCTCCCCCCTGTCTTTTTTTTCCTAGATTAGGATTAGGTGGTGACCTGGCATTGACTATGACCTTCCTTTCTTAAATTCCTAAGGATATCCCTCCTTTCTCCCCAGCAAGCAGAGATTCGTTGATGCTTCTGCCTTCTCTTGGAACAGAATTGTGAGGGGAAATGGAGAAGGGTCTATATTGTATTTAAGATAATAGAACACAGGGTCAGTGGTATGAGCCTCCCTTCTAACACAATGGGTTAGGCAGTTGACCTTGTTTTTTTTTTATTTATATGTTTCAGTTTGGAAAAGGAATCTACTTTGCTGACATGTCTTCCAAGAGTGCCAATTACTGCTTTGCCACTCGCCTAAAGGATACTGGACTGCTGCTCCTGTCAGAGGTAAGGCAGGAACACATCCGTGATTTCTAGTTTATTATTAGTTCCTATTTTTCCAAAGAGAAAAGTTCAGCCACAGAACCAAGAGGTTCACCTGGGAGAACCTGAGAGGGAAGCCAAGTGCAATTTCCACTGCATTCGATTCTGCTGGAGTAGGAGAAGAAAGAACTGATGGAGTTTTCTGTTTGGCTTTAGAGCCATTCATTTCAGTAGGATGTGGTCATTTAAAGATCCTTTTCTTTGCAGGTAGCTCTAGGTCAGTGTAATGAGCTACTAGGGGCCAATCCAGAGGCAGAAGGACTACTTCAGGGCAAACACAGCACCAAGGGGCTAGGCAAGATGGCTCCCAGTCCTACGTGCGCCATCACCTTGTAAGTACTCAGAGCCTGGAGGGTCAGAAAACTCCTTTTGGCCAGGTAAGACTCTCTACTTTCTCTATTCAAACTTCTGAACCAGAGGCAGATGTTGACACACATTCTTCCATTTGGCAGGAATGGGAGTACAGTGCCCTTAGGACCAGCAAGTGACACAGGAATTCTGAATCCAGAGGGTTATACCCTCAACTACAACGAATTTATTGTCTATAACCCCAACCAGGTCCATATGCGATACCTTCTAAAGGTTCGATTTAATTTCCTGCAGCTGTGGTGAATGTTGATATTAAACAAACCAGAGAAAATATGATCTTCAAGCAAGAAAACAGGCAACGTTGTACTTTCGATTTTCTCATATTTTCTGTAATAAAGACGGTACAAATCTTCCACTGGCTTCTTCGGGCTTTACTTCTGCAAGCACATATTTCTTCTGATGTTAGTGTATCTTTATTTCCAGGACAGAAAATACAGCTTCTCTGCATATGCCACAGCTAGCTGCAGGTTACTCAGGGTCCTGTTCTGTTCTTTCACAGCAGAATAGCCTCTGTGCATTGAGGGAGACTAATGGAGGTTAATGTTTTTCTCCATTTAATATAGTTTTTCTGCAAACTGGAGTTTGTTGGGTAGTATTATAGGAAGGGTAGAGGCAGCAAAGACTGAATTGTTTCCCATACAAATCTTCTCACTTGCCTTTTTCCCCTGTTTACCACCTGCTGACCAGGTCTCCCACCACTTAGCATCCTAGGTCTCAGCAGATGTCCAAAATTTTGGGTAGCACTTGGAGGACTGTCACTAAGCCTAAATATATCTCAGGGAGGAAGGGAGAGAAGGAGAATGATTTAACGTACCCCACTCCATCTAAGAAGTACTGAAGTCTAAAACAGATCCAGAGACTTCTTGACTATTTGTAAACACATGCAACACAGATAAACACACACATACAACATACTTCCTTAGTAACAATGAAGGTTATTTAAATGAAAACAATAGTTTGTAACTTTTTAGAGACCAGATTACCAATATCTATCAAAAATTTTAAATGTACACACCCTTTGACCTAAAAATTACAGATGTACATGTTTACATAGATGATGTCACTGCAGAATTGTTATATGCAAAAAAAACCCATAAATAAGGAACTAGTTAAATATATTCTCTCATTGAAATAGTATGCTGCTGTTAAAACTAGACTATACACTTCAAAAAAATGTAAGAGAAGGGAATACTTCCCAACTCATTTATAAGGCAGCATAAAACTAAACCCAGATAAAGATATCACAAGAAAATTATAGACCAGTATCCTGTAAGAATGTAGATACAGGTGCAGTGGTTAATAATCCACCTGCCAATGCAGGAGTCACAGGTTCAAGCCCTGGTCCAGGAAGATCCCATACGCTGCAGGGCAACTAAGCCCGTGAGCCACAACTGCTGAGCCCGTGTGCCGCAACTACTGAAGCCCACGTGCCTAGAGCCCATGCTTTGCAACAAGAAGCCACTGCCATGAGAAGCCTGCGCACTACAACGAAGAGCAGCCCCTGCTCGCCACAAATAGAGAAAGCCCGCGTGCAGCAATGAAGGCCCAACACAGCCAAAAATAAATACATTTATTAAAAAAAAAAAAGAGTGTAGATACAGGGACTTCCCTGGTGATCGAGTAGTCAAGAACCCACCTTCCAATGCAGGGGACATGGGTTCAATCCCTGGGTGAGGAACTAAGATCCCTCATGCTGCGGGCAACTAAACCTGCGTGCCACAACTAGAGAGCCTGAATGCCGCAACTACTAAGCCCGTGCACTCTGGAGCTCGTGCGCCACAACTAGAGAAGCCCGCATGCTGCAACTAGAGAGAGAAGCCCACAATGAAGAGCCCACATGCTGCAATGAAGACCCAGCTCAGCAAAAAAAAAAGAATGTAGATACAAAAATAAAATACTATCAAGCCTAAACCAGCAAACCATAAAAAAGGATTATACAGCATGACCAAATGAGATTTATTGCAGAAATGCAAGGTTGGTTCAACATATGAAAATCAACCAAAATTGATGGTTGTGACTTTTGCCAAATGTAGGGCAAAAGTCACATGACCATCTCATTAGATGCAGAAAAAGCAATTGGCAAAATTCAACACCCTTTCACGATAAACATTCAACAAACTAAGAATGGAAAGGACCTTCTTCAACCTAATAAAGGATGTCTATGAAAAACCGCAAAAAGACTGAAAGTTTTTCCCCAAAGATCAGGAACAAGGCCAGGATATCTGCTCTCACCACTTCCATTCAGCATTGTACTGGATTCTGGGCACAGTAATTAGATAAGGAATAGAGGGGAAAAGGCATCCATATTGAAAAGGAAGAGGAAAAACTATATTGGCAGATTACATGATCTAATATATATATATAGATTAGATTACATGATGTAATATATATATATAGATTAGATTACATGATCTAATATATATATAAAGCCCTAAACAATACATACAAAAGGAAATTAGAGATAATAAGTTCAACAAGATTGTGGGATACAAGATCAATATACAAAAATCAGTTGTATTTCTATACACTAGCAATGAACAGTCTGAAAAGGAAATTAAAATCCCTTTATAATAGCATCAAAAAAAATTAGGAGTAGATTTAAATCACAAAACTTGTACACTGAAAATGACAATACATTATTGAAAGAAATTTAAGGAGACCCAAATAGGTGGAAATACACTGTGTTCATGGATTGGAAAATTTAATATATCTAAGATGGCAATACTCCCCAAAGTGATCTACAGATGCAGCGCAATTCTGGTCAAAATTCCAATAGCCTTTTTGCACAAGTGAACAAGACAAACCTAAAATTCATATGAGATTGCAAAGTGATCTTGAATAGCCAAAACAATCTTGAAAAAGTTGGAGGACTCACACTTTCTGATTTCAAAACTTACTACAAAGCTGTAGTAATCAAGAAAGTGTGGTACTGGCATAAAGATGATATATAGATCAATAAAATTGGAGAGTTGTGAAATAAATACATGTATCTATGGTCAACTGATTTTCAACGAGGATGCCAGGACTACTAAAAGGGGGAAAGAATAGTTTTTTCAATAAATGGTGTCAAGACAACTTGGATATCCACATGCAAAGTAATCAATCAAAAATTAACTCAAAGTGTGTCAAAGACTTAAATGTAAGAGCTAAAACTATAAAACTTTTAGAAAACACAGATGGAAATCTTGTGACCTTGGATTAGGCAATAGTTTCTGAGCTATGACACCAACAGCACAATCAACCAAAGAAAATAATAGTGTTCATCAAAATTTGAAACTTTTGTTAATGAAAGGACACTATCGGGACTTCCCTGGTGGTCCAGTGGTAAAGAATCCACCTTCCAATGCAGGGGACACAGGTTCGAACCTTGGTCAGGGAACTAAGATCCCACAGGCTGCAGGGCAACTAAGCCCGCATGCCACAACTACTGAGCCCATGCTCCTCAACTGGAGAGCCCACGTGCTGCAAACTACAGAGCCCACGCACTCTGGAACCAGTGTGCCACAACTAGAGAGAAAACCTGCACACCACAACTAGAGAGAAGCCCATGCGCTGAAACAAAGAGGCCACATGATGCAACAAAATACTCCACGTACCACAACGAAGACCCAATGCAGCCAAAAAAATAATTAATTAATTATAAATAAATAGATATACTAGGGGAAGAAAAAAAAAAGGACACTATCAAGAAAGTGAAAAGACAACCTATAGAATGGGAGAAAATATTTGCAAATCATAACATGATGAGGATCCAGTATCCAGAATATATAAAGAACTCTTACAATTCAACAGTAAAAAGATAAATAGGGGCTTCCCTGATGGCGCAGTGGTTAAGAATCCACCTACCAATGCACGCGACATGGGTTTGAGCCCCGGTCTGGGAAGATCCCACATGCCGCAGAGCAACTAAGCCTGTGCGCCACAAGTACTGAGCCTGCACTCGAGCCCACGAGCCACAACTACTGAGCCAATGTACCACAACTACTGAAGCCCGTGAGCCTAGAGCCCGTGCTCCGCAACGAGAAGCCACCGCAATGAGAAGCCCGTGTACTGCAACGAAGAGTAGCCCCCGCTCGCCACAACTAGAGAAAGCCCACGCGCAGCAACAAAGACCCAACGCAGCCAAAAAAATAAATAATAAATTTATTTACAAAAAGTTAAATAACCCAGTTAAAAACCAACCAAAGAATCGGAATAGAAATTTCTCCAAAGAAATACAAATGTCCAATAATAAGCACATGAAAAGATGTTCAACATCATTAAATATTAAAGAAACAAATCAAAATCACAAGATACCACTTGACAAACACTAGCAGGGCTGCAATTAAAAAGACCAAAAATAACAAGTAGTGGTGAAAATGTGGACGAATTAGAAACCTCTCATGTTACTGGTGAGAATGTGAAATGGCTCAGCTTCTTTGGAGAATAGTTTGGCAGTTCCTCAAATAGTTAAAACATATAGTTACCATGTGACCTACTAATCCTGATCTTAGGTATGTAAAGAGAATTGAAAAGAAATGTTTACACAAAAACTTGTACGTTGACTGTTGATAGCAACATAATAATAGCCAAAAAGTGGAAACAACCAGAATTTCTATCAATTGATGAATGGATGAACACAATATGGTGTATCTATACAATGGAATATTATTGTATTATTTATTGTTATATTGTATTATTATTATAAAATGGAATAAAGTATTGATACATGCTACAAAATGGATAAACCTTGAAAACATGCTAAGTGAAAGCCACACAAAAGGCCACATATTGTATGATTCCATTTATATAAAATGTCTTGAATAGGCAAATCCATAGAGATGAAAAGTAGATTAGCAATTGCCAGTGGCTGGAGGAAGGGGTGAGAGGGGAGTGATTCTGTACAATGTTTCTTTGGAGGTAATAAAAATGTTCTGGAATTAATGGTGATAGTTGCAGTGTTGGAATATACTAAAAACCACTGAATTATAGGGTGAAAAACAGGACTCCCCTAACACCACTAGTCCAGTGCTTCAGGCTCCGGGGAAGGGGGAACGGGTTTGATCCCTGGTCAGGGAACTAAGATCCCGCATGCTGTGCAGTGTAGCCAGAAAAAAAAAAAAAAAAAAAAAAGGTGAAAATGAATTATATCTCAATTAAAAATGCTATACTGAATTTTTGTGATATATATTTTTCCTTTAAAAATAGTGGCCAAAAAAGTTGCACTGAAATATACATACTATGTAGTTTAAGTAATAAAATGCAATAGGCTCCCAAAAAGTAAAATAGATATTCATGAGTCCATACTGATATGTGAATGACTCAATATATAAATAAGTGGGGAAGAGGGGATAAACATTCCTTTTAGAATTTCAATTAATATAGAAGGGCTGAGGGAAATAGAAAATCATCATTAGAAAATCACAGTCATAATTGCTCAGGCAAGATTGATGCATGAATATTAAAAAGTCAGTGAAAACAGAATATTTGCATAGTCTAAAAAAACTTACCTCAAAATTTATTGATTTTGTGGTGATTACCACAAATTCTTTGATATATCTCCCTCTTAGAGGCTTAATCCCCTTCCCCTTGAGTGTGAGCTAGACTTAATGACTTGCTTCTAACAAACAATATGGAGAAGGTACAGTAAGAAAAACCTGGCAAACATCGCGTCAACCTTACAAGTGATCAAGGTTAACACCACTAGTAATAAGTCATGTTGATATCATTGCTTTTGATATGATGTAACAAGAAGGGCACATCATCTCTTGTATTCTTCCTTTAAATTCATAATTTCAGTCTGTTCATGAGAAGACAGCAGACAAAGCCAAACTGAGGGATATTCTACAAAACACCTGACCAGAAATCTCCAAGAATGTCAAGACTATGGGAAGTCTGAGACAGGGTCACAGCTGAAGGATTAGACTAAGGCGCCATAATGACTAAATGCAATGTGGTATTCTGGATTGGACCTGGAACAAAATGAAGATATTAGTGGAAAAACTGAGGAAATCGAATCACATATGTAGTTAATAATATTGTATCAATGTTAATTTTTTGGTTATGTAAGATGTTAACACTAGAGGAAGCTGGGTGAAGAAGGGTATGTGGGAATATTCTGTGTAAATCTTAACTGCTCTTTTTTAAAAAAGGACTAAGAGCCATTCTACTGGAAAAGCATCAGCACAGGTTCTTTGAGGGTATAACTGTGTATCTGGTTCCTAGTTCTTCCAGATACATGGTAGGATGACACTTCCCTCCCCTTTGACAATAGGCAGAGCCATGTTACTTGCTTTGCTCACATATATAAAATATGAGTGGAAGTGATGTGTTTTATTTCCAGGTAGATTTAGAGCCAACAAGTGGGGTTTTTTTCTTTTTTAAAAATTCTATCAGTTCCCCATATATATTTTTTTAACTGAAAAATTGAGTCCAGATTTCATCTGACTGATTAAATATATACCAATAACCAAGACATTTTTGAGAAAGAATAACAACGTGATACTTGCACTAGTGGATAAGGAAAAGAACAGTCAAGCACTTCCTGAACATTTACCATGTAAGTGTCAACTACTGTTCTAAGTGTTTCACATGTTTTAACTCATTTAATCCTCACAACATCCCTAAAAAAATAGGCAATATTATTATGCCTATTTTACAGATGGGGAAAGGGAAGCAGTCTTGTTAAAACAAATTTCTGACCTGTCATGGAACAATACTTTCGTAAAATATAATAAAAATGAAGTACCAGGAAAATGAACCATCAAGAATTTGTGGAACAGCACTGGTCCACAAACCAAACTTTGTTTTTGTGTCGTGGCCTCTCCCGTTGCGGAGCACAGGCTCCGGACGCGCAGGCTCAGCGGCCATGGCTCACGGACCCAGCCGCTCCGCGGCATGTGGGATCTTCACGGACCGGGGCACGAACCCGCGTCCCCTGCATCAGCAGGCGGACTCTCAACCACTGCGCCACCAGGGAAGCCCACAAACCAAGCTTTGAATAGATATGTTCTAGATTTCAAAAACAAATTGTGGTGAGAGTTCCCCGATGACCGAGTGGTTAGGATTCTGGGCTCTCACTGCTGTGGCCCAGGTTCATTCCCTGGTCAGGGAACTGAGATCCTGCAAGCCGCACGGCACGGCCAAAACAAACAAACAAAAAAACCCAAACTGCACAGATGTGTAAAAACAGATGTTAAAAACTGACACATGAAAAAGGTGCTTCTGTGGGTTGAAGAAGACTGTTCCAATGTCCTATGATCCTATAAGCCAGTGACTATAATTGAACTCATCCAGGCACTGGGAGACACTGAAATTGTTTAATGATAAGAACTCAGAAAATATTTAACGTAAAACCTAAACTGATTTCCCTTCAACTCCCTTGGGGACATATTTACTGTTACCTATAACCTGTTGTTCACTCATAGCAATTATATCTCCAAGATAAGAAAGATCACACCCTTCAGGTGGACCTGGTAAACAGAGCTGAGTCTACTGAGCAAGGTATGCTTTACTTTCTCCAGCCCCACTCCTCCATCCTCAGCTGGGGTGCCTTTGTAGAATTTTTAGAGCATGGAAGACAGACATCTAGGGCTTCCTCCTTCCTTGGCCCATGCTTTCAGGGGAACAAAAGGCAAAAGATTGAACCCAGTGACTTCCAGGATGATGCTGTGCCATGGTTCTCTGTAGCATTTCTGGGTAATAGTATGAATCATAAGTTTCAAATTACCTTAACTTGGACTTCTAGTCACAAGGTTCATGTAGAGCAGGTAGTCTAGAAGGTATGTTTAGAGCCCTGCATGAGGCATGGGATAAAAGATAGAAGCATGACCTACGATTAAAACTTATCAGCTGATGGCATTCCTTATGTCTTTATCCTCAGGCTGAGAGAGAATATGAGGCATTGGTAGAAATAAGATAAAGTCCTTCAGGTGATTTCTCCACATAAAGTCTGGAATCAGGGCAAAGTAAGAATGAAACTGAGTACCCCTCAACTCCCTAAATCCAGAAAACTCTAGACCAGAGTGCAGTGATATGTCTCTGAGAGAACCCTACCAACCCAGGATAAAATCCTGTAATAGCTCTGGCTTATCATACACAAGTCCTTGACTTCTTGGACACCGAAGACCCTTAACCCTTCCTTAACCCTTAGAAAGAAAGGGCCTCAGGGAACTTCCTCTCCCATAAAACAGACTTATAGGAAAATAAGAGGGTCACAGTTTACTTAAGAGGGTCACAGTCCACAGCAAGTCCATGTGTAGGCATTGTTCCACCTTTCAACTCATTTTATCTTTATGAACTTCAATTTGAGAGAGACACCCTTTTGTGATCTCCTCCAAGAATGCAAATTACTATACTGACTAATGCTTCCAAGTCAAGTGGCTGCCGCTTGCCCTGTCAGAGGCTGTGAAAGCCAGAAGACACGTTCTGCTCTCAGAGCCCTGGCTTCTCACCTCTCACCTGGGCAGTTGGCTCTGAGTAGATGGGGCTGCTTCTGTGACAGGAACCTAGCGTTGTCCTGGTTCTATCCCAGTTCTTTCCAAATACCCTGAACCAGGGCCCAAGTGACTCATTCTTCCTTCTCTTCCTCTTCCTTGAACAAGTGAGAGGTCTTCAGATTTCTTTTCAAACTAAGTGCTGGTCAACATCACTTTCATTCCTCCTCCTAGTAGGAGTCATACCTTCTGGTCCTGGGGCCAGAAAATGACACAAGAATTCTAAAGCATAATTTCAAAGAATACTAAAGATCTGGTTCACTTTCTTGCAGTTCTGGTAAGGATTAATGTTAAATCAGAAAAGAAACATAAGAACATTCATATTCTTCCCTCTTGGTCCAAATCCACATTAAGAACACAGGCAGGACTGCATGTGAGATTTTCCCACCTTTTATTTATATAAATGTATAGATGTATCAAGAACGTAGCCACTGGTGTCTTCAGGCTTTGCATCTCTAGCACAAGCAGTCTCTTTGCCCTGAGCAGTGATCTTCATTCCCAGGACAGAAAGTATACATTGCCCTGTGTGTCTCCCACTGCGAGCTGCAGGGCAGAGTTAGGACCCAGCCAAGGTTCCAGGCAGCTCACTGCCCCTTCACATCGGAACAGGCCCAGCTACAATGGGAACAAAAACGGGAGATGTGGGCTACAAGCCTAGGGCCTCCTTACTTATTTGTCTCACACCAATGACTTTTGTTTAGAAACAGGTTAGTTGCACATTACTGCAAGAAGGACAGAAGAACACAGTCTTGATCTTTTGCCCTTTCTTACCCCAAGTTTGCTCTATGACATCCCTTTAGCCCTCCTTACACACACACACACACACACACACACACTTACGAGCTGCATACTGGGTCTCTCCCACAGTTTAACATCTCTGTCCTTTGAAGCTGTCACCAGCAACTCAGGCAGCACGTGGAGGGCTGTGACAGAGCCTGTGTGAATCTTAGGGAGGGAGGGGAAGAGGTGTGGTGAGTTCTCAGTGGACCCTCCTCAGACAAGGAAGCAGAGAAGTCTGCTGGGTCAGACCTAGAGCGTCCTCCCCAACGTCTGTGACCTTTCCCTCAAACTCACCTTTCTACGTTGCCGTGTCTTTAGCTGTGGGACTGCTGGACAGGTATACGTGTCAGCACATACACACGCGTCTGTCTCTGGAGTTCGGGTTTCAGGCATTTCTACTTTTTCCTGCCAGATATTATCTGTGGTCCATTCTCCTTCAACGTTGCATCTAGCTAGGTTCCACAGCGTCCCATCAGAGCTGGTACACAAAAATGAGGACTCTGCCATTTCAAGGGCAGAGTTGGAGCCAGGTCTTAGACTTTGAAGGATCCACCATCCTCCCCTAGGCCACCTCTGGATTCCTTGGGCCCTCCCATCACCACTCACCAGATTCAGGTTTGGCCTGAGTTACCGATATGAGGGTCTTATTAGGATTCTCTAAGCTCAGCTCAAATTCTGGGCACTCTGCAAACTCTCCTAATTCCTTTTGGCTCTGTGAAAGGATAGATCATTTTGATTAGCCTACTTGTATCACTTACTGCTGCCCAGACAAAGCAACTCTTTTCTGCTCTGGGCTGGTCAAGATTTTTCAAAATCGTATCCTAGATACAGGAAAGTACTGATACACAAATCTTAAATGGACATCTTGATAAAATTTTACACGTGTATACATCCATGTAATCCCTGCCCAGATCAAGATATAGAACATTTCCATCACCCTGGAAAGTCGCCTTCACGCCCCTTCCCAGTCAATACCAGAGTATCACCACCCCCAGAGCTAACAATATTCCGACTTCTGTCACTATAAATTAGTTTTGCTTGTTCTTTTTTTTTTTTTTTTTTTTTGCGGTACGTGGGCCTCTCACTGCTGTGGCCTCTCCCATTGCGGAGCACAGGCTCCGGACGCGCAGGCTCAGCGGCCATGGCTCACAGGCCCAGCCACTCCACGGCACGTGGAATCTTCCCAGACTGGGGCACGAACCCGTGTCCCCTGCATCAGCAGGCGGACTCTCAACCACTGCGCCACCAGGGAAGCCCAGTTTTGCTTGTTCTTGAACTTCATTTAGGTGAAATCATGTAATATGTAGTTTTTTGTGTCTGGCTTCTTTTGCCCAACATAATGTCTATGATATATATCTGTACTGTTCCAGACACTGCTAATACAGTGGCAAGACAAGACAGATATGAAGAAAATGCAATGAAAACAACTAGGTTTATGGTTTCCCATGATTCTTTTAAACACTAGAATCCTTTCTAGTATCAATGAAATCTTATAGGGAAACCCAATATAAAATGCTCTTAAGTAGAGCTATAGTTGAAGGAAGAGAAGGGGATTTGGAACCAACTGCTTTTCCCTTCCTTCCTCTTATCCTCCATCATGGCCCCAAGGCTTTAAAACATTGGTCCTGGACAAATGTTTGTTTTAACACACACCCAGACAGAACTTACTGAGAAAGAAAGAACTCTGAGGTTCATTGACTGCAGGACAAACACACCATAGTCCTGGTGGGTGGACAACATTATAGGATCTTCTGAATAGCTTCTCCTGGTTGATAAGAAAGAAAGAGGCTAAGCCCAGGAACACCTCTCCGTAAGACCCCAACGTTTGTTCTAGTTAGACCCAAACTCAGGGTAGCCACTAACCCACTTTTCCTCTTTTCTCCAGCCCAAGAGAAAACATTTTGGATCTTACCAGATTACAGAGGGCTCATCGCCTGGCTTCATGTGCAGTAATTGCAAATCTGCTTTGGCCAAGATGAGGGAGTGACCGTCAGGGACCAGACTTACACCTGTCAGGAACCCTAAGTCCTCCTGCAGAACTCGGTTCAGGTGAAGACTATAGCGCAAAAAAGGATACATGGACAGAGAAAGATTCTACTTTAGTCCACCTCTCTCAGCTCCCCATGAATTCCTCAGGAGTAAAGTATAAAACAAAATATATCACCATCCCTACAAATTGTGTTCCTCTTTCTGTTTTTGTTATATTAATTAGTATTCATCATACCATCATCACCTTATCTGCTCAAACCAGGAATCTCTAACATTCCTGTCCTTTCCTTCCCTCCTGACCTCCAATTGATTGATAAGCACTGTGGACTCTACTGGCAACACATGCCTAAGTCTTTATCTCTCCTTTTCATCCCCACTGCCCAGGTCAGGGATCATGTTCTGTCTTCCTTGGACTAGAGCATCAGCTGTAAATGTGGTCGCCCTACGTTTAGTATCTATCTACTACTAACCATCCTCCGTGTGGCCACTAGAGTTCTCTTTCTAAAATTCAGATAATTATTCTGCTCAAAATTCTTAGCACTGTGTCCTCTACAGCCTGGCCCCAGTTCATTTTTTCAACCCAATTCCCCACCACCACTCGCACCAAGAACCCAAAGACTGAGCTATACTCAGAACACACCACGCACTCTCATGCCTCCATGCCTTTTGTTAATGCTACCTCCTCTTCCTAAAACACCATTCCCTTCCCTTACTGCTTCAGAAAACTCCTACTCATCCTCTAAGCCCAATCTCAAATAGCAACTCTTTTGTAAACAGTAAATGTCTTAAATTCTGCAGCCCCAGGAATTTTACATATATGTATATAAAATATATATATATATATAAATATATATATATCTTTATTATAGCAGTAATCACTCTGCATATTGTTGGCAGTTTACTTATCTGCACATTCCTGTACTGTGAGCTCCCTTAGTTAAAAATTAATTTCAATCTGGTTCACACTGCCTGGCCCAGAGCTTAGCATCAAGTAGGCACTTGATAATTATTACTTAAATTGACATGATGAGCAGAAAACAATTTCCCAGTGACTTTTTCCTGCTTACTAACATCCTATTGACCTAGTTCAGAAGTAGAAGGGAGTGATTTGAGCAAAATCCCAGATGTAACTGTATTCATTAACCCAGCCGCCTCACTTCACCTGAAATTTCTGGGTGCTGAACCCTTCTGCAGTTCCACTTGCCACTCACTGACTTTTTCATCAGCACTGACAACAATCAAGGTGTGTGCTGAGTACCAGATCAGAGCACTGATGTGGCCTGGAGCCTAGTGAATACAAGTTTATTTCAGTATTTCTGAGGAACCAGGATTAAGCTTCTTCCCCATCCCAGGCGTCTACGCAACCTCTAACCCCGGCACATACCATCAGATACATAAACAGGGCAGAATTCACATAAACAGAGAACTGAAGTTGACCCCATTCACCTGTGCTGTGGCCACAGCCTTTGCTTCCTGCCACAAGGTGAGTTCCCCAGCTTGATTCCCAGACACTGCTATAGAACCGTCTGGGGCCCAGGCCACAGCAGTGACGGCTGCATGACTCCTGGGTATATATGTGTCATCTGGAGAAGAAAGGAAGTGATTCATTAGGAGCTGGACCACTGTTGGGATACAAGAGGAGATAGCAGGCTACCCTTGACCTTCTTGGTCCGACAAACACACCCCCCTTTCACACCCTGAGTCTCTCCACACCTCACCTGCTTCTTCAGGTACCTGCCAGAGCTGTATGGAACCATCCTCCGAGGCAGTCAGCAGGAGGCCTGAGGTTTCTGAAACAGCAGCTGCACTGACTGGGCCACTGTGTCCCAGGAGGCTGTGTGTTTGAAACACCTAGGAGGAAAGGATGGAGATGGCACAGTGGGGAGGTGACACAGCAGGATGCTGTACCATCATACCCTCTCCACTGCCCCCACCCAAGGCCTTTCAGGGAACTCACCAAGAGTGGATTCCACAACCGTGTGGCCCCATCCAATCCCACAGTTACCACCAGAAGCTCTGACCCCAGCTGGCCAGCTGATAAGATAGAGAAACTGAGTCAGGAGAAGGGGAGAAGGGAATAGGCGGCGGGGACGGGAAGGTGGCTGACATTTCATTACCTGCACTGGGCTCCAGGGCAGCTGCACAGTGGCTGATGGGTCCTGGGTGAGCAGGGATGCTGGTCATCTCCACACCCTGATGGTCCCACACTTTCAAGGTCCCATCTCGGCCCACAGATACCACGTGCCCCTCCTGCCCCAGAGCACAGGATAAGAGAAGAGTCACACTGAGCGGGACGTGGGAATTATGACTCCCGCCACAGAGGTGTGGGCTCAGCATTAAGGGCCTAGAAGATGTCAAAGAATGAGGACACCCTGGAGAGTGGGGCTGGGAGGCTCAGGACTTCCATCATGCCACGAGGTCATGATACTGAGATACTGTATTTTCATGCTCTCCCTCCCCTCACACCAACCCTCAGCCTCAATACCCTAATCCTGCTCTAATTCAAGCCCAAGCATCTCACTTTTTTTAAATTTTTTTTTTTTTATGCGGTACGCGGGCCTCTCACTGCTGCGGCCTCTCCCATTGCGGAGCGCAGGCTCCGGACGTGCAGGCTCAGCGGCCATGGCTCACAGGCCCAGCCGCTCCGCGGCATGTGGGATCTTCCCAGACCGGGGCACGAACCCCTGTCCCCTGCACCGGCAGGCGGACTCTCAACCACTGCGCCACCAGGGGAGCCCAAGCATCTCACTCTTTATACTCCTTTTGCCTTTGGGATTAGATACACAATGCATCCAGTCTCCCAAAGCCCCCTTAACCTTCCCAGGGACCCCCAGTGAGCTCTCCACTGCCTTCTCACCACGGCCAGCACGGCGCTCACGGCACTCTGGTGACCCAGGAACTGACCAAGCTGCTGTCTCGACTCTGGGTCCCACAGCCCTACAGAGCCATCACTGGAGCAGGAGACCTGCAGAGTCAGAGGGCAGAGGAGTGGAATAATCAGCATCCCTCCAGCATTTCTCTATACTTATAACGTAGGGTGGAGGGCTGTAAGCCTTGTGATTAACAGCAAGGGCTGTCCTGGGTTCAAATCCTAGTTCCACCATTCATTGCTTGGTGACCTGGGGCCAGTTCATCTCTCTGGGCCTCAGGCTTCTCATCTGTTCAACTAGGATCATGACAGTGTACCTACTGATATGGGGCTGAAGCATCTACGTAAAGGACTTAGCAGGATGCCTGGTACATAGTGAGCACTGAATAAAGAGTAGCTATTGTCCTTGTTATTAACACAATGTCAGTCAACAACAACTTTCTCTCACCCCGACAAAGGTGAGAAGTCTGCAACGCCCAGGAGAGATCTGGCTGCCTAGAAGTCAGGGATAGGACAGACAATGACAAGTCTATTCAATTGCTACTCATTTCTTTTTGAGAACAACAGGGACTGCGTTGGAAAACTAGGCTTTACCAATGCTGAGTGCATAATTTGAGACCCATTTTTCACTTAGGACCAAAGAAATCATAGCACTACCTTTACCTGCAGACACAGGGCATCCTAAGGCCTTGGGGAGACAGTTCTGTGTTCTTGTTAAGAGCACGGGCTTTCTTATCATAAAGTTTACTGGCTCAGCTTCTTCACTTACATGACCCTGGAAATGGTCTTTAATCTAGCTGAGCTCGATATCCTTGTCTATGAAATAGAGAGAATAGTAGTATCTTCTTCACAGGGTGTTGTAAAGACTAAATGAGGCCGTATATGCCAAGGGCTTAGTCCAATGTCTGGCACATACTAAGTGCTCAATAAATGTGAGCTATTATATTGGGTGTTAGAAAATCATATACTGTATTATAAATGGGTATTAGGAACAGGATGAGGTGGGATGTGTTGTCCTCCCCCAGGAACCCTGCTGAGCTTTGTGCCACCCCCCACCCCTTCACTCACCAGGAGGTTGTCTTTGGTCCAGGCACAGCCAGTGACCCAGTCTCGGTGACAGGCAGAGAAGGAGCAAATCAGAACAGGGGCTTTGGGTGTCCTCACATCCCAGCAGAGCAGACTCTGGACAGGCCCCAAGAGAGGAAGCCATCAGGACCACAGGACACCAGGGCCATCTCAGGCAAAAGGTTTCAAGGAAAGAGGGAATATCAAAGGAGGACGGGTGGGCAGATCCCGTACGGGCCATTGAGCAAAGCAAAAAGCTGGAGGAAGCAGTGGGAAGAGAGCTGCTCAAGAATCCAGGACCAGAGGGGCTGGGGGCCCACGGGGAGGAGGGCCCTGCAGCTCACCCGATCCCTGCCCCCGGTGGCCAGGCTGCATCCATCGGTGCTGAAGCTACAGCAGCTTACGGGGCCCTCGTGTCCCCGGAGCTCAGTGCCACAGGGAAAGTCTTCTGTCTTTTGTGGCAGTGCCAGCAACTGCCTTGGCCACAGACGCACTGTGAAGTCCTCTGCATTAGAAATGGGGAGAGAGGAAGATTTTCTGAAAGAGGAAGTGACACAGGCCTGGGAGGCCAAAGACAAAGGCAATCATGGGGGCTGAAGGTGATGTCTGAGGGCACAGCTCCAAGGGAGGGACGCCGTGAGTCCCACCCAGGCCCTGGACGAGGATCATTCACCACGTGAGGCACAGGGCAGGAATGCCAGGCACTCCCAGCTCCGGCTCTGCGGCCGTCTCCTTCTAACTCCCGACTGCACCTCCACACCCTCCTCTCCTAAAGTGCACAGTGTCACTTTGAACAAGCCTCTTACCTAGACAGGACTAAGGCCATTTTCACCTTAACGTCTCTCTTCTCCTAAGGGAGACCCATCCCTTTTACCCAGCAAAATCTCCCACTAGGCAGAAACTCAAAGGGTGACACTTTGCAAGTTGTAAAAAAAAAAAGTTATATAGGTGGGTGTATTTTCACGCACACATATACACACAAATCGAAGAAAGGTGTCAGCACATTTGAAAGGAACAGTGATTCACGACCCTGCCCATGCCCTCTGCCCAGCCGTACCTGAGGCAGCAGCCACGAGTTCCTGGGACGTGGCCAATGCCAGCACAGGCTTCCGGTGTCTGGACAAGAGCCAGAGGGACTGAAGGGAGCCTCCCTGGAGCATCCAGCCCTGCAGGGCCCCATCTTCAGCACCACTCACCAACACCTTAGGGCTGAGCCAGGCCAGTGCAGACACGGCCACATCTAGCGCTTGACACAGAGCCCCCTGGGAACCTAGAGAATGAGGGACAACAACAGAGTAAGACGCTCAGAAAGAGGGCCAGAGTTGGGGGAGAGGGCCCTTTCCAGGCTCGGACACTCCAACCCTTCTCCCTCCGGTACCTGAAGAGATTGTGTAGATCCGAATGCCATCTGCTCGGTACCCAACAGCCACCTGATCGCCATCTGGGCTGAGGGCCACGGAGAGGGCAGAAGAGAGAGAGGGGCAACCTAGGCGCCCACGGGGACGACCCAGAGACCCGGACCACACCTGAACCTGAGGGCCAAGAAAGGGGCTTAAAGAAAACCCACCCCCCCATTAAAGTCCTCCTTCCAGAGACTCGTCCCCGAGAGCTACTGTGCACACACCGCACCCCCTCCCCGTAGCACAAGCTCCTCCAGACTCCTCGGCAAAGGCGCCACCCTCCCCCAAATAGTCCCACACCTTTGCAACCCCTCCTCATAGCCCACCGCCAGCCCTCTGTAACCTGACCTTGCCATCCTCTCCAGCCGTCAGTAACTGGCACCCAGCACGCAGGAAAAGGGCGGCAGTAACAAAGCCATGGTGCGCAGGAAAGGCAGCCAGCCGTGTCCCCTCCTGCCAGACCCAGAGCTCCACCATCCCGTCCAGCCGGCCCACAGCTACAGCCCGCCCAGACGCACTGAAGGCCAAGGCGCGGACAGAGGCTCCTGGGGCCCCCAGTTCCTGCATGGAGAGGTAGAAACTGGAACGTCAGGGCCCTGCTCTCAACCCAAACTAAGAGTGACCCAGGATGCAGGTGTCCGCCATTTCCCGCTCTCCACTCCCACCCTCCCGTGCTTCCTTCCCCAGGGCCACCCGGCTCCTCTCACCTTGGTGACTTGGAGCCCATCCACCTGGAAGAAGCTGAAACTGCCAGCCCAGCTGCCAATGGCTATCACCTGCCCCTCTGGGTGGAAAGCGATGCAGTTGAGGGGCTTGGGACAGGCGTGCTGGGAGGCCAGCTGCCCGCGGACCGTGTCCCACAGCTGGACGAGAGAGAAGGGGAGGAGGACTCAGGATGCTGGACACAGATGCCTGAGCCGCTCAGTCCTAGAGCTCCAGGGGCCACCTTGTCCAGTCCCCTGCCCTCAGCAGGCCAAGCAGCCGGAGCCTCTGCCGCACTGAGGAGAACGATCTCACAGGGCTGACCCCGAGTTCAGGGCCGCTTGCACCACCACAGCCCCCTGGTCCTTACCTTCAAGCCTCCCCCCAGGCACACGGTGGCCAGAAGCCGGCCGTCTGGGCTCAGGCAGCAGCCGGTGATCCGGTACTGGTGAGCCTTGATCTGGAGCACCCTACCCCAGGGAGACAAGGTCAGGGGGCCCCCCTGGCCACAGACTCCCTCCTCGTCCCCCTCCCCCGGGCTTCCAACAAACAGGGATGGCCCTCACGCTGAGACGTGAGGGGCCCCTTACCGACAGCCGTGCTGCAGGTCCCAGAGCTCCAGGAGCCCGTCAAAGCCAGTAAGAAAGAGGGCGTTGTCGGAGAGGAACGAACAAGAGGAGACCCCATCACAGCCACTCACCACAGACCTCTCCTCCTGTGACAGTGAGCGGGGAAGCGCACTCAGGACACGCCCCTGACCAGTCCACGTCCAGCCACTCCAAGCCCCAACCAGGAAGGAGGCAATGGATAGAAGGGCTGGAGCCCTGAGCTCTCTACACTCCCTGCTACGTCTCAAACTCTGGCCCTCTGGTCCCACAGCAGGAGCCCCTGTGAAAAGTGCAAAGCTTTGGGCCCTACTCCAGACCTAGGCCAAGCTCAAACAGCTTCAAGTGGGACCTCCTGATCCAAGTGAGGTCACATCGTCCCCCTCACTTCGAACCCCGTACGTAACCCCGAGTCACAGAAGGTTTGGTGCTTCTGAGGCGGGAATGACTTCACACACACGCCTATGGGGGGCGGGGGGCACTGACATGGGTGGAAGAGGAGACGGCGGCTGTGGCTGCAGAGCCCGCCTCTCCCGCCTACTGTACTACCGCCCTCTCTCACACGCACTCTGCTGCCATTATTCTCAGCAACTTACAGGGAACATGCCCCCAGCGTCTTTGCCCGGGGTCCTCACTCAACCCGGAACGCCTCCCCGTCTCCATCCTACGTCCTCCAGTAACTGCACAACTCACTTAGCTCTTACCTATGCCACATGGCTATGTTTTGGTTCCTTTTTTACCTTGTATGCCTTGTTTTTCAACAAAACTGACTACCTGGTGGGCAAAGACAATGTCCTAAGCCCTGTGTTCCTTGCAGTGCTTAGTATAGTGCTGAATCAAACAGGGTGATAACTGGTGGGTTTGGCTTGCCTCAGGCTTCGGGGCAGGACGTGAGGCTCTTCTGAAGGTAAATCCCACCCCGCCTTGCGTGTCGTACCTGCCAGGTTCTCAGGTCCAACAGGTAAACCGTCCCACTGGCAGTGCCCACAGCTGCTCTTTGCCCATTGGGGGAGAAGGCCGCAGCTGTGGGGGGTGAGGAAACTGCCAGGGACAGGCTGGAGCTAGAGGAAGAACAGCAAGAAAGGGAGGAGATGAGGAATGAGGGGAAGGAAGAGGATGGGAATTCGTTTCTGCATTTCTGGGCCTGAACCCCCCTCTCCACGGTGACTGCGGTCTGTTCTTTACTCTCCAGTTTCAGAGAGGGCTGCAGCTTGCTCTCTGGCGTCAAGGGTTTTACCTTTGCTGGCCCCTCAGGGTCTGGGGTTTATTAAGCCAATGTAGCATGCGCTGGAGGTACCATCGCTGGGAGAGCTGGGGGGCCTGGCGGCAAAGGGGCGAGTACAGAGGCTGGTTGGCTGCCTGCTGGTGCAGGAGCAGTGGGTACTGGCTGAGGACTGAAGCCTGCTGCCTCAGGAAGGTGTGAAATACAGCAACATCAGCCTCAGGAAGCTTCTGTTCCTTGTCAGGGACTGAGGAAGCTATAGAAGAGATGTGGGGTGTCACTGGGGAGCCAGCCTGGACCCCCATTAACCCCAGCACCAAGTCAATCATATGATGTGTCTAAAATGCTACGTCTCAAAGTGTGGCCCTCTGGTCCCACATCAGGAACATCTGTTAAAAGTACGAAGCTTTGGGTCCCACTCCAGACCTAGGAAACCAGAATCTGGGGACGCAGGGATCAGCAGTTTCAACAAGTTTCCCAAGTAATTGTATGCCCACTAAATAAAGTGTGAGAGCCTCTGGTTTAAGAGACCTAAGCAAAAGGTCTCCCAAGAATCACATGCTTACCCTCTTGGCCTTTTCACCTGGGAACAGAAATTCAACTGTTCTTTCCATTACACCTCCCTCCGAGCAGGCGCCCCCCATGAACACACCCAGGAGCCACTGCTTGGAGAAGACTCCACCCAGTAACTCATCTCACCATAGAGGGCATGGGCCTCCAGGAGCTGAGACATCAGACCCAGTTCCAGGTGTGCAGCCACCACGTGGAGACTGGTAAGGAACTTTGCAAGAAAGCCACGGTTCCCGCTCTGGAGCTGGGAAAGTCAGACTGGATTCATTAGGGATGTGATGAGGCTGGTGAGGAGGGACCGTCTAGTCTTGGACCCTGCCTGTGCAGCTAAGACCTAGACTTAGGAGCTGGGACAAAGGACCTGAAGGACGAGGGCAGGAAAACTGACAGGAGAAAGGTACACGGAGTTTGGGAAGGGGGTGGGGGTGATAACGGCAGTGGAGATGACGGTGGTGGTCATGGGGGAGAGGGGTCTCAGAAGAGCCAAAGAAGTTCCTTGGGAGAGGGTGCCTGTAGGATCTGGGGACTAACCAGGTGATAAGGCAGGTCTCCCAGAGCTTCAGGAGGGCAACTTCGGAAGGCACCTGAGGCATCAGGGTCACACGTCTTCCAGAGCTGAGCTGCAGGTGTGGGTCACAGGAACAGACACTGAGACGGGCTCGGCCCTGAAGCATCTCCAAAGATCACATCCCTCAGGCTACAGCAAGAGCCATCCACCCCCTGGGGTAGCAGGTGAGGGGGCCAGCCGATGTGGAGTACCAGGTCCCACAGTCAGTGTCCCGGGGGTTCACTGGGCTGCAGTCACCTGCGATGAGGATGTGTGCCGTCTTCTCCAGCTCTGGCCTCTTCCCATAGCGACATTTAGCGGCTCTTCTCAGGGGCCCATCACGGAGGCAAAGCCGGGCACCAGGGCGCTCCAGGGGTCCCTCCCCTAGCAAACTGATCCCGTGTGAGGGAGAGAAGGCAGGACAAGAGGGAGGAGGCCTGTAAGTGAGCATCTGGCACAGCTGTGCGTTCCCATTCCCACCTCAAACAGTGGTAACTTGAGTGACAGCCATTCAGGGTCTGGGAGACAAGTGTCAGGGGCTATACGGAGGGAAGGGTAGGATGAAGGGAGGATCACATGGGGCCCTGGCTCAAAGACAGGGAGGTACAGAAATCAGTGGGAGCTCAGCTGGGGGCACCTATACCTGCGCAGACTCTGGACGAGGTAAGCAAACGAACCCATGGGGTAGGGGTCCCCGCTGTTACCAGCAGCCACTGCTTCTTCCCAGGTCTTGGTCCCCCCGGGAAGTATCCGCCAGGCACTCAACACTCCATGCAACTGGTCCACGGTCAGACCTAAAAACCCAAGCTCTCTGAGGCCCTAAACCACGCAATGTACCCATCCCCATGACACCTAGTCCCTCCCTGCACCGCCTGCTGAGGCCCCAACTGAACTGAAGGTCATGCAACCCCCGAGCCCACTCCAAGTACTGACCGCTGCGTGTGACCTCAAGTGTGGTCAAGGCTTGGGGAAAGACATCAGGGCCATGCTCTTGTTCCAAGGTGCCCAGAATGTGCTGCAGCAGCAGAGGGACGGTAGCGGGCAGGGTCCGGAGTCTCTCAGACACCTGGGAGGGGACAGGGAGGGGCCTCAGTCAGTGAGGGGAGGGGGAGAAGCAGCTTTGGTTGTGGGTAGGGGAGGGGACATCAGAAAAAAAAATGCAAAGGGATGACAAGGAAAGAGCAACGCTGGTGGGAGAGAAGCAGGGCTTGGGGGTGTGGATGAGGAATGGGTGATCACAAGATGGCAAAGGATGAGGGTGGGAGAAAGAGGCTGAATGGAGACTGGGAAGTGGGATTAGGACTTCGAAGATGAAGAGTGAGCGTTCACGTCCTCCACTGACCTGCTCGAAGAGCGTGAAGAGCCTCAGGTGATCAGTGACCAAGCGCAGGTAGAACGGCAGGGCTGACCCCCGCTTCACCAGCAGCAGCTGCATCTGAAGACACAGAGGACTCAGCACAGGACCAGCGAGCCTGGCCACAGCCAGCCCTCCACCCCCTGCCCTCCGTCCTGGCACCAAGCCCAGTGCGGGGCAGCTTCTCCTCTCAGAGGCCCCACCGGGGAAGAGACCCATGGCATCACCTCAGGACACAGCCATCCCTGCCCCGCACTGCTCTAGCCAGCCAGCCGCGCTTTCAGAAACCCCCCCGCGGTTCAGTCTACCCCATTCGACAGCCACAGCTTTCTCCTCCCCTCGCCCGGACAGGCCCTGGAGAGGCCATTCACCAGGAGAAAAGGAATGGGTGACATTACAAGGAATCGCAGTTATCTTATTGACAACTTCCCTCGGCTGAGAAAATGAAGGAGCTGGTCTGTGTGGGGCAGCTGCTAGCTTCAGCACCCAGGTTCACCCCACACACCCACCCGCCCTGGCCTACACCCAACCTGGTTGTTGAAAGGTGACTCTTCCAGCCGCTTCCCGTACAGAGCCAGCTCCTCTCGCACCAGCCGGGCCCGGGCAGATGGCTCCAGAGGCCCCAGGGCCACCACATGGGCACCTTGGCTCTGCTCGAGTGTCTCCCCCAGGCCGGAATCACTGGACACACTCAGCACCAGGTGCACCCGCTGTGGGATTTGGGCAACAGGGTAAAAACGTTGAAGGAAAAGGAGGAGAACGCTGCTGGAGAGGTCCCTCTCCCTACTGCATCCCACCCCACCTCCTTCTCACACTTACCCGGGGAAGGGTCTTAGGGATCCAGTCCGAGATCAGCCATCCACGCTTGTCCACCAACCTGTCAGCCCCATCGATGATCAGCACCAGGGGCTGGCCGGTTTTCAGGGACTGAGCGGACTTGGGGAGCAGCCTCTGCTGCAGCTCCCACACCAGGCCCCTGTGTATGCAGGAAGAGGACCAAGGTCGGCAGGGGTGGTGTCACGTGCTATCAACAAGGCTGGGCTGAGTGGGGGAGAAACACACCGGTATGTGCTGGGGAGGGCACTTGGCTCTTGCAGTTGGCTATGCAGATAGGCACAGAGGCGTCTGAGCAAGGTGAGGACAAGACCCTGGTCAGGGCGGGCCCCTGAAAAGTGGAAGAAGACGAAGGGGGCCACCGTGGCCCCATCAGGAGCTTGCAGGGCTGACACAAGGGATGCCTGCATGGGAAGAGACCAGAAAACATGGTCACATTTCACATGCACAAGCTTCCTGTTTCCCACCTCCTTAGCCCTCCTGAGCTCACGCAGCCCTCCCTCCTGTCCAGGCCTCTGAGACTCTGTACCAGGAAGGTGGTCTTGCCCTGTCCCGACTGCCCGGTCACCAGGCTCAGCCTCCCCCGCTGGCGCCTCAGCTTCTGCACTGTGTCCTGAAGAAGGCGCGGTCGGGCAGGGCTCGGTGGGTTCTTCAGCTGCTGAAAGGCGGCCTGGACCAAATCATCATCCTGGATGGGCACTGGCTGTTCCGGCTGGGCCGCAGGCTGAGAACACATGGGGCAGTGACTACCTATGTTTCCATGCTCCTCAGGACCCCAGGCCTAAAACTCACTGTGCCCCCCACCAAGTTACCTCCCACCCAGGACTACCCGGCCCAGCCTAGCCCCTCTCCACTCCCCTGGCCACCAGAGCTCCTGCTGACCTGTAGGTAAAGCTTCTGGATCATATTCCACACGTCCTGCAGAACCAGCTGCCCAAACGTCTCCAGCTCCCCAACATAGGGCCGGCCAGCTGCTACATCACCCCACTTACAGTGGTATCTGCAGGAAAAGCAAGCACAGGCAGGGTCACAGCGGGCTGGGGCCCCCTCACCACCTCGCTCCGTGCAGGTGTTCCCTACCTCTCCCAGCTCACCTGCGACAGGTGATCCCTTCCTGTCTGCTCAGGTAGCTCTTCAGTTCTGAGAGCCGATGGGCAGCCTCTTCCGACTCAGAAATAAAGTCAGGCTTCCAGGCATCTGGCACAGAGCTGACCACCAAAGATACCCCAAGAGCGGGGCTGGATTCAGACCCCAGCCTCTCTCCGTCCCCGACCACCAGACCTGGCTGTGGTTCCCTGAAACCCCTCAAGTGGAGATCTCCTGCAGGGCTGCTTTGGTGCTGCAAGGCAAGCCCTCTGGTCCCTGTTTCTCCATTCTAGGTCCCCCTCTTGTACTCTGAATGTTACGGACAGAAGACACGTCCACTGAGCCTGTCTGGCCTTCTTTGGAGACTGAGGCCTGGAGGCAACAGAAGGTACCTGAGGAAGCTAGAATCCCGGAAGTAGATGAGAGGCTGGGCAGAGGGCTGCAGGCGGAGGCCCCGATTCAGGAACTGCATCACCTCCATCTCCGTCACAGAGCGACCTGAAGGGTACTGCTGGGCCTGCAGGGAGAGGCCAGAGAGCAGGCAGGTTCGGTCCTGGTCACACGATCCCCTCCTCTGAGACCTGCCAAGACCCCAGGGCCCCTTCATCTCAGTAACGTTCCTCTCTCCCTCCAGATACAAGCCAGGAAAATACAGCTAACAGCTAACGTTGATGGAACGTTAGCTTTCACACATGGAGCATTTTAAAAGTAGATTTCTAATTGTTAGAATAACCCTGCACTGTAGACATCATTGTTTCTCTTTAATATATGAAGAAGTTGAGGCTAGATTAAGATAAACCATTTTCCATAACGCTGTACAACGACAGAAGGGAGATCAGAACCCAGCTCTGTCTGACGGCAAAGCCTAATCAGCCCTACCACTTACCTCTCGCACCCCATGGCCAACCCAGAGGTGTTTCCCAAAGGAATTCCCTCATCTAGGACTTGATCACTCACAGAACCTTCTACCTGTGTTTCACTTCAGGTCTCAAGGATCTGCCTGTGCAGAGTCCCAGGGTTCTAGACATACCGAGGCTTCTCGCATCCCTGCCCCAACCTTGTCTGCCTTACCCAGAGGAAGTGAGGACGGTCAGGGAGGCTGTAGTTGGGGGGAACATAGCCATAGCGGGAGCCCAGGATGCCCACAAACAGCTGCGAGTTCTCCACCTCCCCTAGGCACACTTCCAGCTGCCTGAAGGATGGTTATAGGGGCGTCGTGTCAGGGAGACGGGGCTCTGGCTCACAACTGATAGCATCCAAAGAGCACCCCGTACCCTTGGCACTCAGCCACCCTGCAGCCCCAGCCCTGCCCAGGTCAGCTCCCCGACTCAAGCCCCTCATCGCCGACCCAGCCCCTCTTCTCTGTGGCCCCCATACCTGTTCCGACGGGTCTCCTCCTCGGTGACGCCCCAGCGCAAGTCGATGGCATGAAGGCTGATGCAGTGGGGGGCCGCTCGGGCCTGCAGTGCTGGCAGCAGGGACCTCAGCAGCAGGTCCCGCTCCCCATGCATGTCCCGGAAAGTGGAGGAAATGAAAAGCCGGACGCTGCGCCATCTGCAGGAAAGCCAGGGATCAGCCCACGGCCCAGCTCCACACGTGGGGCTGTGACCTCCCCTCAGCACTGACAAGTCAGATACAGAAGACTGCAGGGTGGGAGTCCAGCAGGCCTCCAGAGAATAACCTGCTTGTAACCTCAACTGCAGAGCCTAGAAATTAAACCCCACCTGGGGACTGCCAGTGCAAGGGGCACAGATTCAGAGAACTAAGATCCCACGTGGCACGCAGCACGGCCAAAAACAAATAAATAAATAAACCCACTTGCCGTTTCTCGGGCACCCCTCCTGTGTCAGCAATAATTATTACGCACCTACACTCTGCCCGTGAAATGCTCATGACAGCACTGTGAGGTAAGCACAAGCATTACCTCCATTGTACTGATCAAGGAACTACAGCTTAAGACATCAAGCAACTAGCCCAAGTTTCAAGCTACTGTGTGGCAAAGCCAGGATGGAAAAGCCAGAGCCTGCGCCCCTAAGCCCTCTGCCTGAGCCCTGGTGCCTGCCACGCGCCTCGCATCCTAACCCCTTTCCCTAGTAGAGAAATAGGCATGCTTACCATCTGTGTTAGAGACACCCCTACCTGGGAAAGAGGAAGCATTCCTCAGCGAATAGAACAAGCAGCATCTCTACAGTCAGAATTTCAGTCTCCTGAGTTTCTCTAGGTTTCGACTGAAGCCCCTCCCAATTCACAAAGGCATAAAACACAGACTGACCCACGCTGGAAAACAGGAGCCAAGGGGCTTGGAGTATTCTCTTCTAGTGGCCGGAGAGACTGGACCTCTGTCTTCCCTGGGGGCGGTGGAATCTTGAATATTTTGTCCATTTGGCCTACATGTTCTAGAAGGCGGGAGGCCCCACGCTCTGCAATGAACCTGTCATAAAGAGTGACAAAATAAATGAGAGCAAAATAGCAGAGTGAGAATCAGGAAGATCTTCCAAGGGGGCAGGGGACAAAGATATGGCAAGATTAGGTTCACCCAGTTAACTGGAGCGCCTTAAGAAGACCATAAACAGTAAATGTAGACTTGAAATAAGCGAGGCAGCAGAACCACAGGAATGAAAGAACAAAGAAGAAACCCAGTTAGAGCCTCTTCTGCTGTGTGCGTGGTTATCATAGGCTTTCTGTTGGGCCACGGGCAACTGGGCTGAATGAAGGTGTAAAGATTCAGGTTATTCCAGTCTGGGCTTGATCAGCTCGGTACCAGCCATGAAAGCTCCCTGGAGAGGGAGGGAATTGTATGAGGCTTCGTAACAGGAGTAGGGGGCAATGGGTGGCATCCAAAGGAAAAGGCAGGGGAAAAAAGCAAATAAATGGGAATCCTAGTAGCGGAGAGAAAAACAAAGTTAAAAGACTTCTGGATCTGGCATAAATAAATAAAGTTAACATGGAATTTCCTCTGAAACGGAATGGAGCAGAGGCCACAGAGAATGAATAGAAGTGATGTGACCAACTCTTGAGTTGTTCCCTTAAAAGCAAACAGCACAATCTCCCATGTCCCCTTTTCTCCTTTCCTACTAGATGTAATACAAAACTAATGGCTGGAGCTGGAGCAGCCATCATGAACTATGAGGCGGAAGCAGAGTATTTGAGGATGGTAGAGCAACAGATAGAAGATGCCCAGGTCCCTGTAATACTGTGTTGTTGCCATGCTTAGACAGCTGTAAAAGAGGAATAAACTTTTATCCTGCTTTTAAAAAGGAAGTGAGGACTTCCCTGGTGGTGCAGTGGTTAAGAATCTGCCTGCCAATGCAGGGGACATGGGTTCGAGCTCTGGTCCAGGAATTCCTGATCCCATATGCTGTGGAGCAACTAAGCCCCTGTGCCACAACTACTGAAGCCCGTGCACCTAGAGCCCATGGTCCACAACAAGAGAAGCCACCACAATGAGAAGCCCGCGCACTGCAACGAAGAGTAGCCCCCGCTCGATGCAACTAAAGAAAGCCCACATGTAGCAATGAAGACCCAGTGCAGCCAAAAATAAAATAAATAAATTTATTTTTAAAAAAGGAAGTGAACAGAGCAGAGGCCACAGATAATCTCTAAAAGATGTTCTAACAAAGCCCCCAACCTCTCCAGTGTCCATCCTGTACTCACTTCAGTATCCCGTCAGTGCAGCCTGAGAGTGTCACGTCATTGGGATTCAAATCTGTGTATCTGGTAAAGGAAGAGTAGTCACTACCAGTCAGAAACAGTGCCAAGAACGCAGAGTCACTGCCCCTAACATCCTAGGATGGACACCCTACCTGTGCACTTTTAATAAGGTTCTGTGCTAGGCTGGGACTGGGGTGGACCATCACGAAGGGGTATGGAGCCAGCCTGAAGACTTCAGAGAAGGTTCTAGCACTTCAAGTGCAATAGAGGTAAGAGACAGAAATGGGGAGGGGTCTGGTGAGTGCGAGTGTCCCACGCTTTAGTAGAGGTAGACAGGAAATATGGATCTCTATCTGCTGGTACTGGCAAGGAATGTGAGCCCCCTTACAGGTAACCTGTCCTTCTTAGGAGAACACCAACAAAGAGGCACTTGGGATTCACGTGTTGCCAGAAAAGCTGTTTGGCTGCATTTATCAGTTTCTCATTTGTAGTCTGGCCAAAGACGATGACCCTGTCCACCTGTAAGATGAAAAGGGAGGGGCTAAGATGAGGAACAGAGGGATAGTAGAGGTACCAAAGAGCTCAGGACATCAAGAGGTCTCTGAGGACTGGGGAATTAGGAAAACTCTGAGGTGGGGTGAAAACGGCCTTTTCTGAGAGCACCCAGGGTGGGAAAGCTCACTCCACCCTGACTTGAGGGGCATCAAAGTAGAGTCTGGGGTTGGCAAGATATGGAAGCAACCTAAGTGTCCATCAACAGATAAATGGATAAGGAAAATGTGGTATATGGGATTCCCTGGCGGTCCAGTGGTTAGAATACCGTGCTCTCACTGCTGAGGGCCCGGGTTCAATCCCTGGTTGAGAAACTAAGATCCCACAAGCCACATGGTACAGTCAAAAAAAAAAAAGAGGAAATATGGTGTGTGTATGTGTGTGTGTATATATATACACACACATATATATAAATGTGGTGTATGTATATATATTTAGTGTGTATATACATACATACACACACACACACACACACACACACACACACACACACACAATGGAATACTACTCAGCCATAAAAAAGAACAAAATTTTTCCATTTGCAGCAACATGGGTGGACTTGGAGGGCATTATGCTAAGTGAAATAAGTCAGACAGAGAAAGACAAATACTGTATGATATCAGTTATATGTGAAATCTGAAAAATACAACAAACTAGTGAATAAAACAAAACAGAAGCAGAGTCACAGATACAGAGAACAAACTAGAGGTTACCAGTGGCGGGGGATAATATGGGGTGGGGGGTGGAAGGTACAAAGTACTGGGTATAAGATAGCTCAAGGATGTATTGTACAACAGGTGGAATATAATCAATATTTTGTAATAAGTGTACATAGAAAGTAGCCTTTAAAAGTTATATTAAAATTTTTTTAATTTTTAATAAAAATAATAAAATTTTAACATAAAGTGGAGTTTGCGGGGGGGCAGTGTGTAGCTGGTCATTCAGGCTGACAAGAGCTGACTGTCAAACTTTTAGGAATTCTGTGAGCCAGATGTTAAACATGGACCGTCATTAAATATTAAATTGTATAAGCTTATAATTGAATAAATTATATTAAAAACAAAGGTAATAAATACTAAAAAATCATTACTTCCTAATTATTTTACTACATTTCACTATTATCTACTCTTGACCTTATTTACATTTACTTTATCTCTATTGTGGAAATACTATACAAACTGTGCTGAGCACCTCTGAGTACCTCTTCCCCACTCTGTGTTCACTGACAGCACGTTGGTAGCTTGAAATCAGCCGTGGAAGGAGTAATTACATCATGGAAATTAAAAAATGCTATTAACCAAGACTTATTTTTCCAGATTGCTGGTTGTTAAATATTTACCAGCATGTCACTGACTAGGGGGTTGCAGCCAGCAGGGTATTGTGCATAGCGTGCAAGGAAGCTTTGAGAAATGAGGTACATCAGTGTGGAGGAAAATGTTGGGGAGGGGAGGGTTTCTCAGGGACTGGGCAGTACTCACAGGGACCCTTTGGGTAGCCAGGGACAGCAAGTGCTTCCCAAAAGTAGGCAGGGACGATTCACACTTTTCATCCGACTCCTGAAGGAAAGAGACTCGTGTCATGTGGTTGCATGGGAGATGATCATTAAACAACAAATACTATAGTCTGCTCAAGAAATCTTCAGAACTGAGGGACTTCCCTGGTGGCGCAGTGGATTAAGATTCTATGCTCCCATGCAGGGGGCCTGGGTTCCAACCCTGGTCAGGGAACTAGATCCCATGTGCATGCCGCAACTAAGAGTTCACATGCCACAACTAAGGAGCCTGCATGCCGCAACTAAGGAGCTGGTGAGCTGCAACTAAGGAGCCCGGGAGCCACAACTAAGGAGCCTGCCTGCCGCAACTAAGACCTGGTGCAACCAAATAAATAAATAAATATTTTTTGAAAAAAAGAAAGAAATCTTCTAAACTGAGTATAACCGAGCCTCTCCTAGTCAGGCTGTTCCCAGGCCTCTGTCTATTCACATATATTTGCATGGTGGGTGTCTGACCTGGACTTGAGCTTGGAGTTTGCTGGCAGTCTTCAGGATACCTTCCTCTGTCTTAATCACAGCAGCCTTCACAGTGCCACTTCCACACAGCAAGAGATCCACCTGCTCTGTCCGTGTCATCATCATTGCAATCAACAGCAGCACATAGTTCAGAGGGGGCTGATTGGACAAGCATCAGGGTAAAATAAGACTCCCCTATTTTAGAATCCACCTTTGCCCACCCAGCTCTAGAGGCCAAACGTCTGCACTGGTTGGGGAAAAGTGGACAAAATCCCCTACTAAGATGGGGCAGCTTCAGCAGTCCCCAGGAAGAGTTGACCAGGTAGGAGGTGGAGAAGGGCCAGGATCCCTGCCCAAATTCAACACTGGGATGTAAGGAGGTGAAAGTAACACATATTTTGGTGACAGAAATTTAGAGAGTATTAAGGACCAGCCAAATGTGAAAGGTTAGTGCTACGATCCACGAACATGCTTGAGACCACATTCTAGGAATTATCCCTAGGAACCAAGGTCTGATACTGGGAAGCAAATGCATGTCATTTATTTTAGTTCTGAGTGTTTGCCTGGGTGAACCAGGTCTGGGAACAGGATGCCTCTCAGGATCTCCAGCATCCTACCAACATCACCCCATCTTTTTATTCTTTTACCCCTTGTGGGTTGCTCTTGGGAAGGATCCTGTCTGCATCAGCATCTGTCAGATAGACCAAGAGGGTGCGGCCTGGCAGCGGGGGCAGGCTGTGTTTGACGGAGAGGTTCACAGCTGTCTCCAGGGCCTGTCGATACTGAGCCAGCATTGCACGGTCATATTTCCACTGTCTGCAGGCAGGAAAGAAATAGACAGGGGCTTCACTGTTTGCCACTTTGAGGCGGATGGGAAGATGAGAACTTGCCACTCAAGTATAAAGTCTTCACCCCCTCCACAGCCCATCTCCAATGTCAGTAGAGAAAACAGGGACAGAGCTTCCCTTGGCCCCCATTCTACAAGACTATCCTGATCCATTCTCATGGCAGGAGAGAAGTCATCTGTAGACCCATTCTCTGAAATCATTGCCATGCTGACCACATCAGTCCATACTTACTTCATGAGGCAAGATTTAACTGCTACATATTTTTACATTGTAATTTAAAGAACACATGCTAACTTCTTACTCTAAAATATGGCAATTAAAGGAGAAAGAATCGAACATTCATCCCACCTTCCCAAGACAATCTCTATTTCAAAGTAACTAAATAGCTTTAGTTCATGAGGGAAGTTCTTTTTAGAGTTCTAGCTAATAAATATGGAAATGACAGAAAACCCCCATTCTGCAACTGCTAATGAAACAACTGATTTGGGCATAGACTATCAAATGGATAAACCATTAACTTTACAGTGGAGAAATCAGGCTACCATAACCTAAAAGCACTGATCAGTCATCAACACTATGAGTGGGACCAGTAGGCTTCTGGTGCCTCCTGATGCTGTGTCCTACCAGGAGACAAAAATTCTGGTGGTCTTACTCATTGTGTACAAAGGATCACCTACGAAATATTCACGTAAGAAAAAAAGTTAAATCTGAATCTATTCAAGCTTTTAGAGTTAATGCCCAGGGTACACGAAATAGAGAAACAAGTGAGATGACACTGGAGAAGCAGACAAATCTAGAATATGGGACCTTCTGTGGGGCCCCCGAACCTGATTTCCACAGCAAGTCAATGGCATGAAAACAATTAAAAGATTTTAAGCGATTTAAGTAAATCTGGGACTTCCCTGGTGGCACAGTAGTTAAGAATCCGTCTGCCAATGCAGGGGACACAGGTTCAAGCCCTGGTCCGGGAAGATCCCACATGCCATGGAGCAACTAAACCCGTAAGCCACAACTACTGAGCCTGCGCTCTGGAGCCCACGAGCCACAACTACTGAGCCCACGAGCCACAACTACTGAAGCCCGCGTGCCTAGAGCCCATGCTCCTCAACAAGAGAAGCCACCGCAATGAGAAGCCCGCGCACTGCAACGAAGAGTAGCCCCCGCTTGCCGCAACTAGAGAAAGCCTGTGCGTGGCAACAAAGACCCAATGCAGCCAAAAATAAAATTAATTAATTAATTAATTAAAAAGAGATTTAAGTAAATCTTAATAACTACATGTAATGTGTGTATGCGTTGTTTGGATCCTGATTTGAATAAACCTGTGAAATGATACTTTTGAGACAACTGGGAAATTTGAATATAGACTAGGTAATAAATGATAATACCAAGGAATTATTTTCAGTTCTGTTAGCTATATTAATGACATTCTGATTATATAAGAAAACGTCTGTTTTAAGAGACACGTGAAATATGGAGGGGTGAAATAAGATGTATCATATTATTTGGCATTTGTTTTTTTTAAAACATCTTCAAAGGGGCACTTTCCTGGTGGCGCAGTGGTTGGGAGTCTGCCTGCCAGTGCAGGGGACATGGGTTCAAGCCCTGGTCCGGGAAGATCCCACATGCCGCGGAGCAATTAAGCCCATGTGCCACAGTGTGCCACAACTACTGAGCGTATTCTCTACAGCCCGCGTGCCACAGCTGCTGAAGCCCGTGTGCCTAGGGCCCGTGCTCTGCAGCAGGAGAGGCCACCGCAATGAGAAGCCCGCACACCGCAACAGAGTAGCCCCCACTCGCTGCAACTAGAGAAAGCCCGTGCGCAGCAACAAAGACACAATGCAGCCAAAAATAAATAAATTAATTAATTTTAAAAAAATCTTCATAAAAAAAAGAAAAGAAGAGAAGAGAGGGATCAGGAAAGGAAGGCTGACAAAATCTAGATTTTCACTGAAAGTGGCTAACAGTTTCATGGGAGTCCATTGTATTATTCTCATTACTTTTGTACACGTTTAAATTTTTTCAGTTTTTTTAATCTAGAGAATCCAGCAGTCTCTACCAGTGCTATCCAGTAGAAATAAATTACAATTAATGAAATGAAATTAAATTGAAATTACACATGTAATGTAAGGTTTTCTAGCAGCCACATTTAAAAAAGTAAAAAGAAACAGGACACATTAATATTACATTTAATTTAGCCTTATATATGTATATTTTTTCACCTCAACACGTAATTAATACAAAAATTACAAATGAGATATTTTACATCCTTTTTCACACTGCCCCGAAATCTAGCACATCTCAGTTCCCATTAGCCACATTTCAAGAGCTCAACAGCCACCTGTGGCTAGTGGCTACCAAACTGGCCAGCAAAGACATCCTGTTTGGACTGCATCCTCAGCTTAATTCTTTAACGGCCCCATGTTCTGCCACTGATTCACTGATTCAGGTGAGTCCTGGCCACTGAGTCCTACTAGAAGGTTAGGTGAGCCCTGCATTTGTCTTGAATGAAAACGAATAAAGATACTGTGGATGCATCTAAAAGGACAGAGTGCTGGGACTTCACCAAGCTTACAGAACAGGTTTTATGCCTGACTTTGAGTCTGCTTGATGATACCTATCTTTACATGTGTCAAAAGGAAAAGGAAAGTGAATGGGTCAGAAAATACACAGAGGAGAGAAACAAAAAGAAAAACAAACAGATATCACAGAGAAGAAAAAGAAAGAAAATGTGAACCAGAGCATAAGCAGAGAGGCACTATCATGTACTAATAGGAAGGGAAATGCTACACAGGCTGAAGGAGTCCACAGAAACCAATAAGGCAATCACAGATAAGAGTGGAGGCCCAAACACAGATTTTGTTTCATGATCTCTCTACAGGACAATGTTAAAGACAAGGTTTGCTGTGCGAGAGAAGACTGGAAACAGGCAAGTCTCAGCCGTTGGGATGACTGACAAGCATGTCATTGCAGAATAAAAGCTGGGGTTTCCAGATGACTCCCAAGCCCTTTCAGGGTGCCTCTTGTTGCCCACCCTTTGCTCCCAGATAGCACACACTCACACACACACCTGGCCTTGTGTATTTTCAGCTTCTTCCGCTTGAGCTGCTCATATATCACGGGGATCATCATTGCTGCCCGAAGTTCCCGACGACTTGGTTTGTAAAACTGCCAGGAATAGGCACACTTCTTGCCATATCTTGTGTTTTTAATTATTATCCGCTTTATCAGTTTTGTGTTGGAAGGAAGTGGCAACTCTGGGTGGCGACAGGTAAGTATCTGAGTCAGGCAGCTTCTATTCCCTCATCTTGTCTTCCCATCATTGCCTGTCCTGAGTCCTGATCCTTTGGGCTGGCCAGTGTCTGACCTCTGCCCACCCCATACCCTGAGACTGGAAGGCAAGAGGCTGAAAATACCAGTGCTGCTGTCTCATCTATTCTCAGGCATGAGAGACAAACAGGAGTTGGAAGAAGAGAGATAATACCTTTCTTTTCGAGTTGAGCCTCAAAGTCATTGATGGAATCATGAGCATTAAGGAATCTGAATGGAAACTGCCGACTGTTGATCACTGACTTCTGCAAAGCAAGAGAGGGGTCATGAGCAGAGGACCAGGAGGCATGGGGAGCATCAGAGGCTCCAGGGACCCGGAAGATGAGATAACCACTCTATTAGATCTGTGGGAAGGTGAGGAAGACCAGAATGGATATTAGATAAAGGTGGAGAAGAATAAAGAAAGATGTCACGTGAGAATACGAGGAAAGGAGAGGAAGTAACAGAAGGTTCCCTGTTTCTTTTATATCAGACTCCCTCTGAAGTTAGTTAAATCACAGAAATGATCTCAGAAAATAAAAAGGAAAGTTATTATACTCTATATGGGATGATGAACCTCCAAACCTGTCTCCCTCAACCTATCTGAAGCTCCATATCTGTTTACAGCCCATATGGAAATAGCTTGGTGGCTATGACCTTCCCCAGCCACTAGGAGAAGGCTGGCTCCCTGCCCTTCACACGTACAGCATGCTGGAGTCTCTGGAGCACAAGGTTGTGGTGGCGGGTGCTGATTCCAACCCGCAGCAGGTTGCGCAGATTCCGAAGCATGGCCATGAAGGGAAGCTTCCCACTGTCTACGGAAGGTAGGACATAGGGTGAGAAAAGCAAACAAAGGATGAATGAGAGAGGTCAGAGACCAGAGCCATTCAGAATGTTCAGGTTGGAGCAAATGAGGTACGAACATATGATCTATCCTACCCAAAATGTTTTAAAGGTCTGGAAAGATAACAACTGGGTTGCCTGAGCTTGGAGCAAAACCTAATCAACACTGTTTATGGGATTAGCTATTTCAATAAACAACTGAGGGTATCACTTTGCCTGCTGGCTCCAGCCCTGAGATTGGGCTCAACAGGCAAAATACATTCTCTAATCCACAGTAATGATTTCCAAAGTTTTTAGATGGCTAAAGAGAAATTTCCTAGTGTAATCTTATAAATTATATACATGTAGTACAATCATTAGTTAATATTTCAAGGCAGGATATACATTTAAAGTAAAGGTTCACCATTAACTGTGAGTGTAAATTGATATTTCAAATAGTCTTCTTGATAATTCTTAAGTTTTTTGGTCAATGTCTTGTATGAGCTGATTAAATAGTCATCATTTTTTACTTAAAGATAGGTGAGGGCTTCCCTGGTGAAGCAGTGGCTAAGAATCCACCTGCCAACGCAGGGGACACAGGTTTGAGCCCTGGTCCGGGAAGATCCCACATGCCGCAGAGCAACTAAGCCCGTGCGTCGCAACTACTGAGCCTGTGCTCTAGAGCCTACGAACCACAACTACTGAAGGCCATGCGCCTAGAGCCCGTGCTCCGCAACAAGAGAAGCCACCGCAATGAGAAGCTGCGCATCGCAACGAAGGGTAGCCCCCGCTCACTGCAACTAGAGAAAGCCCACATGCAGCAACGAAGACCCAATGCAGCCAAAATAAATATAAGTAAAATAAATAAATAAAATAAATTTTAAAATTTTTTAAATAAATTAAAAAAATAAAGATAGGTGAAAAAGGGACTTCCCTGGCGGTTCAGTGGTTAAGACTCTGCACTTCCACTGCTGGGGGCACGGGTTCAATCCCTGGTCAGGGAACTAACATCCTGCATGCCACACGGTATGGCCAAAAAAGTTTTTTTAATTAAAAAAAAATTAAAAGAAAAATAAAATAAAGATAGGTGAGAAAGATTTGCCCTGAAGCAGAATTTCACTTCTGTCACTTTCTTATTGTTCACTTGTCCCTGTGATATTAGTATTACCTTCAAGTCATAGTTTCTTTTTTTTTTTTAATTATTTATTTATTTCTGGCTGCCTCGGGTCTTCATTGCTGCATGTGGGCTTTCTCTAGTTGCAGCGAGCAGGCGGGGGCTGCTCTTCGTTGCGGTGCACAGGCTTCTCATTGCAGTGGCTTCTCTTGTTGTAGAGCAGGGGTTCTAGGCATGTGGACTTCTGTAGTTGTGGCACGCAGGCTCAGTAGTTGTGGCTCACGGGCTCTAGAGCGCAGGCTCAGTAGTTGTGGCGCACAGGCTTAGCTGCTCTGCGGCATGTGGGATCTTCCCAGACTAGGGACCGTACCTGTGTCCCCTGCATTGGCAGGCAGATTCTTATCCACTGCGCACCAGGGAAGTCCCAAGTCATAGTTTCTTAATAATCTTTTTAAGGCTTATGTCAATTTTAGAGGGTTAGTTTGGTTAATACTGAATAATAATTCTAAATCCATTTACAATTCAGAGATAAGCTGCAACAAGTCTCATTATGCAGAAACCAAAAAAGAGTGAGGGGGCCCCATCAATGCCCTTGTGTTGTGGAACGCCTCCTCTTCCTCAAGAAGCCTCAACTATCATACATAACACATAACCATGTAACATGAACTAAGTGACTACAGGGGTTCAATCTGTATAGTAAACATTGGAAACATTCTTTCTTTTAGGTAAAGGTCAACATAAATAGGAGGTGTGATATTTTTCCTGGCTAACACCCAGAGATGCGTTCAGACTACATTACAGACCAGGCCTGTTAGTCCCCACCCACATCCCAGGCACTAGCCCCACCATCAGCAGCTTTCATTGGGAAAGTGGTGGTACCTTTTTTAAGGTGATGTAAGTCTCATTTGAATTATAGCTAGAAAGCTTTAAGCCTGCTGGAAGTCCTGGGGTTCTCCAATCATAATACTTCTGATTTACAGAATGTGTAGAACAATTATGTTGTATACGCAATGTAAATGATGTGTGACAACTCATGAACTATTGCATCCTCTGTCAACTCATTAGTTTTGCTCAAATGTTGCTACGTATGAAAGATTTTCTAGATCACTTTGATAAGAAGTTAAGTTCAATATCATATTTATTGATACGATACTAGAGGAATAAATGAATATTCATCCTACAGATTGAGAAATTCACTGATTTCATTCCAAATAATTCATTAATGAGTTGTTAATGAGCCTCTGGTTTCCAAAGAGGGATCTGTATATCTAATTATATTTTATCTTATATTTTATAGTTATATTTATTTTATTAATTTTCATATCTATATTTATATAATTATATGTTATATAGTTCCTAAAGTACATAATTGATTAGTACATGTATAAAAAATTTTTTAATATATATATACATGTATTCTGGTGTATCCCAAAAATTGTTTCTGCAATAAATGATCCAGTGGTCTGGAGACCACTGGTTTAGATTATGGGCATTGGTCTCAACCAAGATAAATAGCAGTTTTAATTTTCAGAGGCAGAGGGAGGAAAGGGGAGATGATGCATACTAGAACCACCAACACATGCTGACTGCCATCCAGGCTCCTTTATCCTACTCTACCCAAAGTTGTATCAACATTGCAGAATAAGTTGTCAAGCATGTGTGTATGTGTGTGTGTGTGTGTGTGTGTGTGCGTGTGTGTGTTTTAATTCCCAGGTGATTCTGATACATACAGCACTAGTAACAACCCCAAAGTGGGAGGAACGATAAGCAGTTAAGCTTTTTGGGCTGCCCTGAGTACCACCTATAAATGCCAGCTTACAGAGCAATAAAAGCCAACTTGGGCTTCTGAAGCTCCCAAATATGAAGTCCACAAAACTCAAGCAGTCAAAAGGGCTACAATCAGGTATTTTTCAACAGAAAGAGGTTGACTTCAAAGATGAAAGAGGACATAAAAGAAAAAATGGAACAGGAAGATCCTTCTATAGTTAAAAATAAACTAGCAAAAAAAACAGACAGAAAGAGAAGACTGAAAGTAACTTAGTCTTCCCCATTTGAATTCTTTTTATCAGTGTGGGCAAATTACCTAAAACATCCATGTCCTAAAAAATGGGTTTTGGGGGCTTCCCTGGTGGCGCAGTGGTTGAGAGTCCGCCTGCCAATGCAGGGGGTGTGGGTTGGTGCACCGGAGCGGCTGGGCCCATGAGCCATGGCCGCTGAGCCTGCGCGTCCGGAGCCTGTGCTCCGCAAAGGGAGAGGCCACAACAATGAGAGGCCCGCGTACCGGACAAAAAAAAAAAAAAGTTTTGGTGGAGATTCCAGTATGCCACGTACTAGTCCTACCTTGTTTGGATGAGTTACACAGATATTGACACAAGTGAAATCAGATAGAAGGTACTGCTTTTGTCATGTGTTGATAAAGGCTTGTGTATCACCTAACCACATCTGGAATTATGACCCACCTATGATGCCAGTGCTATTCAAAGTAGGTGCCACTGTTCACTTTGGTGTGGTCAATGGCAGACCTGATAAATGCAATCATTTTCAGTGCCAAGTAAGAGAATAAGTGCACCATGCCATGGAAAGCTTCTAGTCAGGGTCCAAAACATACAGGCATGAATGAGGAAGAGAGGAAAGAAGTGTGACGGTCAAGGTTACTCTACCGATGAGTTCCTCCCAGACGGAAGCTTTGTTCCCCCACAAGCTCAGCTCTCGCTCCCAGGTCTCTGGCTTAGCAAGCTTCATCCGCTTCCCGGCTCTGCTAGAATCCCAGGGCCCCGGGAGGCGACTTCGAGAAAAGGCCTGTAGGTTGGAGGGGTATCTGGAACAGAGGAGGAAAAACTTAGGATTTCAAAGCCAGCTGAAAATAACTGAGAAAAGGAATGGTGAGTCAGTCAAAGCTAGTGAGTCACATTTAAGGCCAGGTCTGCCCAAACTAATGTTGCTGGGGTCCAACTACAGGGATTGATTGGGGCCATGGGTGTTGAAGAATCAGGCCACTACCCGGATGGAGCGTGTGCTCAGGGTACATCTTCTCACCTGCAGCCCAGGAGGGCCTGGACAAGCTGTGCAGGCTCATGGATGTGCAGTCTCTGTACCAACTTCTTCAGGGTGAAACTTGGCTCATTCTTTTTCTCTGACACTGCACTGCAGGTTGCCTCAAACTGTGGAAATATCCACAAGCCCCACAGGGGTCATTCAATCTATGACCATGGTCACTTTCTTCAGAAAACAAAAACCAAGACTATCCTATAACTATGGTAATTTCTTTCCCCAAAGTAGATTTGGGCAAAGAATAGGAATAGAGGGTAAAACTCTCCAACAGCAAGAGCTTCTGTGATGAACATAACAGAGTAGGTCTACGGGGTCACCGTGTTTCATTTACACAAGGTTGAACTATCAATGGTTAACATGGGATGACTGGGTGGTGACAAGCAAGATGGGGCTTGAATAAACAGAAAACACCTTGTTCTTAGAGGAAGGAAGAGGGAAAAGCAGCTCTTATTTAAATCACTGAGATCTGGGGGCTTCCCTGGTGACACAGTGGTTAAGAATCCGCCTGCCAATGCAGGGTACACGGGTTCGAGCCCTGGTCCGGGAAGATCCCACATGCCGCAGAGCAACGATGCCCGTGCGCCACAACTACTGAGCCCGCGCACTGCAACTACTGAAGCCCACATGCCTAGAGCCCATGACCCACAGCAAGAGAAGCCACTGCAATGAGAAGCCCGCGTACCGCAACAAAGAGTAGCCCCCGCTCTCCGCAACTAGAGAAAGGCCGCATGCAGCACCGAAGACCCAACGCAGACAAAAATAAATAAATTTTAAAATAAATAAATAAATAAATCGCTGAGACCTGGAGCGTGTAAATGGAGGCATCAGCACAATGTAGGCTGTGAGGAGTTAAAAAATGAAAGAAGCTGGCTTTCAGAATCCTCTGTTAGAAGAGCTAAGTTTGGGTTGTATTAATAGGATGAAGAGAAAAGACCAATGGACCAACTGAGGATGTATTTTCCTGTAATACTAATATATTTTCCTAAAAATCTATTTTAATGATGATGATGATGAAATCATCACTTACTCAGTGCCAGATATTGTTAGAAATACTTTAAATACAGTAACTGATTTAATCCTCACAAAAACCCAATGAAGAAGGTACTGCTATTATCCCCATTTTATATGTGAGTAAAATGAGGCAAGAGGGAGTAAGCCATTCAGCCTAGGTTCACAGAGCCAGCAACTGGTGGGGGGGCAGGTGGGGAGATTCAAACCCAGATGGTCTGAATCCAGCTTCTACGCTCTTAACGGCGAAGACCAGTGTCTTGTTATTAAAGTAAAAGAAAAAAACTTTTTTTGTTTGACTTGTTTTTAAAACTTCCTATGGAAGGTGGATATTTCATAATGTTTTGAACTCACTTATCCAGCTGGATGTGCCATCTGTCAGTAAAGAACGACACCAAGGAGAGCAAAATGGAAACAAAAGGAGCCTTTCCTGGGGCTCTCAAAACCCCATAATCGCAGCTGAGAATTATCCAGGTAGGACATTGGCATGTGCCTACCATACCCACTAGTAGTATTTCTGGACCAAATGGAATTCCATTTCTAAACATTAGTTGAGAAAAGACCGTACGTGTATGTTTAGAACCCCAGAACAAGGCACTCACCATCCTCTGTTCATCTTGAAGAGGCCGAATGAACTTTGGCAAGTATTTCTGTGTCTCAGAAAATGTATGCTCCTTCTGTAGGGACAGGACAAGCCATTTCAAAAGGGGAAGTGGAGGCTGTCCCTAGAGAGACCCATTCCAATAGCCCTGAAGGCCCATCTCTACCCCAAAGGAAACTGGCTGGGAAAAAGGCAGGCCCTGCCCTCTCTGCCCTCTGAGCTCTACCCAGCTCCTCTGCATTTCTCTGACTCCTTCTGTCCTGGTGGTAGAAACATGTCAGCTGTTTAAGGAGGTCAGCGTGTTCCCTCATCCCTCTCACTTTCCGGGGGAAAAGGGCCTAGGCTGTGAATGACCAGGGTAGAGGCAGGGACTGACTGGAGGGCGGGGTGGCCGGCGGGGGCGCCTCTTGGCCCGGTGCTTCCGAGGGTTATACTTAGCCAGCTGGTACTCATCAAACTGGGCAAATTTGTCCGTCATCGCAGCACGCAGGCAGGCAGGCAGGGGCACCAGCCCGTCCTCCTCTTCTCCAGTCAGGAGCTGTCAGAGAGACGAGAAACCCTCAGGAGCGAGACCCTCCAAAACAAAATGAGAGCACTTCATGGGGTTAAGTGACAGCACAGGATAAGAAGTCCCCAGCCCCAGCTCTACAATGACAATTTCTGTGGTCCTGGACCTGAGGGCAGACTTCTCAGATTCTTATTCTCTTCACTGGAAACACGAGGTCCGGAATAACACCAAGTTTCCTCAAACTCAGTCCAGCCCTTCTCAATCATATCCTCCCTGTTGGGCAACCCAGCCTGGTACCAGGAGAAGCTGTCCTGTCTGGGCACCGGGGTTGAGGACAGCTGAGGGCAGGCCAAAGTGTCTGAGAATTTTCTCCACAGATGCAGTGAGCAAAGGCGAGGGAACCAAGTGAGGGTCAAAAGTCAGGGAACTGAATGCCATACCTGGTAGAACCTGGCTACCTGGATCCAATCAGAAGGCAGCTGGACAATGGCACAGAAATATCGTCGCAGGTAGGGGCGGCAGACTGGCAAGAAGGCAGCAATGGCCAAGACTTTGTTGGCTACATCCCGGACATTCAGCTGCCGCCTGGCGTACAGAGATGCCTAGGGCACAGGGTAGGGAGCGCTGGCCTCTCAGCCACTTCTGCACAGCACCACGCCCTTATTTGCTTATCTAATCTGCCTGCATAAAACCTTTCCTGAGCCCTCCATATTGTCTGTAAATATAAAATCCAAGCCTCTTGGCTTGGCATTCTATATCTTCCATGATCTAGCCCTTATTCACCAGTCTTCTCCTAAGTCTACTTATCCCAATTTAAGGGCCTTTAACCTTGTCCTTTTCCCGCTTTGGAAGACCTCCCACCATCCATGTCTATCAAAAACTTACCCAGGGTTCAAATTGCTGATTTATCCTGCCATCTTCCCAAGCTTCATAGGAAACATTTTCCCTCTCTTTTCTGCTTCTGAAACGTTCACTATCTGCTACTCCATTTGCATTTATATAATATTTGGGATCGTTTTTGCTTCGCTAATAATACCATTAATAATACCATTCCCTAAGAGCCGGGTCCAAGTTTCGTTTTATCTGTTGGTAGTTAAGGCCTAGCATTGTGTACTTAGCCTGTGTACCTACTAAATAAACAAACCCTAGGATACTTTCTCAATCCTATCTTCCCCCACTCCTCAGAGAACCCTAGGGACTGGGCCTCAGGCTCACGCAGAGATCCTACTACCTTCCTAAGTAAAGTTCCTTCAGCCCCTAGTATAAAGCCTCTCACCATCTCCCCACACACCATAACCAAATTCCCTTCCTCCGAACTTCCCACTCCCATCCCCTCTTTCATGTCACAATACCTTGAGTATAAATTCAGGCTCCAAGGGGGCAAGTGCACTACAGACTTGGAGGAGGAAAGCCTGGGTAGAGGAAGCTGCATCATTTGTGTTTACGTCTGACACCAGAGCAGAACACAGAAAGCTCATTAGAACCATCTGGGAATTGGGAAAGAGAGGGAAGAAAGGAGAAAAGACGTAATAAGGACCAACTTAAGCATCCACTCAGGCCAACTTCCAAAGACAGAGAGAATGAACCCAGATTCAGGAAGATGTCTGTCCGGCTGAGAGGTCAGAAAAGGGGATCAGGAAGTAAGAAACCAGAGTTCCTTCCCCTTCTCTCTGTGGAGGGGATCAGGCTTTGGTGCCCACTCTACCCAACTTCCCTAGGCCCCCCCAACTCCACCATCAACCTCTCCCCAGCTCTGGAACTTTTACCTTCTTTTCCTGAAGGGCCTGGTCAGCAGGCTCAGGACGGGACTCAGAGTCCCCAGGGGTGAGCGTCAGGGTCAGCTCCTCCACTTTCTCCGCCTCTCCCAAGCTTAGACTATAAAAAGGCATTTGAGCCTCTGCCCATTCCTTGTCTTCTGGCTTCTTCTCTCCAGAAGAAGACCATCGACCCTGGGGATAGTGACAGCTATGAATCCCAGCACTCACCCACAGCCCCTCATACAAGACAGAGATCTGAAAGCAGCACCCAGGGCTAGGAAGAGTCCACATCTACCTTCTAGCACCTAAACTCTTCTCCCCTCACCCCCCAGCATGGATCTGTCCAGTCTGACAAGAGTGATCTCTCAGTATCACACACACGCCCTTTCCCAGATCAACATTCTGAGCCTTTGCTCAGATGCTTCATGATCTTCCGGCTTCTTTCATCTCCTTACGGATGTCACAGCCTAGGAGCCTGGGGCCCTTCACAACACACCTCCCAAGAGGCTATTAAGGTATTTTTAGAGTCAGAAGAAGAAGGACCAAGTCCCAGATCAATCGCCCAGCAATCGTGAGCTTACCCTCTGAGCCTCAGCTTCCTCATTCCCTGCCACCTACCTGATGGGGCTGTTACAAGATTAAATGGGGTCATGTATGTATGACTCTTTGCAAATTGCAAAGCCCTAAATAAATGTAAGATGGCAGTAGCTGTAATCCTGACAATGACCCTATGACGTGGATTTTCATTGATCTCATCTTAAAGGTGAGGAAATTAAAGCTTCAAAAGGTTAAGAGTCTTTGAGTAGTATAGTCATTTTCACAGTATTGATTCTTCCAATCCAAGAACATGGCATGTCTCTCCATCTGTTGGTGCTGTCTTTGATTTCTTTCATCAGTATCCTATAGTTTTCCGAGTACAGGTCTTTTGTCTCCTTAGGTAGGTTTATTCCTAGGTATTTTATTCTTTTTGTTGCAATGGTAAACGAGATTGTTTCCCTAATTTCTCCTTCTGATCTTTCGTTGTTAGTGTATAGGAATGCAAGAGATTTCTGTGTATTAATTTTGTATCCTGTGACTTTACCAAATTCACTGATAAGCTCTAGTAGTTTTCTGGTGGCCTCTTTAGGATTTTCTATGTATATATAGTATCATGTCATCTGCCAACAGTGAGTTTTACTTCTTCTTTTCCAATCTGGATTCCTTTTATTTCTTTTTCTTCTCTGACTGCCACGGCTAGGACTTCCAAAACTATGTTGAATAATAGTGGCGAGAGTGGACCACTCTGGAGAAGATGTGGAGAAAAGGGAACCCTCCTACACTGTTGGTGGGAATGTAAATTGATACAGCCACTATGGAAAACAGGAAACTAAAAAATATTAATAGAACTACCATATGACCCAGCAATCCCACTCCTGGGCATATACCCAGAGAAAACCATAATTCAAAAAGATACGTGCACCCTAATGTTCATTGCAGCACTATTTACAATAGCCAGGACATGGAAGCAACCAAAATGTCCATGAACAGAGGAATGGATAAAGATGATGTGGTAAATACACACAATAGAATATTACTCAGGCATAAAAAGGAACAAAATAGTGCCATTTGCAGAGACATGGATAGACCTAGAGACTGTCATACAGAGGGAAGTATGTCAGAAAGAGAAAACCAAATATCGTGTGGTGTCGCTAATGTGTGCAGTCTAGAAGGATGGTACAGATGAACTTATTTGCAAGCCAGAGGTAGAGACGCAGATGTGGAGAACAGACTTGTGGATGCCAGAGAGGGGGAAGGGGAGGTGGGATGAACTGGGAGATTGGGATTGACATATATACACTACTATGTATAAAATAGATGACTAATGAGAACCTACTGTACAGCACAGGGAACTCTACTCAATATTCTGTGGTGACCTAAATGGGAAGGAAATCTAAAAAAGAGGGGATGTGTATATACGTGTAACTGGTTCACTCTGTTGTACAGCAGAGGCTCACACAACATCGTGGAGCAACTATACTCCAATAAAAATTAATTTAGAAAAAAAAAAAAGGTTAAGAGTCTTGCCCAAGGTCGAGTGGCTTATAATTGGCAAAAATGGTAGAGGGCTCAGATTTGCCTTTCCCTCAGTCCAAATCTCAAGTCTACATAAAAGGAATGTGTGTTTGTCTACCGATCCTGACCTGTATACTAAACGTGCTTATATAGATGTGTACAAGTGGACGTGTGTCTGCACATGCACACACAGAGAAGTGGTACTGTAGTTGTTTCTCATGCCTTGTAAGATCTCAAAAGCACCTGATTGACTCTGCTACTGCAATAGTATATCAGCTCTCCTCCCGAGAAGAGGCTTTCCAAGGACAAAACCTACTTATGCTCTATTGTCCAGAATCTCTGCACTAGATAAGCAGTAAGAGTGATGACGCTCATGAAGACAGCCCTCGGGTAAAAGATGCCTCAGGAAGAGGCTCTGAGGAAAGAAGGTACACAGACACAGAGCAGCACACAGGGACACTGTGGCACTGAAAGCTAGTGACTAGACATTCTAACAGACATGGCTGCAGTGAAGACAACTGATGGAGCTATTACCGAAGCTGCTTCCTGAGCTCTCTCTGTGGCAGAGATGGTTTTCAAGACCCTGGGGCAGGTCAGAAGGCCTAGACCCTCAGAGAAGCACTGAGCCCTTGAGGCTGGAGGCTCAGAGAGCAGGTGGTTGCTGGCACTCAGGCTGCACAGGTCAGATTGCACCACGTGAGGTATCTGGAGATTCTGGGTTAAGGGGCTGGTGGACACAGTGCTCTTCAGAGTGGGGAGTGTGGCCAGGCACCGGTTCTCCAAGGAGAGGATGTCTGAGTGGGCAGACACATGCCCATGTGGTTTCTCCAAGGTCTTCAGGTCAGGAAGTGTGGCCAGGCACCGGTTCTCCAAGGAGAGGATGTCTGAGTGGGCAGACACATGCCCATGTGGTTTCTCCAAGGTCTTCAGGTCAGGAAGTGTGGCCAGGCACCGGTTCTCCAAGGAGAGGATGTCTGAGTGGGTAGACACATGCCCATGTGGTTTCTCCAAGGTCTTCAGGTCAGGAAGTGTGGCCAGGCACCGGTTCTCCAAGGAGAGGATGTCTGAGTGGGTAGACACATGCCCATGTGGTTTCTCCAAGGTCTTCAGGTCAGGAAGTGTGGCCAGGCACCGGTTCTCCAAGGAGAGGATGTCCAGGTGAGTAGACACACGCCCATGGAGTTTCGCCATGGCTGGAGCCCAACCAGTATATGCCTAGAAGGAGAGAAAGACAGGTAATGAGCAGCTGGCTGTATTGGGAGTGCACGCGTACTGGGACTAAATCTTTCCCATAGTCCTCCTGGTAATCCCAGTGACCTGAAGGCAGAAAACAACCAATATTTGTTTTTCCAGGACTGGGTTCATTCCAAGGATGTATACAGGGAGTATTCTAAGGGAAAGGAGAAGGGAAAAGGTGAGGTAGAAGCTTAAGAGTAAAGAAGTTTAAAAAACAAAAAAAGGGACTTCATTGGTGGTCCAGTGGGTAAGAGTCCGTGCTCCCAATGCAGGGGGCCTGGGTTCCATCCCTGGTTGGGGAACTAGATCCTGCATTCATGCCGCAACTAAGAGTCTGCATGCTGCAACTAAAAGATCCTGCATGCCTCAACTAAAAGATCCTGCATGGGGCTTCCCTGGCGGCGCAGTATTTGAGAGTCCGCCTGCCGATGCAGGGGACATGGGTTCGTGCCCCGGTCCGGGAAGATCCCACATGCCGCAGAGCGGCTGGGCCCGTGAACCATGGCCGCTGAGCCTGCGCATCCGGAGCCTGTGCTCCGCAACGGGAGAGGCCACAGCAGTGAGAGGCCCGCGTACCGCAAAAAAAAAAAAAAAAAAGGGGCTTCCCTGGTGGCGCAGTGGTTGAGAGTCCACCTGCTGATGCAGGGGATGCGGGTTCGTGCCCCGGTCCGGGAAGATCCCACATGTCGCGGAGCGGCTGGGCCCGTGAGCCATGGCCGCTGAGCCTGCACATCCAGAGCCTGTGCTCCGCAACGAGAGAGGCCACAACAGTGAGAGGCCCGCGTACTGCAAAAACAAAAACAAAAACAAACAAACAAAAAAAAAAGATGCTGCATGCCGCGATGAAGACCCGGCCCAGACATAAATAAATAAATATAAATAAATAAATAAATAAAAAGTAAGAGCTGGAGAGGAAAGGAACATGTCTCCACATGAAGGGGTAAAGGAGACCCCCCAGGGCTATCAGTATGATCCCAACTTAACACAGGAGCCATACTCGTAATCTGGACTCTGGATTCTTAGCTCCAGAGAAATAAACATTTTGATCAAGTTGTCTATACTCACCACCTCAACTTCCTTGCCTCCCACTCACTCTTAACCAACTAAATGGGATTCTTTTTCCACTATTCCTCCAAGGCTGTCCTCTCAGGTAACTAATGGAATTCTTCTTACTATAAGAATAGACATATCTTGGAGCTTATCTTACTTCATCTCTCAAGTGGAATATGACCCTGTGATCACTGTCTCACTGAAACTCTCTCCCTTTGACTTGCACGGTGCTGTCCCGGTTTTCCTCTTACAACCCTGATCACACCTTCTTGGGGCGGGGGGGGGTTCTTTCTCTGCTCTTCCTTGAATGTTGATGCTGCTTAGAGTTCTTTTCTAACCCTTCTATATACTTTCCCAGGGTGCTCTCACCTACTCTGTTGCTCCACATAACACTGCTATGCTGGCAACTCACATATTTATTCCTTGACCTAGATCTCATCTGAGCTTCATACTCATTTATCCATTCCCCTGTTGGACATCTCCACTTGGATGACTCAAAGGTACCCAAAACTCCATAGATCCCAAATGTATCATCTTTCTACCTCTCCTCCAAATCCATTCCTCCTCATTGCCCCCTATGCTTACAAGGGTTTGGTATAAAATAGGTTTGAGTTTGAATCCTGATGGGACCTTGGGCTAGTTCCTTAAACTCTCTGTGCCACAGTTTCATCACAAAACTGAAATAAATGCCTACCTCATAGAGTTGTATAGGAATAAATAAGAAAAAATATATCAAGCACTTAGAGTTAGTAAGTGTGCAGTAAGTGGAAGCTATTATTATTTATTATTGTTATCATCCAATAAATTACCAAATCCTATTGATTCTACTCCCTCAATGTCTCCCAGATCTATCCAATTCTCTGTTCTGCCTGCCACCGTCATCGCTGAAACCCTCCAATCCACGTGGCACACAGTACGTAGATCTGCCTAAAGGAGCTCCCAATACATACCCCAGCCACCATTTACAACACCTTGTTTATTTCATCATAATAAAAATTTATCTTGTTAGCCCATTTGCCTACTTGTTCCTGGTTTCTCCTTAATAAAATAAAACTCCCTGAGGGTCAGGGCTCCTGTGTCTTATTCACTTCTGCATGCCCAGCATCACACATAACCTGGCTTCTGATCTCCCAGCCTCACCTCTTACTGCTACTCCCATCTAACGTTAAGCTTGAACCATACAAACTGTTTTCAGCTTATGAATTGCCAAGGTATCTCTTGACTCTGGACTTTGCATAGGCAGAGGCCTAGAACATTCTTCCTTCTACCAAGACCACCCCCCTTCCCCAGCCCCTCCTTTACTAGGCCAAATTCTACTTCCCTCTCACTCTGAAGGCCTCAGTTTAATAGTCAATTCCTCCAAGGAGCCTCAGGTGACACCCAGCCCCCAGTCTGGTACAGGTGGTCCTTCTATGTTCCCACACTGTACTTCCTCTAGCATAGAACACATCCTCTATATTGTAATTGCCTGGTCATTTGTCTTTCATCCCCCCAGACTATAAATTCCTGAGCACAGAGACTCTTTAGCCTTGTTCACCATTGTTGCAACAATGTCTAGTCAGTGGGATTCATAAGCTTTTGAGAATCTGGTGAAATCCATGGAGCTTTTTCACAGAAAAAACATGAGTATATACTACTTTGCATTCAATTTTCAGGGAGTCCACCCACGGACCTCCTAGAATCTCCATTAACTACAAATTAAGAACCTCTGCCTGAGAGGATGCTTGAATTTATATCATTAGGAATGTGCATACTCTCTTATTTGGACAAATGCTTATCTCCTATTTACATTTATGTATTTTAGGAATAAGTATGTTGTTAAGTCAATTGGTTAATCCTTAATATGCAAGAGCTTATGGACAGGAATGTAGAATACTTCCAAGAAGACTTGAATGGACTGACAATCCAGAACCAGAAAGGACAATGGATATCTCACTGGACATAAGTGAAGGCAAACAGCATCAAGAATGATGGCCTATATAGGCTTGTACATTTCCCTCATGTCTTTGCATATATAAGCCCCCAGCGAAAGGACTGGGGAATCTCAGAATCGACTCAAGATTTTCAAAAGAAGTCATCTCATAACAAAAATTAAGTTAACAGGGCTTCCCTGTTGGTGGAGAGGTTAAGGATCCGCCTGCCAATGCAGGGGACACGGGGTTCGAGCCCTGGTCTGGGAAGATCCCACGTGCCACGGAGCAACTAAGCCCGTGTGCCACAACTACTGAGCCTGCGCTCTAGAGCCCACGAGCCACAACTACTGAAGCCCGTGTGCCTAGAGCCCATGATCCACAACAAGAGAAGCCACCGCAATGAGAAGCCCGCACACTGCAACGAAGAGTAGCCCCCGCTCGCCGCAACTAGAGAAAGCCCGCACGTAGCAACGAAGACCCAACGCATCCAAAAATAAATAAATTTTAAAAAAAGAAAAAAAATTAACAGAAAAATAGTTACATGTTTTTCACACCCTGGTGTTTGTGAAGGGAGATTCAGCTAACCTACAAATGAAAAGTAAAACTCTCTACAAATTAAAAGTAAAAATATCCATCTCTAATTCCATTCTCCAGGGATAACCACTGCTAAGTTTTATATGAAGAGTTTCAGACACTTTCTAGGCATATACAAATATATGTATAGGTCTGTACCTTCCCTTCCCCCATATCCACCACCACCCCCCTTTTTGTTTTGTTTTGTTTTACACAAAGAGGATCATACTTTAGAGACTATTCTGCACTTAGTGTGCCTTGGAGACCTTGCCGTGTTAACACGTTAATAGCCACCACACTTTTAAGTTGGCTGTGTGACAGCCTACCCTGCTTAAGCACAGCCCGGGTTTCCGTTCCAAGGAGAACACAGACAAGGAAGAGCGACCCATTCTCACTTGGTCTCTTCCACCCTCTTCCTGTGGCCTTCTATCCCCGGGCCCTCCCTTTCCCTCATACTTCCCACTCCCCCTTTCACACACCACACCCGCTCCCGGAGCTGCCGGAGGCGCAGGGCCGAGGCACCCCTCCCGGCGCCCGCCCAGAGGAGTCTCGGGAGGTCACTACCTGGCCGCGCTAGGCCCTTCCCACCGGCCCCGGCGGCCGAACCCTCGCCTAGACCCAGGGCCAGGGCCAGCTGCTGCCGGCGCTCGACCGTCCCCGGAGCCACCCGGGCCTGGAGCAGCTGGCTGTCACGCGGGGCCGCTCAGTCCTCGGCAGCAGGAAAAGGACCGGGCTCTCGGTTCCGCGGGTGGGTAGAGTGGAAGCCTGAGGTGGGGCCGGGCGGGGGGCGGGGAGCCGGGAGGAGACGGCGCGCCGCCGCAGACGCGGGGCGGGGCGGTCGCGGCCCGCGGGGAGGAGAGAGGCGCGGCTGGCGATGCAACTGCAGCGAGGGCGTTGCACCCTTTTCTGGGGCCAGAGGTTAGTCCCACTCCCTCTCGCCGCCTTTCCCCCCTCACCCTCCTTCCTCGTCCTCTTTTCTCCTGTCCCTCAGGTTTCCTCTTCTACCAAATTCCGCTCTTTTGCTAAATTTCCTCTCTTTTGTGATATCTTCCAACACCATTTCTTGAAAAAGATTTTGTCATGTTCGCTGCCGATCTGGACACCTTTTGTCCTGGTATCAAATAGTATAGTGGAACTCTTAATTCATGCGAAAGTTACTTGGTGAAAATGGAAATAAAAGGAGACGGAAAGTCTAAAGCAATGGCCTGTAACCGGGTGTAGATATCAAATAATTAAGGCAGAGTGAACTAAGCAGCTTATGTCCATCTGGGATAGATCCCTGGACAAAGAATTTTTTGGAGCCATCCTGAATGGCTAATGCGGAACTGTTTTCAGAAAGTGGGACCAGGCTCAGGAAAGGGACAAGTGACCTTTAGGATGGTAATGCTGGTGCTGTTTCATGAAGAGCAGGGCCAAACAGATATTAGCAGGAGAAACATGCTTACCTCATGTAAGATAGATTATCTGTCTTCTGGAAAATATCCCTTTCCTAAGGGTAGCGGGTACCCTTGCATTCTCAGGTAACAACTGAAGCTTCAGCTCAGAATCAGAGGCATCCTTTATTCTCAATTTGTTGAGCCAGATCCCACCTAACTTCCTTAGATGCCTTTCTTACCACCTACCCCATTAGTCCCTACACTCTTTTTAAAAGAAATATTTTTCTGTCGCCTTTATGATCCTGAACTACAACTTATAAATAATGTATTTTAGCATCACACTGGTGGTACAGGAAGAGTAGCAACTGGTCACCATTGCTTCCTGGTTGACTAGGAGAATCTAGAGTTTCCTTTCTGGTTAGCTGCAAGAGCAAAGAAATTCAAAGCCAGCACATTGGAACCATTGGAAATCTTTTTTAAAAATCCCCCAACCCAGGCCACACCCTAGACTGATTAAATCACAATCTTCAGAGGAGGACTCGGGCATTAGAAGTTTTTGAAACTCCCCAGATAATACTAATGTGCAGACAAGTTTGGGAATCTCTGCCCTAGGGTCTTGCTAATCAAGGTATGGGCTGTGGACCAGCAACATCAGCATCACCTTGTTAGAAATGCAGACTCTCAGGCCCTACCTCAGACCTACTGAATCAGAATCTGTAATTTTACAAGATTCCCAGATTATTCCCACTTACATTAAACTTTGAGAAGCACTGATCTAGACAGGTGGAGTGGGGTCTGGAGTCTGCATTTTTAAGCCCTAGGGGCCAGGCCCTGCAATGTGTATTTTACAAGCTCTCCAGGCAATTTTGATACATGCTAAAGGTTAAGAACCCCTGATTAAAACTAGGGTTTTTGCTCACCCCCCCTTGAAAATTTCTGATTTGGTAGGTTTAGGATAGGACCTGAGAATCTGCATTTCTAGGAAACTCTTGGGTATTGGGGATTCTGACCTCTGATCCAGGAACCACATTTTGAAAATCACCAGTCTAGAATGATTCTCTAGGCAGAGAGACAGTAACTGACTGATCTCTAAAGGATATTTCAGTTGGATTTTGAGACAGCCAGATGAACTGTCTCTGCCTTGCAACAGAGGAAATCTCTCAATTCACAAGATGTTTACAAAGTCCAAACTCAGCTTTTCTTTTCAGTGGACAGTGCTAAATGCACCCTGTATTATTTGTTCCTTTGAGTCCTGCTTTTCTAAACTAGCCACTCCCTTGAGTTGCAGCAATCTTTCTTCAGATTACTGTCATTCTGCCAACTGAACAACTACCAGAGCTGAGGAGGCACTCCATTCCCCACTGGGTTAACTCTCATAGAGCTTATTTGCAAGTTCTTAGAGGATGACTCACTTTCTCCTCCATAGGTAACCTACACCCATTATTGTTGATCAGTGGTATTAAGCTGCAATATCCAACTGATGAGTGCAGTGTCCAGACTTACTACTTTCTGGGGTGAAGTTGTGCCATCTCCTCAGCCCTTAGAAGCCCCTTTATTAAGGGCCCTACCACCTATTAAAATTGCTCACCTTTAGACATACAGATGGCCAACAAGCACATGAAAGGATGCTCAACATCGCTAGTTATTAGAGAAACGCAAGTCAAAACTACAGTGAGGTACCACCTCACACGATGGTCAGAATGGCCATCGTCAAAAAGTCTACAAATAATAAATGCTGGAGAGGGTGTGGAGAAAAGGGAACCCTCCTACACTGTTGGTGAGAGTGTAAGTTGGTGCAGCCACTATGGAGAACAGCATGGAGGTTCCTTAAAAAACTAAAAATAGAGCTACCATATGATCCAGCAATCTCACTCCTGGACATACATCCAGAAAAGACGAAAACTCTAATTCGACAAGATACATGTACACCTATATTCATAGCAGCACTGTTCACAATAGCCAAGACATGGAAACAACCTAAATGTCCACCCACAGATGAGTGAATAAGGAAGATGTGATATATATATATAATGGAATACTACTCAGCCATAAAAAAAGAATGAAATATTGCCATTTGCAGCAATATTCATGGACCTAGAGATGATTATACTAAGTGAAGTAAGTCAGAGACAAGTAATATCTGATATTGCTTATATGTGGAATCTAAAAAAAAAATACAAATCAACTTATTTACGAAACAGACTCACAGACTTCGAAAACAAACTTATGCTTACCAAAGGGGAAAGGGGTGGGGGGATAAATTAAGAGTATGAGATTAACAGGTCCACACCACTATATATAAAATAGATAAACAACAAGGATTTACTGTATAGCACAGGGAAATATATTCAGTATCTTGTAACAGTCTGTAATAGAAAAGAATCTGAAGTTGTACACCTGAAATTGTACATCAATTGTAGTTAAATTTTTAAAAATTGCTCACCTCTTCTAGTCAGTTTTATTGCATACTTCTTATCCTCTCCCGTTTTGAGTCAATAAATATCTGTTAAGCACCTATGAAGTGCAAGACAGTATGTAAAGTGTATAAAACATGCCTTCTTCTCAAGGCTTCACAGTCTCGTGAAGGAGACAGACACATGCAGGAGACACAAGAATACAAGGCAAATTATGAGAAATGCTATATTCTACTAAGGAACAAACTCAGGATTCTGTGAAGGGGGGACCGTGAGAAACTTCCTGGAGGGAGTAGACTTTGAACTGGGAAGGGTAGATCTCTGATAAGAAGCTAAGAGGGCAGTGAGTGCCTGGGGATTATAAAGACCCTTGGTTTCACCAGATTTTTCTTTTCCCTTTTGTGAATATTTACCTTTAGATTCACAGCTTGTGCTTCTATTCAGTCTATCCACTGCCAGCTTCAAAGAATCACCCAAGCAGTGATTTATGGACAAGCACCTATTTGGTTGCACTTGGCATCCCAGAGGAGCTTCAGATTCTTTTCCATTATAGATTGTTAAAAGATATTAATACCCTTTAACTGCTCCCACTTGTCGAGTCTAAGTATGAGTTTTGTGAATAAAGCCTACCACTCCATGGAGGTGAATCTGCATTGGAGATGTGGCATAATAAAGACAGCAGGCTTGGAAGTCCTTCTACCTGTGTTTAAATACATGCTCAACATTTATAAACTGTGTGACCTTTGGTGAGTAAATTCACTCCTCTAAGCTTCAGTTTTCCTATCTGTAAAATGGGGATAATAATAGCATCCACTTTTTATGGGTTGTTTGGCATTTAAATGAGACAATGCATGTAAAGCAGTTAACACACTGCCTGGCACTTAGCAGGCACTTAAACAATGTTAGCTATATTCTAAAACAAGCAGTTCTTACTCCGTTGTGAGAGAGTTGGCTTTAATCAGTGACAGTTTGCTTGAAAAGTGTGCAATGCATTGAGGCTCAGATTACCTGTCTGGTAATGAGTCAAGCTGGTATACAACTAGAAGACCTCTAGCTCCCTAAATGCCTTAGCCTCAGCTGGAGTCCACATGAATCCATATCCCTATCTCAGGAGCAGTGTTAGTCTGGAGTAGCTGGGGATAAACCTGTAACCCTCTGTATGGCATTCATGGTCTCAGGGGTGCTACAGCACACTGGCCACCCTGTTTGGTGTCACCTAGCTTGCTAATCTAAAAGGGTATAGCCTGGAAACTTAATTTCAGAGTACCAGGGTACACTTTTTGAAATGTGTGTAGAGATCCTTAGGACTATCCCAAGCTCTGGAGCTCATGACTATAATAACACTATGATGTTGATAGCACAGGTATTATCTCTATTTTATGCATTAAGATACTGGTATTCAGACGTTGAGAATGGACTTGAGGACACAGAGGGGGAAGGGGAGCCTGGGACATAGTGAGAGAGTAGCATTGACATATATACACTACCAAATGTAAAATAGATAGCTAGTGGGAAGCTGCTGCATAGCGCAGGGAGATCAGCTCGGTGCTTTGTGACCACCTAGAGGGGTGGGATAGGGAGGGTGGGAGGGAGGCTCAAGAGGGAGGGGATATGGTGATATACGTATGCATATAGCTGATTCACTTTGTTGTACAGCAGAAACTAACACAACATTGTAAAGCAATTATACTCCAATAAAGATGTATATATATTAAAAAAAGACACTGGTATTCAAAGTGATTAAAGGACTTACCCATGATTACCAAAACAGCAACTGATTTGGGGCTTGAATCCAAGACACTGATTCTAATTCACTCTAATTCACACTCTCAAGCTATACTTTTTTCACAATTCTAAATCAGAAATACAGGTTATTGTATCTTGAATCGTCAGCCATAATAATAATACCGTAAACCTCTATCTCTAAGAGAAAAAAACGACTATAATCTCACCACTAATGACATATACATGTATTCATGCATGTATTTATGCATAGGCATGTATATATATGTAATGTATGTATATTTTTGTAGTTGTATTAGCAGAAGTTGTGATAAATTCACACTTTTCCACCTATGATCCCTTGATCCCAAGAGTTAGCTAGGATTTGGAATGTAGTCTGTGGCCCTGACAGAGTAATTATGTCATAATTACGGTCCTGCCTGTATACCTAACCTGTGATGCTTGTCTCAGCGAGTCTCTTGGTCCTGATGTTGTAAGTATGTCACCTGGAGACTGCTCTCATTGAAAAGCCTTCCTGTTCATTATCCAGACTATGCCACCTGCCTTGGCTTCCTACACTGTGTAGAGAAGGGTTTGAATTGCACTATCCAAAATCTCTTCATTCCGTGGTTCTATTAAACAATCTTTCTATCCAGTTTTTCACTCTTTTGGTTAGACATTGTTGCTTCTACCTCCTGGACTGTCCGTCTGGATAAAGAATAGCACTTAGTTTTGCAGCTAGTAGGATTTCTATGTGATTTTTACCCGCCCCTTTTTTTTTTCATTTTTTAAGCTTTTCTGTTGTCGATTTTCCAGATGTCCAGGGCATTATATATATATATATACACACACACACACACACACACACACACACACACACACACACACACACACACACATATAGTATATTTGACAGGGAAAATATCTGGAGAAGAGACCAGTAAGGTTTCTATTTAAGTAGTTCAAAATTACATGGTGAGGGCTTCCCTGGTGGCGCAGTGGTTGAGAGTCCGCCTGCCGATGCAGGGGACACGGGTTTGTGCCCGAGTCCGGGAAGATCCCACATGCCACGGAGCGGCTGGGCCCGTGAGCCATGGCCGCTGAGCCTGCGCGTCCGGAGCCTGTGCTCTGCAACGGGAGAGGCCACAACAGTGAGAGACCCGCGTACCACAAAAAAAAAAAAAAAAAATTACATGATGAGTTGAGTGAAGAAAAAGATAAGAGGAGAGCAAGCTCAAGATGATTACAAAGTTTTGTGTCTAGGAAAAAGGAAAAATGATAGTGCCAACAAAGCATGATGAGTCTGAACCGATGACAGTGGTAAATCCAAGTAGAGGTGAGGGCTGCTAAAAAAAACATAATAATACGACTAGAACCCAGTTGAGTCATTAAGGCTTGGGATAGAGGAGAGGTGAGCTTTCTGAAGAGGATCATGAAGCAAAGTAAGAGAAGCACATGGGCAACCCAGAATTAGGCATAGGAGACTCATATAGTCCAACACACTTACTGGTATTGAACCTACACCCCCAGCTCTCTCCAGTTCCTGAGTTGACCTGGAAACGATGAGCGCAGGTGTGTAAATTCCACCTTCACCCACAAAGGAAGAGTTGAAGGAAGAGTGGAGGCAGGTAGTAGGGGAGTACCTACAACACCTTGCTTCATTATCTGATTTACCAAAGATAAGAATCCTGCATCTCTAGGAACTCACCACACTGTAGCCTAATCCCTGGATTGCCATGATTGCCTGCTCCGTAGGAGTGATTTCTGTCCCAATTCCTGATCCTTACTCTATTTCCTTTCTGGGGTCGAAATACTACCCTGAATCTCAGTGCACTTGCCCAGGGCCCCAGCTCATTGCCTTGCCTGTATCAGGCCCCTCTCACTGAAGAGTGGTCCAAGAGCAAGACCAGTGTCCTGCTTCACATCAGAAACCTCCTCCTCTCTTCTCATTCTAACCACAATTTCACAAATGGGCTTCCCTCGTGGTCCAGTGGTTAAGACTCTGTGCTTCCCCTGCAGGGGGCACGGGTTTCGCATGCCGTGGGGTGCAGCCAAAAACAAAAAACAAACAAAAAAACCTAAGTAATGAAAGCTAGAGCCTTTTGCAGCTAGCTCCCCCATCTACACAGTTCGGGCCCTTTGGCTGTCAGCTCTGCCTGGGATGGCACCAGCCCCTCTTGGACACTATGATTTGACTTTCTGCCACCTCTTTGGATTGGAGAAGTAAGAAGAGTAGGAGAGTGTGCTATCTCTGGAGCCAGGGAAGGAGAAATGTTTAGGCCAATTTTCAAGCCAGCCAATTCCTGCAGAAAGATGAAGAAAAATGAGAATGGCCTTAGATTGTTTGATTTGGTGAGAAGTAGGTCATGGTGACAATGAAGGAGGATGGTTTCAGTAGTGTGGTGGAGACAGAAGCCAAATTACAAGGGATATTGAATGTTTCTTACAATAGAGAAACTCAGACAAGAATGATTCAGTCATGGTGAAACCTTTATTTAAGCCTGTCTTTGCATACAAATCACAGAGCGTGTTCACAGAAGTTCACCCTAAAGACTCAATCCTCGTAGTTTCTCAGTGTTTCCGATTTCCTTCTTCCCTGTCTTCTTCAATCTTTCTTCTCTGTTCTCTTATATAGCCTACTTACCCCTCCTCATTTTCAACTACGTTCCTAAACAGAGATATAGAAGGAAACCTTAATAAAATAATGAAATCTCAAAACAATAAACAAAAACATGTCAAGTCTCTCCTGGCCGGGATGAAGAAAGATGCGAGGGAGGCTCCCTCATCTCACCCTTAGCAGCATGAGAATCTAAATTAGCAAGGGTAAGAGAAAATTGACCTGTACAAAGAAGTGGCCCTTCTTTGCCTTAAGCTGCTCAGGGGTCAGAAGTGGAAATACCAGACAGGAAAGACGTAGGGGAGTTGTGGAGGAAGAGAACATACAATTAGGTGAAAGCCACTGTCTTCAGGAAGGCTCCAGGGAAGAGAGTAGGTTGGCACAGCAGCAGAATTCTCTGAAGAATCCCTGGAATACTGACTTCCGCTTTGCTATGGAGACACAGGGCACCACATGCCCCATTTGCTTCTTTCCTCTGACTGGAATGCCTCCCTCCTTCTCTGAAGGTGAGTTTCCAGGAAGCCTTCAAGATCCAGTTCAATCTACACCCATCTGATGATGCCTTCCTAACAGAAGTCTTCCCTGGACAGAGTTCCCTCCTCCATCCTCTGGGCTCTCACACCTTCAACTACGAGGCATGTGAGGTACGCGGCTCTCGGGAGAGGTATGAGGCAAGTGTCCATACCTCTAAGTCCACTGTCAAACTTGTATTTGCTTACAAGTCTGTGTGCTGGTCGGGAGCTCCCTGACCTTGGGATCCTTAGTGCCCCACATCGTACCCGGCACACAGTAGATAATTAATAACTGTGAGGGAGAAAGGAGAAAAGATAGAAGAGAGCAAAAAAAAGGGAAGGAAAAGCAGGGTGGAGGAAGAGAGAGAGGAAACATCTGACTCAACTTTCCCTGGCCAAGAAAAAGGGAAATGGATTCAAAAAACTCTGGAAGAAAGGGACAGAGGAAGGAACCACTTTTCTGGGCCTCCTCTGCCTTTTACTCTTCTCTCTGCCACTTCCTCTCACAACTTAGGACCTCACACCACACTGTACTGTTTTCTCTCCTGATCCCTCGATTCACCCTAAAGGGAAGGAAAGAAGCCAGCCAAGCTCCTGACTTCTCCCACCCCATGCCCTCAAATCCTGTTTCATCCCTTTGCCGCCATGGGCGCCTCCCTCCTTCCCATCTTCATCTTCCCCGCCTGCAGCACTCCCACCTCGTCGCCCTGGCATCTCGGGCCCCTGTGCTGTGCCGGGTCCAGACAGGAGCATCCTCCTCAGATTGAAAACCAAGAGGCTCTTAGGGGCAGCCTGTGCTGTATGGCTGAGGAAACGCTAGACTGGGTCTACAAGTTTACCCGAGAAAGAACCTTTTCAGGAGGGTTTGGGTGTCCCAGGGATTGGAGAGTAAAGAGAAGCAGCAATCGCAGTCCTTCCCCCACACTCCTCAGCTCTTTCACGGATGGCCTCTCCACGTTTTTCTCCTTCGTCCATTGATCAGAATATCATTTTCCCAACTGACCTCTCATGGCCCCTACACCTTGGCCATTGACGCTTCTTGACTGTCTGCCCAGCCAGATGCACTTTCCCCACCAAGAATCTAAACCTTGTACAGTTGCCCCTGGGTCTCCTCTCCTTACCTAGGTATTCAGCTGCCTCTCCTTCCCCAACGCTCTTTCCCTAGGAATTCCAGAACCACCTTTTCCTCAATGCATATCATACATACAAAAGCTGTGTGAGTTGTAAAGCACTGTGCTAGAATGAAACATGAGCATGAATAAAGCCTTCTCTTTATCCCTGCCCCCATCATTTCTATCCTCTCAAAATGTTTCTTATCCCTTCCTCACGCCATCCACCGCCACTCCCCCTTCACCCGGCAGGTTTAGTTTGGTGTCGTGTGGGAACCAAAGCTATTTGCTGCACGGTGGGCAGTGTCAGGATGCAGGCAGGCATCTCAGCCCGAGGCCTCGGCAGAGTTCCCAGGCACAGCCATCGGCCCAGGCCAGGACAGAAGGCATGGATAAGGTGGGAGGGGGCATAAGTACGGTGGCTGTAGCCCCCCAGCACCAGTAGCTCCCCCTGCAGCACAGCGCCTGCAGCCCCGACGTGGGGCGAGGGCAGGGGGGTCAGGTGAGTCCAGCTATCGGTCCTTGGTTCATAGGCCTCGAAGCTCAGCAGGTCCCCAGTCTCACCTAGCCCACCCGCTACATACAGCCGCCCACCCAGAGCAGCCATGACGTGGCCAGCCCGAGGTACCCCCATAGGGCTCAGAAGTGTCCCCGGCTTCTCAAGTTTGGGGTCATAGTGCAGCAACGAGGCCAGGTACTGGCCAGTCCCACTGCAGCCGCCGCTCACGTACAGCTGGCCCTCCAAAACAGCAGCTGCGTGGGCAAAGCGTGGTGCTGGAAGAGCAGGTGCCGGCCTGTGGGAGAACAGGGCACGTGATCAGGCAACAGTCATCTTCCGTTCTCCTCTTCCAAGACTCCTAGCCTCTCCCTGATGCCTGAAACACCCCCTTCCCTGCTCACCTCCAGATATTGAGCTTGGGGCTATAAGTCTCCACAGAGCTGAGGGCAACACCACTGTCTCGTCCACCCAGGGCATAAAGCAGTCCATCCAGCACCACCAGGGGGAAAAAGCTCCGAGCCTGGCACAAAGGTGCCATCTCCTCCCAGTCCTCTTGCCTGGGGTCCCACCTGGACACAGTGGGACAAGAGATGGGAAGAGTGACCCTGGGAGTCTGCGGTTGGCTGGGCTGCCAACCTCCCGCAGCTGCCCACCTTGGGACCGGCCGCTCTCAGGGGGCCATACCTGAGAGTCGAAGCCAGGGTGTTAGAGTGGCCGTAGAAATCCTGTCCGCCACACACGTAGAGCTCACTTCCTGCTAGGCTCGCAGCCCCGTGCCGAAAGCGCCCGGGGGCAGGCAGGGCAGGCAGCCGTCCCCACTCCACAGTTCGAACCAGTCCTACGCCGCAGCGAAAGGCCCGGGCCCACCACACTCCTCGGGACGGCTGTCTCGTGGCCATGTCTGATCTGAGCCCGTCCCCGCCAATCACTACTAGTGCCTGGTCAGGCTCCCTCCGCCTCTCTTGTCCTGGAACCTCAGCCTCCACCATCAGCTGACGCAGTAGGTCCGGGCTCAAGGGTGGAGGCAGCCTGGCCGCTCTTACCCTCCGCAGCTCCCTGGTGGACATACGGCCAAAGCGGACGCATCGAAGCAGGGCCTTGGCCTCTGACTCCTGGGTGTCAGGGTTGGCAGCTAGCCAACGCAGTGCAGCCACAAAGGCCTCGAACTCCTCCTGCAAGTGTAGCTCATCGCTGTCCAGGAGCTCAGCCAGGCAGGCGACCGGTAAAGATGGGAAAGTGGAGCACAAAGCCACAGCAGGCAGGTGGGTGAGGAGGTAGTGACGGGCTTTGCTCCAGAGCCTCTCCAGCCCAGGGGCTTCAGCCATGGGGATCAGGGCCAGGCAACGGGCAGGGTTGAGGCCTTGTGCCAAGGCTCTCTGGCACAGAGCCAGGCAGGAAGAGCTCTGGTACCGCAGAGCAGCCTGGGTGGCTCTCAGCAGTCCTGGCCACCTTGCCCGCACAACCCCAGAGTAGGCAAAGGAGACAAGGAGCCGCAGGTCCTGGGCAGAGATGGTATGCAGAGACACCTCTGTGCCCTGGGATTCCCTCATCCCGCTCAGGAGCATGGCCCCAAAGAACTCACTGCCACAGGCGAGGGCTGCTCGGTGCACTGCAAGAGGGAGAAGCAGAGGGGGACCCAGAGTGTTGCAAACTGCAAGGCACTCCCCTGTCTTCACAGCCCCAACTTTGGGCCAACCACCCAAGACCACAGGCCAAACTGCGGTATATGCACCAGAACCACGTGGGGTGCTTGTTACAGTGAAGGTTTCATGGACCCACCTCCAGAGATTCTGATTCAGTAGCTCTAGACGGAGACCCTAGGAATTTGTGTTTTCACATATTCAAGCACCCTGCATGATTCTCATGTTAGTGGCCTGAAGACACTTTGAAAAACATTGCTTTAGTCTTCCTGATGCAGGCCAATTAGAGAAAGGGTCTTGAGCAATCAAGTGAAGATGCTACAGAGAACATTTGCTAAGAGGGGGTACAAGATAAACTGCAAAGACCGGTGTGCAACTTATATAGGTCTTTCTATATTGTGCACAGAATAAAGTTCTTTACAATTATAAGAGCCACTGACATCAGCCATTCCGCTAGTCAGATTTTACTCAGAAAGTGGTACCACACTCAGGAATGGTTGTGAGCCACACTCATCTAACTGCCATCTCCTCTTACCCAAGATTTAGTGCTTGTAAACGGGAAGCCTTCAAAATCACCTGCTTCAATTGCTCCTTTTAAGATATGGAAACTGAGTCCTAGTGAAAGGCAGTGATTCATTTTCTATCTCCATGCAGGGGCTGTCTGGGCAGATCACTGTAACTGATGTCAGGCTGCAGTGAGCATACTTGTGTATCAGTTCCCTGCTTATCTGCATGGCCCTTGTGACTCTGAAAATATCCTATTCAAAAATGCTATTAAATAACTAGACCTGGGCTTCCCTGGTGGCGCAGTGGTTGAGAGTCCGCCTGCTAATGCAGGGGACACGGGTTTGTGCCCTGGTCCGGGAGGATCCTGCATGCCGCGGAGCGGCTGGGCCCGTGGGCCATGGCCGCTGGGCCTGCGCGTCCGGAGCCTGTGCTCCGCAGCGGGAGAGGCCACAGCGGTGAGGGGCCCGCGTACCGCAAAAAAAATAAAATAAAATAACTAGACCTTATATGCTCCCTAATGTAACTCAATTTGAGGCAGTTGGCATCAAGTATGGAGTATCCTTACCAAAATATTTAACCGAAATCTAATCAAACCTTCAGATCTAAATTCAAGTTTATAGGAAATTGAGAGGCTGAAAGAATGAGTTAAACAAAACCATGAGGGAAAATGCTTACAAATCTAGAACATGGAGAACTCTATAGGACAACTAATCTTGTTTCTTCAATAAGTCATAAAAAAGGGAGAGAGGATTGTACGAGAGTAAAGGAAGCTTAAGAGACATATATCTGAGTTCAGTGCAAACCTTGATTGGCTCCTGGGTTGAACAGAGCAGCTCTAAAAGACACATTTTTGGACAAGTGGGAAAATTTCAATGTGGACTATGCGATATTAAGAAATCATTGTTAATTTTGTTAGATATGATAAATTGTGGTTACATGAGAAAATGTCCTCTTTTAGAGAGACACATACCCAAGTATTTGTGAGTGAAATGTCTGAGATTTACTTTAAACTTCAGCAAAAAATAAATAAAGAAATGAAACAAATATAGTAAAATGTTAATTGTTAAGCCTGGGTGATGGGTGTTTGAGTGTTCATCTTAATATTCTCTTTTCTTTGCTATGTTTGAAATGCTTCATAACAGAAAAGAGAGGAGGACTTCCCTGGTGGCACAGTAGTTAATAATCCACCTGCCAATGCAGGAGACATGGGTTCGATCCCTGGTCCAGGAAGATCCCACATGCCACGGAGCAACTAAGCCCATTCACCACAACTACTGAGCCCGCATGCCACAACTACTGAAGCCCGTGCACCTAGAGCCCGTGCTCCACAACACGAGAAGCCACCGCAATGAGAAGCTCCCGCACCGCAACAAAGAGTAGCCCCACCCGCTGCAACTAGAGAAAGCCTGCACACAGCAACGAAGACCCAACACAGCCAAACATAAATTAATTGATTAATTATTTTTAAAAAAAGAGGGGAAATGCTTCTAGAAGTCCTCTCAGGCAGGTCACACAGACCCAAGCTCCCAGTGAGGCTTATGAACCTCAGGCTGCTTTGATCAGTTGCAGCATGTTCACCTCTCTCAAAGGGCAGGTGATATCGGCGTGGCTTTCCACTGTCTTTTTGAGCAGTAGGTAGTAGCTTGGTGCTTCCCAAGCAGTAAACATTAGTGACAGCTTCCATATTGCCTGAGAAAATCTGCATTCCGTAAAGCAGGTAAGCCATCTCATCTTCCATACCATCAATCAGACTATAGCTCAGAGCCACTGACAAAGGATTCACAACCACTTGTATTTTGTGCCACTTCTCACTCATCATTATTCCTTAGAATTTTAAGTGACAGGTTTCCACCACTAAGTTGGAATGTTTCTTAAAGGAAGTGAAAGCAGTGATATTGAATACAAGGATGTTTAAATTCCAAACCCTCGTGAGAATTTTATAACTATGAAATTTTAAATTCCCCCTGCATCTAGTGCTATTGGAAATGATAACAAACACTTTAGAAGTCTGTTATGGACTGAGTGTTTGTGTTCCCCGCCCCCACCAAATTCATATGTTGAAGCCCTGATCTCCAACGTGATAGTATCTGTAGGTGGGGCCTTTGGGAGGTAATTATGTATGAGAGTAGAAACCCTCATGAATGGGATTAGTGCCCTTATAAGAGGAGACATGAGGGAGATGATCTCCCTCTCTCTCTGCTGTGTGAAGATACAGTGAGAAGGTGGTCATCTACAAACCAGAAAGAGGGCCCTAACCAGAACCTGACCTTGCTGACACCCTGATGCAGCCTCCAGAGCCATGAGAAATAAATTTCTATGTTAAACCACCCAGTCTGTGGTATTTTTGTTATAGCAGCCCAAGCTGACTAAGATAGGATCCTTTTCCTTTGGGGAGTCCCAGAAGCACTTTGGGTCCCAGTCATTCCTCCAATGAGCAGTAGCTATGTGACTTTGGACTTGTCTTAAAGACTGATTTCCTTATCAATAAAGTGTAAGAGCTGAACTAGATAATATCTAAACAAATCCCTTTTAATGTTAAACTTTTATGTGTCTGCACTCTGACTCCATTTGCCAGGTGCTATGTGTCTTTGACTTGACTGCATAGGGGGCAATGCATGGCCTAGTGACAGCAGACTGGGTTAGTGGATGTGGGCCTGTATCCTGGTTTTCACCTGTTAACATCTCTGAATTTAATATTCTTTATCTGCACCCAGGGATAATGATATCTAACTCACTAGTTTTCAGTGAGATGAAAAGAGATGGCATGTGTAAAAGAAATTCCTGGTACCCAGTACCTCACTAAATGTTAGTAGAATCTGAATAAATCTCAACTTATTCAACCCTCTTCAGCTTTCCTGGTGATGAGCAGAGTTAACTTCAAAGTGCCATGAACTGGTAGCCTTAAGATTCTGGCCAAACAGTACCAGACCTTGCTCACTAGCTGTAGGGTCCACGACTGCCATGGTGTCAAGCTCACTTAGGGGAAAGGACACACTGAATTTTTCCACTGTGTTCCTCTGGCTTTTCCTGTGTCCTAAATAGAAGATGCCAAGAAGGGCCTTTGGTTAATCTTTGTTTGAGTCAATCACCTCCTGCTTGTTCTACTGCTTGTTCTACTATATACCCTTAGCTCCAGCCAGCTGACTGTAAATTTCTTGTTTCTGGGCACAGGGAAAGCCACAGCATAAATCTGTCAGTGTTCTTAAGAAAACAACTCAACTGCGCATGCTCCATTCTCAGTGGGTCAGGAGAGGTGCCAAAGGTCACCCTGGGGAAATTCTGACCGCAGCAGGGATCAAAACCACTATGGTAGGGACCGAACCACCCGCTGCTTGCACACACCATTTCAGGTGGCATATGCGCCTGCATTAATGTAATGCCCCACAGACCCTCACCCCGCAGCCGGCAGCCGTCTGCCTCCAGCTCCAGGTCACACCCGATGCCTTCTTGGTACAGGAGCTCCATGGTGCGCAGGTTCTCTCTCAGTTCCTCTGCCTGGCTGGGCTGCTTTTCATCTTCCCGGGTGCTTCCAGCCCCCTCGTGTCCCCACTGGGCCGCAGCCTTCACCCGGGGTGCGCCCAGGGCTTCAGCCGCGACCAGCACATCCTCCCGTGGGGCGGGTCCCAGCACCCCCTCATAGGCAAAGGTCAGCACGGCCTCCCAGGCCCCGGGGGTTACATCCAGGCTGAGGGGGCATTGCAGACCTCTGCTGCCCAGCAACCTGCCTCTGAAGAGGCTGCTGACTGCAGCCAAGATCACCCGATGCACCCCATATACTCGCCCCCCGACTGACACGTCTTCATCCAGCAACAACCTCTGCTCTCGCAGCCGCTGTGCCTCCGCGAAAAACTGGCTGGGATGCGCCTCGCTGCGCAGCTCCTCGGGCTCCTCTGCGTCTTCTCCGTCCTCATCCTCTTCCTCCTCCTCTTCTTTCTCTAGGGACAAGGCTGGAGAGGGAAGGCTCCCCGGGGCCATGGGCCTGGGGCCAGGCTCTTCCAGAGGAAAGGGAGGCAAACCAGGATCCTGGTCTGGGGACGGAGGCCAGGAGGGGGTTCTCCTGGTGGGCAAAGGGAGGCCAAGGCCGTCCTTCTGGACTGGAAGAGAGACTTGTTCAGGGTCTGAGGGACGATGTGCCGAGTCCGAGACGCTCATGGCCCAAGCTCACTGGATTGCTGCAGGTAAGCAGAGGAAAGAGAAGAGAGGGTAAGAGCTGGGCCCACAGAGGCCAGAGGAAGCCCTGCCTCCAGTCCGGCGACATGTCAGTCCCTCTTCCTACTTCAACCCCCTCCCCCCATCCCAGGGCTCGAGCGTGTAGGCCACACCACGCGACTCTGAGGTTCCCCAGGTGCAGCAAAGCACGCAAGATCTATGTGTAAACATCCAGTACCCGGAACTGTACCCTGCCCGTCTTGCCCCCATGCCAGTAGTCACCCTCCTAAGACACCAGCGTTCTGCTTGCCCTCTCACTTGAGCCTGCTCTACTCCTGACAGTGTGGCAGAGGGAACGCGCCCCCGGGGCCCCGTCCCTGACCGAACCCAGCTAATTATAGGCAGTGCTGGCAGGCTGGGGGCTGGTCTCCAGGTGCCCAAACTCTGACACCCAATCCCCTGGGCCTGACCTGAGATGACCTCCTCTCCCCTTCCACTTGTAGGTCATGCCCTGGTGCTGAGCGAGGCAAATTCAGAAGCCAAGTAGGATGTGGGGATCTGGTGGAGTGAGCCAGGCCAGAAAGGCTTCCTTCACTGGACTGGGCTGGAGGGGGTGCGTGAAGAAAGTCTGGACTCTGCACACCTGCAGGAAAGTGGGGAGAAAGAGTGAAGCGTGTGTTTGGGGTCAGTCCTGGCCTTTGTTGATTTTTCTGTGCATGATAAAGCTGGGACCCTGGAGCGAACAATCCTGACGTGAAACTCAAATATAACCCATCCATCTGGTCCAACAAGGGCAGAGGAGTGTGGGAGTTGAAGGGGCATGGGTCAGGGCTACCGACCACGGGTGACCCACCCGTAGCGAGGGGTTTCCTCCCTGTGCCAACGTGGAGTTGGTGGTGAGAGAGCCAAACCCAACCCTCGGGCTGCACTCCTCCAAATGGGTAAACAGAGAGGCAGCCCATGGTTGTCCTGGCTTGTGAAATGGGCAATAGTGGCCAGCCTCTGTGTGGATCCTCTTATGGCCTCCCCTTTGCAAGACAAGGTGGCCAACACCTTGGGCCCCCACCAGGAAGAGGAGGAACCGCTATCTGGCAGAGACAAACCCCAGGTCAGCCTCTGCCCTCCCTCTGCCAACAAGGACAAGGACACTGGACCCTGATCTGCGTTCTCTGCCAACCCCATGGTCCTGGGACAGCTCCACCACAGCCATGTGTCTCTGGAGGCTCTGCTCGGCTCCACCATGGCAGGACCCATACCCCACAGCGAATCCCCGAAGGTTGGATGAAACCTGCTCTTCTGTGCAATCGTCCACCCTCCATTAAATGCGTTATGGCTGACCTCCCCCCATAGCACCTCCAGGTCTGTTGGCCGTCCTTCTTGTTGCTGACCTGCTGATTGGGGCAGGGTCTTGGCATCTCAGCCAGGGGACAGTATTACTTCCACCTCTGCTTAGGAGCCCCATGTGGAGCCATACTCCCCAAAAATGATGTGGAGAATTCGGGGGCCAGGCCTGGCAAGGCCCCATTGTCTTTATCTGGGTCATGGGAGTCATGGTAACGGATTGGTGCTTAGGGTTCCCAAAGGTTCGGGATGGAAGCAGGGAAAGAGAACTTCGCTCCAGAGGACAGTCTCAAGGGTCCCTCTGAGGGTGAGAGGAAAGGGCTGAGGGTGACCGTGACTCCTCCCTCCCTGATGATCAGGGGCATCATCCTCTACCTGCAGCTGCCTTGGATCACTGCTCAGGCTGGCATAGGTGTGGGCTCAGCACTCTGCTAGACAGTAGGAAGGGATTTGGGACTCGGCCTCAGTGAATTAAAGGAGCCCCATTCCCATCCCACTCCAGGGCTCAGATCGCTCGTTACCTTGCTCTCGGCTTCAGTCACTACTATCAACAGCCTGTCTATCTCAGCCATCTCCACCAATGGCAAAGTCAAGGCTGGTGAGTCTGTTGTGACTCCATGACCTCTTAGGGCCCCCGGTCCTGTTGGGAGTTGGTGAGACCGATTGACTCTTCTTTCCTCTCCTCTCAGGTGGTACCTACTTCCTTGTCTTGCACAGCCTGGGTCTGGAGCTTGGCAGTTCCACTGGAACCATATTTGCTTTCTCCTAGGCAGTAGCTGTGGCTGTGCATACAGTGGGCTTCACACAGACCCTTTTGGACCTGTTCCGGGTGATGCCCATTCCCTTCCTTCATGCATCCTTTTCTCAAGTCAGCTGACCACCCAGCTTGCATTTTCGTGGCTCCAGCCTGGGCAAGTCATTTTAAGAATCAGATGGACCAATTAAAAATCTCTGTGACTGGGCTTCCCTGGTGGCGCAGTGGTTGAGAGTCCGCCTGCCGATGCAGGGGACGCGGGTTTGTGCCCGAGTCCGGGAAGATCCCACATGCCGCAGAGCGGCTGGGCCCGTGAGCCATGGCCACTGGGCCTGCGCGTCCGGAGCCTGTGCTCCGCAATGGGAGAGGCCGCAACAGTGAGAGGCCCACGTACCGCAAAAAAAAAAAAAAAATCTCTGTGACCCCCTACCTCTGTGTTCTGCCCTTCCAGGAGCATGGGGTGCAGCTACCAAACATGGATCTTGAAAATGAGTTTCGGGTGGTGGGCCTGGTGACCGTGACTATCCTTGTAGGCGTTGGCACTGGCAGGCGTGGAGTGGGAGTCCAAGGCAGGCGAGGGGGAATTGAGCTGGGGGTGAAAAGACTAAGGGGATGGCAGTGAGAGCTGGACAGATCAGGAAGGGGCGGAATGCGGGGAGATGTGGGATTGTGTGCGTGGGTAGTTGACAAAGCAGATTTCCAGGGACCCAGACCTGAAGCTAGCCGGTTCTGCTGGGAGAGACTCCACATGCCAGCTTTTGAAGGGGAAAGTAAGGAGGACTCCTTCTGAGGATCTGTTGGGATGAGCACTAGACATGACTACCAGATGAGAAATGCCCTGCTTCTTGCTCCCAGTATTTACAACGTTGATATTCACCCCTCTGGCATGGGAAGGGATGCTTTGTAGTTTGAGGCAAGAAGGAAAAGGACACCCATTTAGCCACATTCCTTTATGGGAGGAGGTTGGTAGGAAACAGAACGAGAGGACTGGAGAGAAGAGTGAAGATGAGACAAGGAAAGTGAGGAGGAGAACTACCTCCCTTCCACTCACCTCTGTCTCTGTCCCTTCTTCCCTCCCTCTTTCTCCCTCTCTCTGTGGAGGGGGGTGGCGTCACCCAAGGTATTACAGGCCCAGATTATCTTCTTCCTGATCTTCCTTTCTTTTACCAACTACCTGCTGGGGACTTCCTCCCCACAAACCCCAGCCAACAAGCCACTGGCTTCTTTGGGTACCAAGGTGAGACAGTGGGAAACTGACTGAGAAATCTGTCCTCCTCAGAAAAGAACCCTCAACTTCTGATTCTGTATGTCAATCACAAGTTGGCCATCAGACCACTCAGAGCCCTGTTAAGTCCCTGGGCCAAAAATCCCTTATGCTTCCCAGCCTAACCTAAGTCACTGACACTAAACTGGGTAGAGGGGTAATAATTTGGGCTGAACAGAGGAAGGCAGGAGGTGCTCCTCAAAACCTCATCTTTTCTCTCTGTTCCTTTCTGTAGAAAGCATTTTCTTCCATAATATTGTCCCGCAGTGGTAGGCACGGTCCAGAGGGCAGTTTCCTTGGTATGTTTTCCATCTTCTTCTCCTCAGCCACTGGGGTACTCACCAGGACCAGTATCTCTAGGGACCTCAAGGTGACACGGATGTCCAGGCTTGGAGCACTCTATCACCCCTCTTCCCTCTCCACTGATGGTTCAACTTCTGTTCCCAGGACCCTGCTGCAGCTGTCCCCCAAAGGAACCATCCTTGCCATCACGTGGACCATACTTTCCTACCTGGGCATCTCTGCCACAGTTGGTAAGGCCCTCCACTCCTGCCTTCAGTGCAGAATGACCTGGAACCCTGGTTTCCGCTTCTCTGAGGGGCTAGGTGATGAAATGAGCCAGAGGCATTCATCATTAAAATTAAAAGTAGCTTATATGCAGGTAGGCCCCCATCCCCTCCTTCACCAGTTCTCTCCATCCCTCGTTTCATTAATGAATTGTATAGTGCCCTTTGATTATCAGATTTGGTTGTCCCCCCCAACCCCACGCACACACACTTCCATTACCCGCTTTGGCACTGGTGGTACCTAGACAGTCCTACTGCTTTGGGTTGGGGTTCTCTTCCCATGAAGGAGTGTTTGTGTCCTAAATCTCATTTCCAGGCTCCTGTATGATTTGAGATGTTTTAGGACATAGGACCGACCTGGGTGTGCAGAGTGGGAGCTGCCTAGGGTCAGAGTGCCGGTATGGCTAGTACTTCGGCAGATGTTGAGAGCCAGGGTCTTGCCTCTATGGGCTCTCTGATTACTACCAGGTGAGTGAACCAGAGGGGAAGGTTAGAGAGATAACGCCCACGGCCCGGCATAGAGTAGATGCTCAAAAAACAGTAATGACTTAAGTGGATTCACGTAGGAGGAGCCGAAATCTGATGGAAGAGGAGTTTCTGTGGTAGGGGTGGTGCTGGCTGTGGGGAGACAGTGGCTAATGTCTACCTACATCTGAACAGGTTTATGGTTACCAGTTTGAAAGAAATGCCAGCTGGGCAGCAAAACAGAAAAACTAAAGAGTGAAGAAGCCCTATTATCCCTAAATCCCCAAGGACAGACATTTCAGAGGATGACATACTTTCTGTTCCCTTCTGTATCTGGGGTTTCCTTTCTCTGTAGCCAAAAGGCTTTTGAAGACTTGGTGGTCTTACAGCAGGTGCAGAAGCCACCACCAAAGGAGAACTTGGCGTCTACCTCTCTCAACACTCCTGCTCCCTCAGGCTACATCCCTGAGCAGGACCTGAAGACAAACCAAAAGCAGGTAGTTATACAGGAACAGGGCTGTTAAAGTGGGCGCAGTCGTCCCAGAGTCCAAACTGACAATGGCGCTCACCTCGTCCCTGCTCACTTTTCCTAACCATGCAGTCAGAGTGGCACATGTGCCTTCATAAAGTCGTATGGCAATATTCATGCCTTCATGAAGTCCTACGGCTGCCCTCACAGTCATGAATCTGGGAAGATTTCAAACTGCAGGGGCATAGAGCTCAGGGGTAGGACTAGTCCAATGGCTAGAGAAGCTGAGGAACAGGTTCCATTTCGTACATAACAGGAGCCTACCTGTGATCCCTCAGTCGGCCTGCCCTGGGGCCCTATACATGACCTGGCTGGAGATGCTGTCTAGGGGCCTGACATCCCCCATTGCCTTCATTTGTTGAAATCAGCAGTACACACTCACCCTATACTGTCAGTGAGACTCAGGAGGAAAGACAGCTAGGAAGAGGAGTCCATAATTTAGGACTCAAGGAGCCAAGATTTTAATCTCCCGGCTCCACAAACTTTTTTGAGTCCACCCTTGGGTAGCCCAAAGCTTTGGACACACAAGGATTTTACAACAGCCCAAGGCTTCCTAGGGAGAGAACTCCCCGACTACGCAATACGAACTGCGGCTGCAGTGCCAAAGAAGGTCCTTCCTCCACAATCCATTCCACCCCGTAACATTAATAAAAACTTACAAATAAATACCTGAGGCTGTGTAATAACATACTTGAAAACTCCCGAAGCCTAGAAAAACAGATTATTCCTGTTCTCAAATATATTCAACAAGAATTTATCTTCTATCTTCCATCTCGAAGTTTCTACTTTAAACCTCCACGCCTTAATGCATTTCAACCCATTTATGTGTCTATCCTTTGTAAATGAAAAAAAAGTATTTATCATCACTTTCTACTTAGTAAGTAATCAGAAACTTCCTCTTTTCCCAAGCTCATGTAATCCTAATTTTTAAAATCTTTTAGCTCAAGTCTTACCTTATAGTCCTTTGATTAGTTCTTTGGTTTAGTTCCTCATCAGCTTATATATTCATTCAGCAAATACTAACTGAAGGCCCGCTATGTGCCAGACCTTTTTAAGTACTGGGAGGCGATATGCCAATGAACAGGACAAGCTACACCTCCCCTCAGGGAGTTTATATTTCAACAGGAAGAGATAAACAATGAACATAATAAAAACAACTATTAGATTACAAGGTGCTAAGTGCTACGAAGAGAAATAAAACAGGGGAGTAGGCTAGAAAGCGCTAGAGGAGTACAATTTTAAGTAGGGTTGTCAGGAAGCCCTCACGAAAAAAAGTTGAGCAGACTTAAAGACTATACCTCCAGAAAGAGCTTCCCAGGCAGAGGGAGCAACAAGTCTAAAGGCCTTGAGGGGCAGCACACCTTCAGTGTTTAAGGAAGAACAAAAGGCCAATGTTGCTGGAGCAGAGTGAACAAGGAGATAAGTAGCAGGAAGTGAGGTCAAAGCATTACTTGAGGAAGGGTGGGGCAGGTTATGGAGGCTTTTACAGGCCTTTAAGGGGCTCTGGGTTTTATTCTGAGGTAGGAAAACACAGAGGGTTTTGAGAAGAGTGACATAATCTGGCTTCTGTGTTAACACTATTCACTCTGGCTGCTGTGTTGAGAATTGACTGTAAGGGGGAAATGGTGGAAGCAGGTAGACCAGCTACGGCAATAATCTTGGACAGCAGTCCCCACCATTTTGGCATCAGGGACCAGTTTCGTGGAAGACAATTTTTCCAGGCTGTAATGCAAGCGATGGTTCAGGTGGTAACGCGAGCGATGGGGGCAGGGGGTGGGGGTGGGGGTGTGTGGGGGGGTGGAGCAGCAGATGAAGCTTCGCTCCCTCACTCGCCCACCCCGCCCTCCCGCCACTGCTCACCTCCTGCTGTGCAGCCCGGTTCCTAATAGGCCGCTGACAGACCGGTACCAGTCCATGGCCCAGGGGTTGGGGACCCCTGATCTTGGAGGCAGAAAATTCTGGCTTGGGCTAGGGTGGCAGCAGAGAAGTGACCAATTGGATTCTGGATGTATTCTGAAGGTAAAGTCAACGTGATTTGATGAATTGGAGGAGATGAAAAAGAGGGGCCAAAGATAATACCAAGACACTTTAACATGAACAACTAGAAGGATGGAGTTGTCATTACTTGAAATAGGAAAGACTGCAGCAGTAAGCTGGGGAGAAAGTAAGCTCAGTTTCGTATATGTTAAATTTGAGATGCCTATTAAGCATCCGAGTCGAGATGCCAAGAGCAGCTAGGTATTCAGAAGTCCTGATTGGAGCTGAAAATATGGGAAGTCATCCACACTGAAATGGCTCTAATGTGTAACACTGGCTGAAATCACTCCAGGTATGTATGTAAACAGAAAAGCAGTCCAGACTGAACTCTAGAGCACTACGGAGATGAGGAGAAACCAGCAGACTAAGAAAGAGTACTTGGTAAACTAGGAGGCAAACCAGAGAACATGTCCTAAGGCCAAGTAAAAACAATGTTTCAAAGAGGGGGTGTCAAATGCTGCTGATAGCCTGTGCAAGATAAAGCAGAAGATGCCATTAGATTTAGGTTTGTGCAAGTCCTTGGTGACCACGATGAGAACAGTCGTGCTGCAGTGGACTGAATAGGGAATTGGTGGAAAGTGGAAAAGACTCTTTTAAGATGTTCTGCTATAAAACAGAGCAGAATAAACAAACTACAAGGATATACTGTACAGCACAAGAAATACAGTGAATATTTTATAACTTTAAGTGGAGTATAACCTATAAGAATACTTACTAAATCACTATGCTGTACATCTGAAACTAATATTGTAAGTCAACATAATTCAACTTAAAAACTTAGTAATAAAATGTTTTTAAAAAATTGACCAGGAAAATTGGAAGCAACTGGAAGGGGAAATGGGGTCAAGAGAGGTTTATGTCTTTGTAAGGTAAGAAAAATGACAGCATATTTGTGTGCCAACAGGATATTCCAGGAGAGAAAGGGGAATACTGACGCTACAGAAAAGGAGGGAGAACTGTTGAAAGATGTCCTTGAAAGCCAAATGATGGGACTGGCTGGACAGGAGCCTGGACAGTTTGTTTAGAGCAGCATCTCTCAACCTTGACGCCAATGACATTTAAGCCCAGACGGTTCTGTTGTGGAGGGCTGTTCTGTGCATTGTAGGCTATTTTGCAGCATCTCTGGCCTCTACCCAGCAGCACCACCTCCTTTTGGCTGTGATCAACCAAATGTCCTCTGGGAGCAAACTCAGTCCCAGTTGAGAATCCCTGGTATACAATAACAAGAGAGAAAGCAGAGCTTACAGGTATAAATGCTGGAAGGTATGTAGGTATAGTGGTAGGAGCTTGTGAACCTTTTCTGATTGTTTCTATTTTCTACCAAAGTAACACTGATAATGAGGGATGTTGGAGATTTAAGAGATCAGAAGCAAGGGCAAGTGGAGAATTCCCTGGCAGAGTGGTTAGGACTCCAATCCCGCAAGCCATGCAGCATGGCCAAAAAAAAGGGCGGGCAAGTAAAAGGACCAGGGGATATTGCTAGTAGCATAAAGGACTCACTCAAGTTTTATGGTAATGAATTTAAAGACAAGTCAACCTGTTTCTTCCAAGCCCTTTCAGCTGCATGGATCTAGGAGTAAAGTTGGTGAAGAGTTGAGTGTGACAAAAGCCAGAGAAGCAAGGGAGGTAAGCCCTTAACAAAGGGCTCATGACTGGAATTTAGTGGGAGGAGGGACGTGAAGGCATGTGGAATAAACTGGAAAGACAGGAAGTAATGGTGGGAGGGTGGGATGTTTGAGATTGAGATATGGAGTAGTGGTAGGTCTAGAATATGACCAAGGGAATGAGTAGCTGAAGTGGGGGTGGAGGACAAGATCACTGGAGGAGCAAAGAACTGAGACCAGAGTGTTAGAAAGATTATCTACATGGATATTTAAATCACCAAGATTTATCACAGGTACTGACTTGTGTTTCAAAGCTGAGGTATGTTAGAGATGAGAGAGAATAGTCTTAAAAATAGTATGAGGAAGGGACTCGCCTGGCGGTCCAGTGGTTAAGACTCCATGCTCCCAGTGCAGGGGACCGGGGTTCGATCCCTCGTCAGGGAACTAGATCCCACATGCCGCAACTAAGAGTTCGCATGCCACAACTAAAGATCCTGCATGCCGCAACGAAGACCCAGCACAGCCAAATAAATAAATATTAAAAAATATACAGTATAAGAAAAAATGCGGACACCTGTACTGCCTCCAGGCCCAGTGGTACAATGGGTGTGAGAGAAACCACCACCACTACTAAAAGAAGCAGAGTCCTCAGGAGAAATCAGGGCTCAGAGCAGGACTATAAAAAGGGAACATACAGAGAAAAGGTTGAGCATACGTGGGATTTTTGCTAATGACTGGCTGTTAATTTCAGAGATGTGTATACCTGGGGCCCGCCCCCTCAAGCTGCCAATGGAAATGTCTGTAGGCCTAAGGGTTTGGAAGAGGGATGGTTTTACTTTTGAGTTATAAATTAGCATGAAATTACACCTGGCTTCGGGCTATTTTCAGGGAAATTCTGAGTACCTATACTTCAAAGAATTTAAATGAGATGATAAATGTAAAGCAATTAGCGTAAGATCTGATGCTAAAATAGTATCAATGATAATAGCATTACTAAGAAGAGATTAGAATATCTAAGAGATTCCCCTCAATTTTAGCTCCAGAGCAGCAGCTCCCAAGGCAACCTGCATAGTCTGCCAGGGTGCCGCTCTGACCCCTTGCCTTCTTACCCATCACCCCATCAACAAGAATTTATCCAGTGCCAACTGTGTATCCTTCCTGAACACAAGTTGATTATCAACATATAAAAACAAAAATGTTTTTAATGCTGAGTCATCTTGAGGTTCAAATGATAGGAGAGGGGCATCCACAGCCTTGCCAGGATTCTCATGTCAGGATAAAGATTAAGGCCCAGGGTCCCTTGGTCTCCACGTAGGGCGCTATCTACTCCGATTCTGTTAACCTTGTCAGTCCCTCCAGGTCACTTCTACTTCATCTGTCCGATACCTGTAAAAAAAAAATAGGAAAAACTTGGTGGACAGTTACCCCTTAACACCTTCCATTCTTCTCTGCCCTCACGCTTCTGGATCCTCTTCCCTGCTGAACATTTTTGCCTACCTCCCATTTAATCCTGTTTACCTCCTCCAAGGGGCTGCTCACCTCTGTGTGACCCCAGATTCACTGAGAGGAGTCCTGTGTCCAGCCCGAAACATCTCCCAGCCAGCCTGGGCTATCATGGCTCCATTGTCAATGCAGAATCTGGGAAGGAAAAGAGGTATGAAATTCATGATCTAAGCATGGAAAATCATAGTAATTGGAGGGGAAAAAAAAAGAAATAAAGAAAGGGAATGGGCCTTTACCTCTCATCTGTGGCAAAAAGCCGGGCTCCACGCTCCTGGCACATTGTCTCCATCATTTCCTGTAACCTCATATTACCTACAAAGAGGTAGGGGTACAGTTAGCTTACCTTTAGCCATTTCTCCACAGTCTGGCTGTACACCTCATGTGCACTGACTTAGGAAAACGAAGTAGGGATTCCAGGGGCAAGGAGTGGGAAGCATTGGACAAGAAATAAAACGAGTAATTTCCCCAAACCCTTAGAGATTTAGAGTATCAGGAGGAGGATACACATGCCCCAAAATAGGAAAGAGAAGCACAGTCCAGTGATACATACACCCCACACCTCCCACGATGAGGGCCTCCTGGGAGCCACAATGTGCCATGGCTCGCTCTGTGATCTCTACCAGCATTGCAAACACAGTTTCCTGTGGAAGGCAAACAAGGTGAAAACATCAAAGACAATCCCAGCTTAGTTCTGTCTACTGTATAAAAGCTCCTCCAGCTTCAAGTTTCTGTCCCAGCTTTTCACTCCATTACCTGCAGGGAGAAACACAGATCCTCAGGAGTACACTCGCCCGTGGCCAGCATCCGCTGGGTTACATCCTATAGTTAAAGGGGAAAACATACAAAACAATGAACTGTGGTTTGGGGATGACATATGAGCAAAAAATTAGTGCACTTGGAGTATCACCATGTTTCACCACAATTCAATTTACCAGTACATCCTATACGACAACCTTGCCCTTCACTGGCACTGAGCTATAAAACCAGCAGAAGTCTTTCAAGATTCAATAATTATGGGAAAAAAATTTTTAAAAAAAGAAAAGAAAGAAAGAAAATACTGTGATTATCTTAAAAAAAAGACTCAGTAATTATGAATGTCTACCCTGGCACCCTCCATTCCCTACCCCAGTTAATTTTTCTCTAGAGCACTTGTCCCCATCTGACCCTTTTTATTTTATTATTTCTCCTCTTTTTTTTTTTGTTTCTTTTTCTGTCTCCCACCCCCACTGCATGAAATGCAAGCTCCAAGTAGGCAGGGATTTTTGTTTTGCTCCATCTTGTATCACAATTGCCTTGAACAGCACCTGGTACACAAAAGATGTTCAATAATATTTGCTAAATGAATTTATTCAGCATCTAACATGGGCCAGTACTATGCTATATGTAGAAAATACACTGGTGAGCAAAACACACGTGCTTCATTAAAAGGCATGAGAAGTGCCCATCTCCTCACCTCTCCCACACTCACCTCAATGAAAGACAAGATCCCTGAGAATGAGACGTCCATCCCCTTTACAGTGTATGGCAGCTCAACTAGCTTCTTGCCTCTATGTGGGAGTGAGTATATGAGGCACTTAAGCCTGTAGTCAGCTGGCTGCTCACCCTCCAAAGCCCTCCCAAACCTCATTAACACATATACAGGGAAATCCCTGGCGCCCCACCAGTCAGCCTCCTTCCACCTTATTCCCCTTACCGCTTTGCCATCTGTTCAATGTTGTAGCCTGGACTTGGGTCATTGGAAATCTAGCAGAATGAAAAAGAGGATGAAGTCAGGTATCCAGGAAGCATAAGAAGCTAATTTACTACTTTCCTCCTCCTTTTCCATGGCTCTCCCCAAATACATTCACATCTTATGTTCTCTGTAGCCTCAATGGCTTACCTTCAGCACTCGAGCAAAACGATCCAGACAATTACCCACAGCAATATCGATGGTTTCCCCAAAGATGCGGTAACGATGTTCTGAATACGCAATCACCTAAGGGTGATGAGGATGTCCATGAAACCTCAAGTCTGTAAAGAGGAGCATTTGGCTTTGGGGAAGAACACAGCAGAGGATCAACATGGTCACTAGAGCTTCCAAAAAGCAATAAGCAATGGGAAAAACTACTTTCCCAAACCCTCAATGGGTACTTTTTAATAGCGCTTATCTGAGAAGTCTATGTATACCCCAAGGATTCCCAGAGGAGATTCCTAGTCTACAGAAGGTAGTCTAGGTCAGGGGAGAAGCAAATTATCACTTTGGATGCATTTTTCTTGCTTGGAGCTTCCTAATATTCCTTTAAAAGCAGTCTAGACAGTGTGTACTAGGGAAGGCTCTCCTTCTTGGAAGCAGGAAACCAGAGTTCTTCTAGGTTATCCTACGAGGGTGGTGGTATTTGGAAACCACCAAGGTAGAGTTAAAAGAAACTCAAAAATCCCAGGGAATTCCCTAGCCGTCCAGTGGTTAGGACTCTGCTCTTTCACTGCTGAAGGTGCTCGTTCAACCCCTGGTTGGGGAACTAAGATCCACAAGTCACGCAGTGCAGCAAACACAACAAAAAAAACCCCAAACTCAAAAACCCCATTCTGGGTCAGACTAATGGCCCATCCAACTCAGCACTGGCAACCAACTTATGTCCGTTCTTCATACGTGACCAGCTTCTAGCACAGAGAGTATTTATCACCCACTGACACATATGCTCCACACTGCTGACAGTGAGTACTTCCTAAGGACCATAAGTCCCTTTCCCTTTCTGGTGCTGCTAGGGATTTTCTTCCATTCGGATATAGCTCTTACTCTACTGTCAAAAGCTGGCAACAAAAGAGGAAAGAAAAAATTCTGCCTTTCTACTTCTGTCATCTACACTTCCCTACCCAATCATCTTCTGTTTTTCACACCTAAGCAGGCTTCAAAAGGGAGGAGGAGGGCTTCCCTGGTGGCGCAGTGGTTGAGAGTCCGCCTTCCAATGCAGGGGACACGGGTTCGTGCCCCGGTCCGGGAAGATCCCACATGCCGCGGAGCAGCTGGGCCCGTGAGCCATGGTTGCCAAGCCTGCGCATCCGGAGCCTGTGCTCCACAACGGGAGAGGCCCCAACAGTGAGAGGCCCGCGTACCGCAAAAATTAAAAAAAAAAAAAAAAAAAAAGGGAGGAGGAAAAGAACAGAAAATTCCATCGCTGCTCATCTCTATAAACTCTTGTAAGCTTCCACTGATACTTTCCACACCTCAAGTCCGTGACCTTGTATGATATCCTTCAGGCCTCAACCAGTTACTTGCTCTCTACCCAGTAAAGTTGCCACATCATTTTCACGGGAATGTGTGCTTCATCTTTTTTTTTTTTTTTTTTGCGGTACGCGGGCCTCTCACTGTTGTGGCCTCTCCCGTTGCGGAGCACAGGCTCCGGACGCGCAGGCTCAGCGGCCATGGTTCACGGGCCCAGCCGCTCCGCGGCATGTGGGATCTTCCCAGACCGGGGCACGAACCCGTGTCCCCCGCATCAGCAGGCGGACTTTCAACCACTGCGCCACCAGGGAAGCCCCTGTGCTTCATCTTTAATAACTATTTCACAAGATGAAGTTTTAGAACATAACCTTTCATAAGCTGGAGACAATGACCATTCCTGACAATAATCCCATCAGGTGTTATGTGGGAAAGGAAGGCTGGAGTTCTCTAATCCCAACCTAAAAAGATCTTATAAGGTATCCCAAACAACTCTGGCTTCACCTGTAAGTTTAAAATACCTTCTGCCATTCATAAAATGTTTTCTAAATTATTTATATTTTCATACTCTTAGAGTAAAAACTTCTATATATTTATCACCAGTAACTAAAACAAAACATGCAATTGTTGTAAAGATACAAATGGGATAGTGCCCCTTAGTTTTAACTGCTAAGATTCATAGGAAAAATAAGCTTCAAAATAATGAAAATGAAAATCCTTTCATTATTTTGAATACTTCAATCCTTACCATTCTTTCCTTCTCTAAATTGGAAATTCCTTATCTCTACAGCCATATATATAAAGGTCATCTAATGTTCTATCATACTGCCCAAACATACGATATCACAAACTCTGTTGTGGGTTTTCTAGTATATCATATTTTAGTTTCAGATGAGCCCAGCTTTGCTCTTGCAGTTCCCACCACTCAGGTGGAACATGAAAGTTGCTGGTACAGTGCCTTAGAAATTAAGAAGGAATGGTGGAGGTTTTCTGCCGTAGTCCTGAGTGGTTTCCGTCAAAATGGACAAGTTCATGAAACCTGGGAAGGTGGTGCTGCTCCTGGTGGGTCATGATGAAGAACACTGATGATGGTATCTCGCTATCCCTGCAAAGTGATGGCTACCACTGGCAAGAAGAAAATCGCCAGGAGGTCAGAGATCAAGTCTTTTGTGAAAGTTTATAACTATAATCACCTCATGCCCACAAGGTACTCTGTGGATATCCCCTTGGAAAAAACTGTTGTCAGCAAGCATGTCTTCAGAGACCCTGCTCTTAAACACACGGCCCAACAAGAGGCCAAGGTCAAGTCTGAAGAGAGACCAGCAAGAACAAATGGTTCTTCCAGAAGCTGTGGTTTTAGACCTGTTTTGTTTCAGTCATTAAAAATAACGAAAAATCTCTGAGGGGAAACAAAAAGAAGGAACGGTGAAGTACTGTTAAATACCTGTGTATTTCCTCCACTGACATATAGCACAGTTGGGCTGGTGGCTCCAGTGATGAGGCGGCCCATCTCAATGTGGGCTATGCAGTGGTTAACACCCAGCAATGGCTTATTCCACAACTGAGCCACAGTACGGGCTACGACAGCCACAGAAACCAGTGGGGCACCCATGCCAGGACCTACGGGCACAGAAATGGGAGTGAGAATCCTATAGAGACTGGGAAAAACAGAGCCGGGGGAAGCAGGGGATGTGAAGGTTGGGTGCTGTTAGTGGTGGTAGCAGAGGTGAGCTGCAGGCTGTTTTGACCTAGCCAGGCTCCAGGTATATTCTTCCACTGTCACCCACTCTCCCAGCCATACCTTTGGTGTATGCAATGCAATCAATATCCTTGGAGGTTAATCCAGCCTCTGTTAGTGCCTCCTGCAGCAGGTCCAGGATAACAGCTCGGTGGTGCCTGGCAGTAGCACCTGGAAGGAATCCTAAGAGATGGACACAAGTCAGAGATCACAGAGTTTTTCTATAGAAAGGGAGGTAGAAGTCAAAACAGACGTTTTAGTGGGGTAGGAAGAGTCCTTTTCCCTTTTCTCAAGCATCCTGTCTTCTATGTTTTCAGATATAGTCTTTCCAGCCTGTTCAGCTAGGCTAAACAGCTCTCAGAAATGCCCTTCTTCATACCCAACTCCTACTCAGGATTCAATTCAAGTGATACCTACCTCATACTTTTTGGTGATCTTCTGTGACCCTACAAATCGTGTGCATGAATTTAACACATCATTGAATTTAACATACTACATGTAACATATAACAATTATAGCATTATAATTATCCGTACTTTTCCCAGTTTAACCATGAGCATCTCAAAGCACTGGCTATTTTATTTATCTTCACATTCTTGGTGCCCAAATGCCAAGAGTGAGTGCTAAACATATATATACATTCCTAATGAGTAACCTGTCACAACATCGCCTGCTCACAGAGGCTTTTCAGGTATATGCAAGTCAGTTGCCTTCTCCTACATAAGCAGATGTTTGCGGGGAGGGTAGACAAGTTACAATATAATTTACAAATAACGTTTACTAAAAGTGATAATGTGTCTGGTTTTTTAATTCTCAAGACCCAATGATGCAGGTATTACCGTTCTCATTTCGAGAATACAGAAGTCCAAAAACAACTACTGAATATTGCAAAGCCAGCCAGTTCTGTCTACACCTAGGCTGGGAGTCTTTACACTCTTTCTCATTCTAGTGTATTTTGACTGCATCTACTATTTATCACACTGTAATGTGAAGTTCTGTCTACATGTCCAGCTCCATAACAAGCTTATACATCTATTTTTGTAGCCAACAGCCAGCTGACGATTAGCACGTAAAAGATGCTGAAGGAGCTCAGAAGATCCAGGTTCAAGTGTCTGTGACTCTTCTATCCATCAGCCTTGTGATAACACTGTCACATAATCTCAGAGACTTAGATCAAAAACTATGAGGGGACAATGCGCTCCACACCTTTCTTCACTAATGTTTAGGAAGACTGCAGGTGATGCTGTGCGGAGAAGTGCGCCGCAAACTATAAGTTCCCTACTCCCGTACCTGTGCCTGGAGGCGTGACGTAAGTCCGCCGCGGGTTCGCCAGCACCACGCCATCCCGTACTACTCCCACGCCAATCTTGTTGGCGCTGCCTTCAAAACCCAAAACCGCCGGCATGGCTCCTAGCTACCACTGGGGCCGTGAAGCCCGCACCAGTCCGTGCTGGGACGCAGACTCTGGGTCGCTGAAGAAAACGAGTCGGTGACTGCTAAGGAGCAGCACGCACCAGAACAGATACCAAAGAATTCCCGCTGGTAGCGCGCCGGCGCCAGCTCCAACCCCTGTCGTCACGGCGACCCATCAAGGCCCCTTCGAGGACCTGTTCTCTTAACTGCCAGGAACACTGAGTCGGCATCTGCTCCTTAAATTCCTATCCGTTCCTCTGCCTCTCTCCCATGGTCCAGCCCAGCCTTCTCCACTGATTTTGTTCTCTCTTAGACAGCTCTGGGATCTCCGGTCAAGGTGGCAGAAGGAGTCGTGATTCTGGCATAGCGATGAACAGCCCAAGAATGGAGGATTGGGGCCTTCAGTGCCCCGGAGTCACGGAGAAGGCTGGGAAGGCTGAGCTTTCGGTCACGTGGTACAAACAGACCAATCACCCGCATTCCTCCGCCACTGGAGGCGCATCTCAGATCACGTGACCACGCCAGTTACCCACGTGGGGGCACATCGTGCTCCATTCTTTGTGCTGGGTTAAGGAGGAGCCAGGCTGCGACCCAAGCAGGTCAGCTACAGGGTTGTTGTTGTTTTGTCCATCGTAGGGACTTCTCTGGACTTTTGATCGGCAAGCCTAAGTCGGGATTCTTAATTAAGTCCGTCGATTGGCTGGAGGGCCGATCTCGTGAGGAGGGTAGGAGGCACTATGAAATGATCTAGGTTTGAGAATGAGGGGCTGAAAGGCCGATGGTGCACCGAGGCGGGAAAAGAATTCAGAGATAATACGGTTTGAAAGGCGGGACTTGGTGCGGGGGCGCCCGAGGGGGGAGTCTTCCCCAGGCCTAGCTGGTTTCACTACTTCTTTGCGTCTGTAGGCAACGCGATAAGTATACTGCTTCGGTGGGCGACGTGGAACTGGTGCAGAAGGGTGTTTGTTACAGTGATGCCGAAACGTGGGAAAAAGGGAGCGGTGGCAGAAGACGGGGAAGAGCCCAAGATTGGTAAGAGAATGAAATAGGCCCATCTCCCTAGAGGCTGCGATGGGGATGTCTATAATTCCCTTGATGAACGAGAGGTACGGACCGACTGTATACTCATTTTTGCAGTTTGTGAAGAAGTCGCGGCAACTGCAGGCTCTCGGTGGATCTATAGTTAACTGCGGATCAAAGTTGGTTATCGCCAACTTACATCATTGTGTATTACTTATTTTATAGAGCCAGAGGCCAAGAAGAGCAAGGCAGGAGCGAAAAAAAATGAAAAAGAGGCAGCAGGAGAGGGGACAGTCATGTATGAGGACCCCCCAGATCAGAAAACCTCACCCGGTGGCAAATCAGCCACACTGAAGATCTGCTCCTGGAATGTGGATGGGCTTCGAGCCTGGATAAAGAAGAAAGGTTTAGATGTGAGTGGAATTAAGGGGAGGGGGGTACTGATCTTGGGGGTTAATCACCTTTTCCCATTTTAGTTCCTAGCACTGTCGTTTTCTTGTGGCAGAGATACAAAGTTTTCACCAAATCATACCACTTGTATTTCTTTTCTCTTTATAAATTTATTTATTTTTGGCTGCGTTGGGTCTTAGTTGCTAAGCGGGGGCTTTCTCTAATTGTGGCAAGCGGGGGCTACTCTTGGTTGTGGTTAGCGGGGGCTTCTCATTGCGGTGGCTTTTCTTGTTGCGGAGCGGGGGCTCTAGAGCGCAGGCCCAGTAGTTGTGGCGCACGGGCTTAGTTGCTCCGCAGCATGTGGGATTTTTCCGACCGGGGCTCGAACCCGTGTTCCCTGCATTGGCAGCCGGATTCTTAACCACTGTGCCACCAGGGAAGCCCCCCACTTGTATTTCTTAGATGCCATTCCACCAGTTCCACTGCCATTGTTTTATTTAATGTCCTCATCTTTTTCCTAGCATGTCAGAAAAACCTCGTTACTGGACTTGTTCCATTTTATTTCCTGCATATCCAACATTTAAATAACTACTTAAAAAATCTTAGCTGGCTATCCATTGCCTATAGGGAAAAAACCAATCTTCTCAGTGTTGCATGGAACACTCTTTCTTGTCTCCCTGCCACTTATGTAACTTATAACTTCAAATACTGTGTTGCTAGACTTATACTCCTTCTGCGGAGACTGTCCTATTTATTTATTTATGGCTGCATTGGGTCTTGTTGCTGCGCGCGGGCTTTCTCTAGTTGGGGTGAGCAGGGGCTACTCTTTGTTGTGGTGCACGGGGTTTTCATTGCTGTGGCTTCTCTTGTTGCAGAGCACGGGCTCTAGGCCCACAGGCTCAGTAGTTGTGGCACACGGGCTTAGTAGCTCCGCGGCATGTGGGATCTTCCCGGACCAGGGATGAACCCATGTCCCCTGCATTGGCAGGTGGATTCTTAACTAACCACTGTGCCATCAGGGAAGTCCCTCACCTGTGTATCTCTAGTACTTAGCACATAGATTCTTCAGTAAATGTCTGCTGAATTGATAATACTTTTTCTACCTTTCATTTCGCTCACAGTGGGTAAAGGAGGAAGCCCCAGATATCCTGTGCCTCCAAGAGACCAAATGTTCTGAGAACAAACTACCAGCTGAACTTCAAGCACTCTCTGGACTATCCCATCAGTACTGGTCAGCTCCTTCAGACAAGGAAGGGTACAGTGGTGTGGGCCTACTCTCCCGCCAGTGCCCACTCAAAGTCTCCTATGGCATTGGTGAGACCCTGTTGATTGCTAAAGCCCAGCTCTTCCAAACCAGTTGCTGATATCCCACTCCAGCCCCAATTCTTGATCCCTTTATTCTTTGCTTTCCCTTTCTTAAACTTCTTTTTGCTAATTGTTTCATTGTTTCTGTAGGTGAAGAGGAACATGATCAGGAAGGCAGAGTGATTGTGGCTGAATATGATGCATTTGTGCTGGTGACAGCCTATGTACCTAATGCAGGCCGAGGTCTGGTGCGCCTGGAGTACCGGCAGCGCTGGGATGAAGCCTTTCGCAAATTCCTGAAGGGTTTGGCTTCCCGCAAGCCCCTTGTGCTATGTGGGGACCTCAATGTGGCTCATGAAGAAATTGATCTTCGCAACCCAAAGGGAAACAAAAAGAATGCTGGCTTCACTCCAGAAGAGCGTCATGGCTTTGGGGAATTGCTGCAGGCTGTGCCGCTGACTGACAGTTTCCGGCACCTCTACCCCAACACGGCCTATGCCTATACCTTTTGGACATACATGATGAACGCGCGATCCAAAAACGTTGGTTGGCGCCTTGATTACTTCTTATTGTCTCACTCTCTGTTGCCTGCTTTGTGTGACAGCAAGATCCGTTCCAAGGCTCTGGGCAGTGACCACTGTCCCATCACCCTGTATCTAGCACTGTGACACCTCCCCCAAATCAATTTGAGCCTGGGAAATAAGCCCACTAAACTAGCTTTAAACTTCTTACTCCCAAGCTTTAAAAACTGCTCTCTAGAGAAATCTGCACTGTTATTTCCCTTCTAAACTATGAATCCTTTAACCAGGCTTCTAGAAACAGAATTAAATTCTCCATGATTTATGTGTGTGTGTGTCGGGGGGCGGGATACTTTTTTTTTTACATTAAACAAAACTACTGATGACTTCCTTTGAACTGTCCATGTGAAAATAAAGAGTCATAGTTTCAGCCTTGCTGTCTTTGTATTCTACCCCTTTGTGGGGCTAAAAATTCCCCTCATCCTTTCATACACACAGATTTAACAACTGGAAGAGTAGAGTCATGACCTTATTTATTTACAAGCACAGGATGAGTCCCTAACTTCCCCCATGACAGAGCAACCCTACTCAGCCCAGTTAAATACTGCAACTGGGGGGTAAGGTTGAAAAGGAGGAATTATAGGAAATACAGGACTAGGGGACCATACCCCACATTAAATAGTTATATATACATCAGTTCCTGTGGTTCTGTACAGAGCAGCGGCTGACCCCACCCCCAGAGGACGTGGAATGGGGGAGAGGAGACTGAGGGTGCTGAGACCAGAGCCAGCCCCTGATGAAGTGCAATAGCAGCAGCAAGGTCCTAATGGTGCACAAGAGGGAGGGAGACCCCCAGGGCTACCCACCCCCACCCTGCCCTGGAATGTGTAAGGGACAGGAATGGCTCTCAGGGAGCGTATAGGAAGGACAAGGCTAGAACCGTCTTTTAGGACCCAGGTTTAGGGGAAACTTTCCGCCTACTTCACCCTAAACACAGCAACCACTGGAGGAAAGCAGATGGCCAGCAGTGGTTTACTTATTCCTCCAAACCTAGGTGAGGGCCTGGTTCCTTCCTACCTCTCTGCAGGGAAAAGGAAGGCAGCTGCTTGGCTCCCCTTATAGAAGCCCAGGGAGCCTTTTACCATCACTCCCTTTATAGTGTCACTGTCCCCACCTGGACGGGGCCAGGCAGTCTGTGGGTCATCGTGGGGCTCAGGAGAAGTTCTGGACAGGGTGGCTGACCTTCATACAGGCCCAATAGAGGGCCCGGCCCAAACACAGCACAGCCAACAGGATGACAAATGCCCAGGCTGCATAGATGCCTCCGTATCGTTGTGCATGCTTCCATGTGCCAAACTGATGAAGAAGAAAAAGGAAGATGAGGTTACTGTTGATCTCTCACCACTTTGTAGGAGCCCTAGTAACAGTAACATGGAACTCAAGCTTCAGTCTCTGTCCCCTATCCACATGCAGCCGCCTTCAGGGACCTTTTAAAAGGCCCAGCTGTCTAGCTCCCTCCACTAGGCAGGAACATAAACAATCCCAGACATCTGTCAGTTTTTCTTCATGTCTGACAACCAAGCCAGGTTTCCTAATAGCAACTCAATCTAAACCACTGCTCTATTTTTCTATCCTCTGTATAAAGAAGATAGCTGTTTTCTACTCTGATAGTAACAGTGAAGACCGTTTATCAGTCTCCTTCAACTTCAGTTCATCTACACGTTAAGACAAACAAAAACAGTTTCTTTCACTTCTTTTTAGGATAGCCATTTCCCCAATCTTAGCCTACAGAGACGAGGCTGCAGAATGAAAGGGGTTGGATCAAGGTTACTCACAGCAAGGCCAGTGGCAGTGACTGCCAAGAGTAAGCCAAGCAAGAAGCAGCAGATACATCTCTTTCGTGGATATCTGCGCCCAATAGATGACCTGTGGGGAGGCAAACAAAAATGGATACTTACAATGGCCCTGTAGCTTTTACTCTATTCACTACCCAGCTCAACGATGCCGCTCTCTAATCACTCACACTTTCCTGCAGTGAGGGCAACGGGCCAAGGTTCGGTCTGTGAACTCTGTCCACTACGGAGAAAGGAAAAGAGAAACCAATAAATAGTAGAAGCAGCATCATCTTCAATGAGAGCCCTGGGGCAGTGGAGGCTGGGAAATGGGTCCTCATAAAACAGACCTTTTCAGGATTCATTATCATAACTCAGAAATATATTCATGACTACTTCTCCGCTGCCCACCCCTCGTCCCCCAGGGCTTCCCAATACCTCTCCTCACCAGAAAAGTATTCTTGCAATGTCCACAGATGACCCTGACACCCACAGGTTGTGGTTCTGGACTCAAAGGTCCCGGATGCACAGGCCCCAGGTTGATGATTCTTTTGCTGTACAGAAGGAAAAGGCTATGTTTTTAAAGTTTTCAATCCTAAGGATCCCTACATTATTCCTCCTTTACATCCCCCACTCCCTGGCTCTCTAAGTCCCTCTACTTCTCTGTACATTTAAGATACTCTGCCCCCCCCCAGCCCTACCGCAGAGAATCCTTGAGGAAGAGCATCGCTTAAACTTCAGGCCTCTAATTTCCCTTTTACCTCAGGATAATTCACCCAGTCTCTGACACTCTGCATCTTCCTAAAGGACACCACTTTTCTCCCAATCTTTTTATTGAGAGATGAGAAAGATGGCTATAACATTCTAGAGGCACAACAGTCCTTAGCTTTTTCTCCTTCTAAATAAACACCAGTCTCTCTCACCTTTACATTCTCGATAAACATTCACCCTTTTTCGGCTTTCCGATTTTCCCCACTAATGCCCTTCCCCAAATTATCCCTCTCACCAGTATGGCCGAGGGCAGGCGATCCGCTGGGAAGTCACTTTGCAGATAAGGAGACAGTTGCAGGGGCATCGAACATATTTTTTCCCTGGGGGTGCATTCTTGATTGGCTAGAGAATAATGGGGACATCGGTAAGCAAACCTCTAATCCCAATTCCTTCCAATTCCTCCAAAAACCTTCTGAGGAGAGATCAGAGAGATAAAATCTTAGACGGGACAGAGAAATGAAAGGCATATAACATGAGATTTGCAAATGAAAACTAAGCTTAAGTATCCAAGATAGGTATGAAGGTGAGGGATGGTAAATATTAGCTTTGGTGAGTGGCTTCTGGGGAAATGGCTGTGTGAAACTCCTGGAACTGAAACCTGGGTTTCATCAAGAGCAGCTGGCTAACGCCTGAAGGTCCGGGTCTAGAATCAAGGGATCAGAAAGAGGATCTAGGAAACAGGACCCATTTCACAGATTTGTATAACTCACAGTGGCTTCATTGCAGACGCCACATTTGACTACATGCTGATGCATCTTGCCTTCCACGTTGATGAGAGACTGGCAGACTCTGCAGGTGATCATGGGAGCACTCCCACTGTCCGGGCTGGTCAGGGGTGAATAGGGGGGTGGGTCCTCCCCAGGCAACACGGCTGGGTGTCCCTCGGGGAACGGGGGAAATGCTGGAGAGGAAGGTAAAAAGAAGGGCTGGCATCAGTTGCTGACACCCCCACTGAAGCTACACAGAGTAAGGCAACTCTTGCTGGTCCTCAAGCCTTCTGACAAGCTCAGCGGGATCTTATGATCAGTGCTTCGATCAGATTCCTCAGAACCCCCTTCCGCTCCGAAGCTCCGGTCGCGATTGCGGAGGGAAGGAAGCCGCCCCCGGTCACAGGTGCAACAGCTCCGCACCTGGCGCTTGGGCCCCGCCCCCGCCCTCGGTCCCGCCCCCTGCTCCTCTCAGAGTACCCCCGGGAACACCTCGGACCCGCCCCGTCTTACCCTGGGGCGGGGCATGTTTACCGGCTCCGTACGGTGGTGCGGAGGGGGTCAGGCCTCCCCCGGGCCCAGCCCCACTCCCGCCCGGCCCCACTAATCCGTTGCCGCCGGCGCCACCGTCGATGGGCTCAGAGAGCAGCGGGGATCGCTCTCCATCTGCCGCCATGGCCTCCACCGCCGCCTCCCGCTTTGGCCAAGGATCCGGCTCTTCGCCGCCGCCGTCGCCGCAGCCACCGCCGCCGCTACCGGGTCCCAAGGGCGCCTGCGCGCCGCGCGGCCAGCTCGCCCGCAACCAGTGGCCTGCCCCGCCCCGTTTCGCCCACAGCACTTGATAGGCTATCCCCGCCCCCGTCGTGCTATTATTCGCGGAGACAAACCAATTTCTGGTCCTGTGAAGGCAGCTCCTATTTTCCATTGGGGAGAATGGCGCCATCGTCAACTGTCACATGACTTTCAGGACGCCGCTGGGCCTGCAAAAACTGCACGTGACGAGAAGTTCTTCGAGCTATTGGAAGCGTGGCCCATCGCGCTACCTCCAGACCAGGAGGTGGGGCAGAGCTGCTTCAGCTCACTGGTGTTTCAGGCAGCCGCCGGTCCTCTAGTCGCCCAGAGCGGGCGCATAGTCATTGCTCCTTATTAGTCCAAAAACATCACTAAAAGATTTTTCTACTCTTTGAGGTTATAATTGGCCTCTCATTGGCTGGAGGCTTCCCTTCCCTGGTCCTGCGATCCTTGGGGCGCAACTTTATTGGCCCGAACTTAGAGCCAGAACCTGGGGGCGTGGCTCAATGAGCTGCAGTGAAAGCGTGAGGGAGTTTGGGCTGCTCTATGCACCGGGAGTAGGAACGGTAGGCAATAGTTAGCCACTCTACTCAAAGGAATACCTGTAAAAAGTGAGGGTGAAGATGTGCCAGAAGGAAATGGATTAAAACGTTAAGATTTTCACCCCAGGCTTTCTCACTGAAGTCACTTCTGGAACAGGACACAAGACCGGCTTCTCCAGGAAGCTGCCTTGCAGATCCCACCCTCCCACCATCCCTGGTTAAATTATGAAATCATCTTTGTATGAGTCTGTCTCTATCGCTGAAAGAATGTCTCATCATTTTACTCAATTTTGTGACCCCCAATTTTAAACATATATGTATGATAAGAGTTTTTTGACTGAGTTACCAATCAAGTTCAAAGAGATTTTAGTCACCTTATATGGCATAACAGTCTTTAGACTTGTCTCTGCTTTGCCCCCAGCCAGGAGACTGCTAATGGAGGTTTTTCTGACAAGTATTGGAAAAGATCTTAAGCAGCTCAAACATTTAAACATACAGCCAGGACTTCCCAGGTGGCGTAGTGGTTAAGAATCCGCCTGCCAATGCAGGGAACATGGGTTCAATCCCTGCTCCGGGAAGATTCCCACCTGCCGCGGAGCAGCTAAGCCCGTGTGCCACAACTACCGAGCCCACGTGCCACAACTACTGAAGCCTGTGCGCCTAGAGCCCGTGCTTCGTAACAAGAGAAACCACCGCAGCGGGAAGCCCGCACACCACAACAAAGAGTAGCCTCTGCTCACCGCGACTAGAGAAAGACTCCGCGCAACAATGAAGACCCAAGGGAGCCAAAAATAAAATAAATAAAAAAAATTTTAATTAAAAAAACAAAACAAAACAAAACATGAACATACTCCAAGCTACAAAAATCCCCAATATCCTCCTCCCCCAGCTAATATGAATAACTGCTACTTCATTTTTTTTTTTCTTTGGTACGCGGGCCTCTCACTGTTGTGGCCTCTCCCGTTGCGGAGCACAGGCTCCGGACGCGCAGGTTCAGCGGCCATGGCTCACGGGCCTGGCTGCTCCGCAACATGTGGGATTTTCCCGGACCGGGGCATGAACCCGTGTCCCCTGCATCGGCAGGCAGACTCGCAACCACTGCACCACCAGGGAAGCCCTGACTGCTACTTCTTTACGTATTAGAGCTTGACCTCTATCTGGTCTTCTCTCCTTCTAGACAAAATGTATTAGATACCCAATCATAGAATTACTCTACTTCCTGACAGCATTCAATCCAGAGCAAAATTCCATTTCCTTAAACCCTTTCAAAATCTCTTAACACAAGCCCATTTCTGTAATAAGTTCTTTCTAGCACCCTGTTAACTGACAACACCTCAGTTTTTCATGGCTTGTGCTTTCCCCTCACTGTACCAAGTAATAACCAAATTAAAAAAAAAAAAAGTCCAGAAAAGTCGAGGTCTTCTGACTTATGGTTCTTTTTTTTTTTGGCTGCATTGTGCAGCATGTGGGATCTTAGTTCCCCAACCAGGGATTGAACCTGTGCTCCCTGCATTGGGAGCGTGGACTCTTAACCACTGGACCACCAGGAAAGTCCCTGACTTATGATTTAATGCTTTTGCACTCACGTCATCTACTAGGCATATAGAAAAGGCAGAAGTGCAGAGGTGGCAGAATGCATGGTATCTGAGATGGAGGCCTTTTGATGCTTAATACTTGGCACATAGAAGTTGCTTGATAAATGACTATTAAACTAATTAATTAATTACCTTAAGCCCTATCTTGAGGGAACTTTGTGTACTGAGCAATACTGTCAGCTGTAGTCCCAAGCAGGGTGGATATTCAGCTGGGACACTCCAGTGTGGCTGGTATCAGTTTATGGCTGGCATTTGTTCTGATTGGTTGGCTCCTGTACTATACAGGTAAATAACTTCAATGTTACCCCTGGTACCAGGTATCTTACTTATGGGATGGGGGCTTCTCACATAGACTGAGAAAAATCAGGCTATGGAGGTATATTTGTTTGCTAGGACTGTCATAATAAAATATCACAGACTGGGTGGCTTAAACAATAGACATTTATTTTCTCACAGTTCTGGAGCCTTGAAGCGCAAGATCAAGGTGTCAGCAGGCCTCTGCCTTTGGTTTGCAGATAGCCACCTTCTCCACTGTGTCCTCACAGGGCCTTTTCCCTCTGAGCACACATCCCTGCTGTCTCTTCCTCTTCTTTTTTTTTTTTTTTGTGGTATGCGGGCCTCTCACTGTTGTGGCCTCTCCTGTTGCAGAGCACAGGCTCCGGACGCACAGACTTAGCAGCCATGGCTCACGGGCCCAGCCGCTCCACGGCATGTGGGATCTTCCCCGGACTGGGGCACGAACCCGTGTCCCCTGCATCGGCAGGCAGACTCTCAACCACTGCGCCACCAGGGAAGCCCTCTTCCTCTTCTTATAAGGAATTAGGGCCCCTTGTGACCTCATTTAACCTAATTATCTCTTTAAAGACCCTATCTCCAAACATAGTCACTTTGGGGTTAAGGGATTAGGGCTTCAACATATGAGTTTTAAGATAGTCCCTAAGAGTCCATAACAGGAGGATATAAAGAAAGACACTGCAAAGATTTGGAAGGTTTTTTTCTTCAGGCTTCCAACCAAGTGGTAACTATCACATGGTGTAGATGGTAGAGAATGGGGCTGGAGGCATCTGCTGGGCTTCTGCCACCCAGGATCCCAATTTGATTTCTATTTCCACTTACCCTATTTCTTCTTTACCCTTTCCTGAGGTGGTAGTTTGCCACCTGTGTGAAACCAACACAGTCCCTTACTCCATTTCCGGGGCAAAGAATGTTTTTGGTAATGTGCAGAGTGAATTAACCCAGATGAGGTGTAGTATGGGCAGTTGGATGGAGTGGGGTAGGGTGTGGTCTAGTCTTAAGGGGTTATTTCTCTTTATCACTCTAAACCTTTGTTCCCTTCTGTTTTATGTCCTTTCCATGCCCCAGTGCTTTGCTCCTTCCTTTAGGGTGTAGTCAGCTTCTCTATCTGGGGATTGATCTGTTAGGTCAGTCTGTTTATCTTCACTCTGTTCCTGCACTGAATAAGGCACAAATAGGGATCTCACACAGAGAAGAGAAATGAAAGTGATCCTTTTACGGGGAGGTGGGGGGAGTGGGGGGGGGGCGGGAGGAACTAAACTAAAATAACATTTTAGTTTCAGGAACTGGAGAAAATGGAAAGTCAAAGATTCTTGGTGATGGTGGGGTAGGTATTTAAATAGGAGAACAACTATCTTGTGGTCTAGAGAGAATGAGAAATTTCAGTTGAGAGGGCAGGAATAAAATAGGTTTCCTGCCTAAAAAGTCCTAAGAGGCTGAGCCTCCTTCTATAAAAGTTGCCATTGGGAGTCACTATCTCGAGATATCTTCCCACTCCATAAGCCAATACTTAGTGACTTAGAAACTACCACTTCCATTCTTCAGTTTCCTTGATATTGAGCATGGAAGATGGGTGTGTTACTGCATGTGTGCCTGGACATGGAAGTACCTCAGAACTTCAAAGAGGGATGAGAAGAAGATAGAAAAAGGATAATAAGGCAGTAATGAGCTATAATCACCCTAAAGTTGATAATTGTTTGGTTCCTGACTACAGGAACCCTACAAGTACAGAATAAAACATAGTTCCAGCTTTGTAAAATGTGGAGACTGGGGAGCAGTGACTAGAAAAGGTAAGAATAGTGTTGTGCACTATTCTTTCTGTAATGATTGAAATGTTTCTGTGCTTTGCAATGTGGTAGCCACTAGCCACATGTAGCTTTTGAGCAGTTTAAATGTGGTTAGTATAACTAAGAACTGAATTTTTACTTTTTATTTTATCTTTTAATTTTATTAAATTGAAATAGCCATATTTGGCTAGTGGCTTCTGTTTTAAACAATGCAGGATTAGAGTTGCTGTTGATGGGCTGGGTGTACCTCTAGTTTTTGTTCTGATCCAATTCATGGTTAGGTGGGTCTAGAGAAATCAAAAAGAAAAAGAGACAAAGGGGAAAAATAATAATAGTCAATATTTACTGTGTACTTACTATAATTCCAGGCACTTATCTAAACATTTAACTGGCATTTTATATAATCCTTGCAACAAGAGTAAGTACTATTATTATCACCATTTTACAGATGAGAAAACTGAGGCATAATGAGATTTTTTTTTTTTACTTGCTTTGGATCACAAGCTGGTAGGTAAGGGGTGGAGATGGAATTCATTCACAGGTAGTTTGATTAGAGTCCACTCATTTACACTACACAGATTCAGGAATGATGTGGCAAGGAGTGCCTGGGGCCATAGTTCCCAAACTCTGTGCCAAGGGGCAAATTCACAGGAGTACTGTGGGATATTTAAATTTTTTTAAGGGAAACACAGCAATATTTGACATCTCTTGTATACTATGAGAACTGCTAGCTCAAGGTAGTTCACAATTTGAACATTAGATTGTGCTACATCGGGACTTCCCTGGTGGCGCAGGGGACACGGGTTGGAGCCCTGCTCTGGGAAGACCCCACGTGCTGCGGAGCAGCAAAGCCTGTGCGCCACAACTACTGAGCCCACGTGCCACAACCACTGAAGCCCAAGCACCTAGAGCCCATGCCCCGCAACGAGAGAAGCCACCGCAATGAGAAGCCCACGCACCTCAAGGAAGAGTAGCCCCAGCTCACCGCAACTAGAGAAAGCCCACGCGCAGCAACAAAGACCCAATGCAGCCAAAAATAAATAAATAAATTTATAAAAAATAAAAAAAGACTTGCTACATTCCTTTGATGACAAAATATCTTTGCAAAGCTGGCTTTTAGGAGGTCGTCTGATAAAAAAGTAAGTACTGTGTGGAAATCAGCCCGGAACAGGAAATGTGGGTAGTAGTGCTGGACTGCAAGGTTTGAGAAGTTGGGCAGTGCCCAACAGGCACACACATTCCATTAGTAACTATTTGTGCTTATTTAAGAAAAAAACAAAAAATATTTTTTCTTTCAACTTGTCTGTATTATTTTTTTCAAATGGTTACTAAGCTGTTAGGCACCAGCTACCTAAAAAGCAAAACTCTTAGGTATTTCTTTTGACCTAGGGGTGCTGTGAAAAATTTTCTGAGTTCCTAAGTGCGCTATAAATTAAGAAACTGGGAACCTCTGGACTGGGGTATTGCAAAGAGATCAAAATGGACTGTGGACGCTTGGCTTGAGATGGCCTAAAGAGAAATAATAGACATTTAATAGACATTTCATATATATTATGATCATTAAGTATTTTACACACACACACACACACACACACACACACACACATATACAGACACACACAGAACGCCTAAATCTGTACCCTTTAAAGGTAAAAATCCTGTGAGGAAAGCAATGAGAGATGCAAACAAACCAAGGTTAGAGGTAGGATGGGACCCAAGGGCTTGATGCAGTCTGGAACCTGGGCCCTTCTGTTGGACAGACCACTAAGATGTGTCCTGAGGAGGCCTGCTAGGCCTCATAGGGTAACTCATAGGGCCATTGGTGAATCCGAGATTAAAAAGATTGGGGGTCCAAATGATTGTTCAGAAGCTTGGTTGCTGACCTTGAATTCAGAATAAAATATATTGTGTGGTTCTGAAGGTTATGTGACCCCGGCCAAGATGCAGTCTGGTAACCTGTCCTTGCCTGTCATATAGCAGTACATTTCTTTGGTGCCCAGAATGTTTATATATTCTGTATGTTCCTCCCTACATGACATAGGAGAAACACTACAGAAGATTGAGCCTTGTCCCTCAGTTTTCCTTTTGTAGATATATTGAAGATCATCTACACTTACTTTAGACAGAGTCCATTAAAATTAATTAAGGGAATTCCCTGGTGGTCCAATGGTTAGGACTTAGTGGTTTCACTGACGAGGGTCAGGGAACTAGGATCCCACTAGCCTCCCCGCAAGGCCAAAAAAAAAAATTAATTGATTAAGTTTGTGCTTTCTTAGATGTAATTATGTTCTACTCTTGTTTTTTGTGTAAACTTGATTGGATTTGAGGTGTTTAAAAAGGAACTTTCAGGGCTTCCCTGGTGGCGCAGTGGTTGGGAGTCCGCCTACGGATGCAGGGGATGCCGGTTCGTGCCCCGGTCCTGGAAGATCCCACATGCCGGGAGCGGCTGGGCCTGTGAGCCATCCCCACTCGGCCTGCGCGTTGGGAGCCTGTGCTCCGTGGCGGGAGAGGCCACAGCAGTGAGAGGCCCGCGTACCGCAAAAAAAAACAAAACAAACAAACAAAAAAACTTTCAGCAATCAAATATTGATACATATTACCCTTGGGCTGATTTTTACTTATGACTGAACTTACCCATCATTCAAAATCATGCTTTCAGTGTCTCAATTGTACAGAGTCACATTACTAAGGTGAAACTTTACCTTTAGATCACCCTATTGTTACCTTTGCTAAAATTACTGGATGAATAAGGATAATAATAATAATCCAATAATGACAGTAGAATAAACCGTTCATTTGGCACTGTGCTCAGTTCTTTATATATGTTATTTTTGTGTTTACATATATTGTCATTACTCTTGTGTCCCTAACGCTAGAACAGTTCTGGTACATAGTTGATGCTCAATAAGTATTTGTTACATGAATGAGATAGAAGTGGGGCTGGGAAACAGTGGTTTGGGTCATGATGTTGGCTAACACAGCAAGCAGGAAAGGTTAGAGCTCAGGAGGGTGGAAATAGGTGGAGGATTCCAATAGCTAAGCAAGGACAATTTGTGATTTGATGTGAATTTGGTTAAAATTATAAAAGTGGAGGCAGAAAATAGCTAAATTCTTACAAAGACATTATGCTGCATAGTTCTGTTACAGGAATTTTCATTTTGGGGAAGAATCCTTCTGTAATTATCTGAATTCCTTGGATCGAGTATCGTGTAAATCAAGGGTCTGTCTGCATTTCCCCATCCCATCCCCACCCTATCCCCATCCTTTGTCTGTGTCAAGGATCCAGGAATTGTGTGTGTGTGTTTTCCAATAAAACTTTATTATAGGTTACAATTCTTTGTAAATACTACTGTTTCTTATTTATATAACAATTTTTTTAGATATCCATAATAATGAGTAAAGAATGTATGGAAGTAAGTATTCTATGAATAACTTATAATTTGGGGAATACTGGGGAAATTCCTGGAAATTCCTATTTCTCATTCCCAAATCCCAAAGCTTAATATCTACAGGGAATTTGGAAACACCTGGAGAAGGGGATTTGCTGCATCCTCCTGCGAGGATCCCGGGATACTTACCCGCAGAAATTTGTCTTCTCCTCATCTGGGCCTGGATTTAGACCCCTTATATGTTCTCCCATATCCTGTAACCTCCAGAGCAGCATTATTGCTAGAGTCGACCCTTTTTCCTTTGCCCAGGAAGCAACTCAGACACAGGCTCACTTAATTTTATTCTGGATTTGCACCACGTAAGGTTTAAATTTTTCTCTGTTCAAATATCTCATGATTTGCTGTAGACACAACCAGGAATGGGGTTTCAGGTAGATGGTTCGGGGGCTCTCCTCCCGACTCCTACCCTCTTCCCTCATAGGCTTCCGTGCCGGAAAATCCGGACCTGCAGTTAAGAATGGGTGCAGCGGCGAAATGCTGGATGCTCCTACCCCTCCCCCGCGGTGGGTAGGGTGAGGATCGAGAAAGGTACTGCAGCTGGGAAGACCTCAGATTAGGTTGACACCCTGGCCTCCGGCGATTGAGTCGGGGCGTGTCACCATGGAGACGGGGCCGGTCGCGTACTCGCCTGCCATTGGCTGGGACTCCTGAGCTGGGGATATAAGCCAGCGCGTTGCAAACAATGCGCTGTGTGGATCGTACCCGGTGACTGGCGGTAGCTTAGCTCAGTGGAGTAGGTCTGAGCGGAGAAGGGCAAACTGATCGAGAGGGCGTCGGCGGGACCATGGACGACGGGTGAGGCGGGTACCAGGCCCAGGGAACCCCGTAGGCCCCTGGGGAGGGGAAATGGCTGTCATCGAGAACTGGAAACCCAGCACTCTGGGCCCCGAGGGGGCCAGGAGAGGGAACGAGCGCCCCGGGGATGCAGAGAGGCCTGGCTCGGAGCCCAGTATCAGGGGCAAGGCGGCAGAGCAGTGGGGCGGCCACCGCTGGCAGGGGCGCGCGCGGGAATCGAGCAGGGGTGGCGCCACCAGAGCAGGAAGGGGACAGGTTAGTAGACCGTAGACGACTCGCCAAAGAAGCCGGTGTGTGTGCGTGCACGCACGCGTTGCGATGTGAGTGTAGAGGGAGCGTACTCCCCCCCCACATACAGAGAAGGTCTTTTCAACCCACGTGCTCGTCACAGATTCCCATTCTAGAGTCTAGGTAAAGCCGCGAGGTACTTTTGGCGTCCATATCTGGAGTTCCTCCTTCAGAGGAGAGATTGCTCACGTCCCTCGACAACGCCTCTCTTTCCTCCAAGGTGGAGTTTCAATTAAGTTGGGGATGTCGTCTCCAAGGAGAGAAAGAAATTCTTATTCACTGAACTGAGCAACAGATCCTGCCTCCTCCCCCCGCTTCACCTTTGAAAACGCTTATTTCGGCTTTGGTCCTTGAAGTCCCAGCCCAAGTCTCCAGCAGTAGGGATCAAAGTGGCTTTTGGGTGCCCAGGGATTCAGGGCATTCTTGGGAGACTGCTGGCCAATGAGGAAGTCCTGTAAGCTGTGGCTAGATGTGCTGGGTGGCCAGGGCTTCACACATATTTCATTTCCTTGGCGCCTCTTGGGGATGCTATTTGATTCACTTTTACCATCTCACTGCTTCTCTCTTCATCATTCTATGACCCCGGTTCTATTGCCCCGACCCGGTCCCTTACCCAGCTACTTCCCTGAGGGTAGCCCGGTGTATTGTAAAGACAGCACTTTTGAAGAAAGAGGTTTCCTCTGGAGGCTTGGTTAGTTGTGTTCAGCTCTGTCACACCTCAGTCGTCGTTTCCTCCCCTGCCCCGTCCCTTCTCCTTGTTTTTTCCAGCTAGGTATGAGAGAATTGGACTGGAATTGTGAGAAAAATTCCCAGTTGATTCTTGGGGATGTCTGGGTTCTGCATAAGCGTATGCCTTTAGGTCTCTGAAGGGCAAAGGACCTTGGACCTTGATGAAGAGAAGGAAAGATGGGAGAAGGCAGGGAGGAAACACGGGCAGGGGGGGAAAGTTATAAAAGAGGTTCAGGTGCTGTGGACCTGAACCATGATTTATGGAGTCAAAGGTCTTTGGAGCTTGTTAGTAAATTTTAAATTCATTTTCAAACTGAGCCTGTTAGATAAGTGAGGCCGATTACATTCCCTTGCTTTACATTAGAGGAAAGAATTTGAAGCACAAGTTACCTGCCTAATAAAGACAAAATTGGGACTAGAATCCCTGTTGAGTTCTGCTTCCTCAAGACCAGAATTCTGAAACCTGGTTTTTGAATCAGAATTACCTGAGGCACTTTTGTAGGAAATAGCGATTCTGGGGTCTCTCCCCATTCTGTAGGGGTGGGCTCCAGAGTCTAGTTTTCACAAGCAGCTGCTGAGAAACTTATGCAGTCAGTTCTGCTCCAGCTGTTGACAACCAAAGTTGTGGCCTGGGTTTGCTTTTTTGTGCAGTAGCTTGTCTAGCTCCTTGGCCCACTTCTCTGTCCCCTGTCACCTTAGTACCTCAGTCAGCCTTTCTACGCTGAAGGTCATTAGTTTATGATACCCTTGGCATGGAAGTGAAACTCACCTTGGTTTTCCTTTTTTTCCTAGATTCAAGTATGAAGATTATCAGAACACTGCAAAATGGCTTTTGTCTCACACCAAACACCGACCTAAAGTGGCGGTGATCTGTGGTTCTGGGTTAGGAGGTCTGAGTGACAGATTAACTCAGGCCCAGATCTTTGACTACAGTGAAATACCGAACTTTCCCAAAAGTACAGGTGCTGGCAAGGGGGAGGAGGGATAGGACTGAGGGATATTGATGGGATTCTGATGGGAGGGCAATGCTTCTACACCCTGGCTATCCTCTATAGCATTTGACTAGAGACAACTGTTGTAACAGAGGGAAAAACCCACCAAGAATCAGAATGACTTTAGAAGGAAATTCCCCCAGTAGAAATGTTTTAGTAGGGCATGTTTATTTTACTGTATGATGACATATTTCCTGTGCTTTAATGACTCAGCTCCCTAAAGCTCTACAACACTTCCCCTGCACACTCTTTCCCCATACACACTATGGTCACCATATCCTCATACACCTCTCTCATTTCTTTCAGTCTGTAGCCTAAGTGGAAAGAGCAGTGCCTGTAAGCTCCCAGACAAAGTCAGGCCTTCCCTGTCCCATGTGTTCCTGCCATTCCCAATCTCCCCAGCTCTAACTCCAGTCCTAGGGTAAGGCACACACTGGTGCACAGCAACAAATGAACACACAGACTGCCACGTTCTTGCAGACAAATACCCAGGTGATACATGAATACACAGGACTTGATTCACACTGACCCTTTGGAAGGGGAAAGGGCCCCCTATGCACAGTGGAGTTCTGAGGATAGTGTACCCAGCATCCTAATAGCAGCCAAAAGCTCTAAGGCTGGGCTTCCGTGGTGGTCCAGTGGCTAAGACTCCACACTTCCACTGCAACGGCGTGGGTTCAGTCCCTGGTCGGGGACGTTCCGCATGCTGTGGATGAGGCTTAGAGAAGGGCCAGGTGAAATAGGACCAAGTAAAGGACAAGAGTAGTTTATTTGGTTTACTTATTAATTTCTCAGATAACTAACTTCTGTTGGTTTATTTATTAATTTTTCAGATTCTACTTTCCTTCCTCTTTCCCTGGAGAGTTAAGAGTTTTAACAGATATTTTTCATGCCCTTTGGAGCAAGACTGGGAGACCAGAGCAGGGAGGTGGGGAAGGGGTTGGAGAAGGAAATATTAAAAAGTGAGAGAAGGGAGTGCAAAGTTTTCTAAGAGAGATAGTAGCGACTCTGGCTCCACCTGCCACTCCTACCTGCAGTGAGAAGGGCACTGCACTAACTAAGTGGATTAATTTTTTTAAACTTTATCAATTTACTTTTTATACTTTATTTGGGTTTCCCTAACTGTGTCACCTCTGCTCTACTACTGGCAATTTTTTTAAAAATAAATTTATTTTACTTATTTATTTATTGGCTGTGTCAGGTCTTTGTTGCTGCGTGTGGGCTTCGCAGCAGTGTGCCGGCTTCTCATTGCGGTGGCTTCTCTTGTTGCGGAGCACGGGCTCTAGGCGCACGGGCTTCAGTAGTTGTGGCGCGTGGGCTCAGTAGTTGTGGCTCGCGGGCTCTAGAGTGCAGACTCAGTAGTTGTGGCTGGCGGGCTCTAGAGTGCAGGCTCAGTAGCTGTGGCTCATGGGCTTAGCTGCTCCGTGGCATGTGGGATCTTCCCGGACCAGGGCTTGAACCCATGTCCCCTGCATTGGCAGGCGGATTCTTAACCACTGCGCCACCAGGGAAGCCCTGTAATTTTTTTATAAGCTCCTCAATCTCTGAGTATCCCTCTTTGTTTTGGTCCCTCTCCCAGACCATCCATTCTCTAAGGGATAGGTCAGCCATGTCCATTAAAGGAGAAATGTTAGATGAGAGAAATGGTAATAATGGTTACTGTGTCTGTGTGGAGAGTTATCTTTGCACTCCCATGCCCCTGCATGCCCCATTCAGGGTACGTATTCCCACAGGATTGTTTTGTGGGTCACAAAGGAGACTTGTATGGGTCCAACCTCAGCCCCTTTCCTTGTTCCTAGCCTCCTTAGGAAGCTAGAATATACCATGAGCTCCCTCTCAGGAGGGAGGAAGCATATAGTTTAGTTAGGGTAGTAAGGATACAGATTTTGAGAGTTTTGGAAATTTTGGAAAAGAGGTCTATAATTACGACACTCACTGCATTCATTATTACTCACTTATTCTATTTTTTATTCTTTTATTCTCTTACAGTATGGCTTTCTCATTCTTTTGAAATTTCTTTAAAAAGAAACTGATGTGTGTTCACATTGAACATCCTCACCCCCATAGCTCTAATCTCAGGATGTACTTATATCTAAGTTTATGATTAGTTTCTATCTCCCCCACCAGACTTAAACTTTCTGAGAGTGGAGATGATAATGTTTTCTTTTGATTAAGTATACCCTCACCTGTTGAGCACAGTGAGTTGGCTCAGAGTAGGTACTCAGTGGATATGTGTTGTATGAAAGCATCTGTCCATGCATTTCCCTTTCTTTTTTGTGTACAGTGCCAGGTCATGCTGGCCGACTGGTGTTTGGGATCTTGAATGGCAGAGGCTGTGTGATGATGCAGGGCAGGTTCCACATGTATGAAGGCTACCCGCTCTGGAAGGTAAATCAGGGACACAAACCTGATTGGGTCTGGACGAAGCGGGAGAGAGCTCTCCTATTTTATTACCTAACTACCTAGGCAAAGTAGATTTTTGGTCCCCTTCTTTCTCGTCTTTTATGCTGTATCATGCTGTATCTCGTCTTTTATGCTGTATCATGCTGTATCATCTGCATGGGTGGATTGGTGACATTTTAAAGAACACTCTCTGATCTTTTATCTTTTGCTTCTAAGGTGACATTCCCAGTGAGGGTTTTCCATCTTCTGGGTGTGGACACTCTAGTGGTCACCAATGCAGCTGGAGGGCTCAACCCCGAGTTTGAGGTTGGAGATATCATGCTGATCCGCGATCACATCAATCTACCTGGTTTCTGCGGTGAGAACCCTCTCAGAGGGCCCAATGATGAAAGGTAGCTATCCTGCTCCTTTTTGTATAGATGGGTGGGCTCTAAGGACTTGTCTGGGAGTTGGGAGAGAGCTTATTCTATTCCATTAATCTGAGATAATCCAACCTGTGCCCTAGGTTTGGAGTTCGTTTCCCTGCCATGTCTGATGCCTACGACCGGGATATGAGGCAGAAGGCTCACAGTACCTGGAAACAAATGGGAGAGCAGAGAGAGTTACGGGAAGGAACCTATGTGATGGTGGCAGGCCCCAGCTTTGAGACTGTGGCAGAGTGTCGTCTGCTGCAGAAGCTGGGAGCAGATGCTGTTGGTGAGGAGGGGAACTTGGCTGGAGGCTTGAAGAGGGAGGGTTCTGGCAAAATAAGATGGAAAAGAGAAAAAGATTATAGACCTAGATGATAAACTGAAAGAGGGCCTGACTTAAGGGAAGATTGAATTAAACTGACTTGAAAGGTGGTGGAAGGTTTGCATTGTAGCATCAACTCACCACCCACCACCAAGGGCTCTAACCACTGCAATGCTAATGAGCGGTCCATAATTTGATGACTGTTTCTGATTATTTTAACAAATATCATTATAGCCACCTTCTGTACCCTTTGGCTGGAAGATAGAATTGCATCATTAGAACTGACTTTAGAATGACCACAAACAGATAGAAATTTCTATTTATAAGAGATGTGCAAGGCCCTCTGAGGCCCGACTCTTTTAGGCAGTACAGAACAGCCTAAGCTTGACACGAATTTAGCTGTTTCTTTGGATGTTTTCTTGATGCTAAATTGTCAACGAGGTGATTAATGGAGGTGAGGCTAAAGGGTGAGGAAAAGAGTCATTTGCGGATCCTGACAGTTGGTTTCCCTCTTTCTCCACATCAGGCATGAGCACAGTACCGGAAGTTATAGTTGCAAGGCACTGTGGACTTCGAGTCTTTGGCTTCTCCCTCATCACTAACAAGGTCATCTTGGATTATGAAAGCCAGGAGAAGGCCAATCACAAGGAAGTACTAGAGGCCGGGAAGCAAGTTGCGCAGAAATTGGAGCAATTTGTCTCCATTCTTATGGCTAGCATTCCACTGCCTGACAATGCCAGTTAACCAGCCCTGGAGTGGTCTGGCATCTCCCTTCTGGGATCCAAGGAGCTGCTACCTACTTTGGCCTCTTGCTGGAGTCACGTGCCTCTGCCCTTAGGTAGTGGCAGAAAGGAGTGTCACCTGCCCTGCTTCTCCCACCAGACCTTTCTGATACAGAGTGCTCTTCTGCTCAGCTGTCATCACAAAATGATTTCCACCCCTATTCCTCTTCAAGAGCCCAAGCCCTACCACACATCCAGGGATTCGACTTGGGGCTGTCGAACTCAGCCTAGTAGCTACTGCTAGCTTTTTGAGATGATCCTCTTACATTCCTGGGGGCTCAGCTCTGCTCCTCAAAGCACTGGAGACCACACAAGGAACAGCCTCTTCCTTTTGGAGTTTTATACTATCATATTTTGAGAATAAAGAGAAAGATGAAATAATTTCTTTATTTTTGTGTAATTTGGGATAAGGGTGGGGCACAGGCCAAGACTGGCATGAAACCAATCATGAGACCACATGTCTTGTGGTTTGACTCTCTGCCTCTCAGACAGCTAAGAATTGAGGTAGATGGTATGTGAATGCAGGAAAGGATGGAGGAAAGGCAAAGAGGTGAAAGACAGTATTAGAAGATAAGGAAGGACTGTACATGATGGCCACTTCCCTCAGATCAGTCTTGCCTCTGTCCTTTTGCTTTCTGGTTGTTTCTCTGTCAGCTCTCATGAATCTCTGAATTCGTTCACTGATCTCAGCTTATGTTCCACAGTTGCCACATCCTTGGTAAGCCCTAATTGTATTTCTTGTTGGTTTCCTTCGGTTCCCCCCCCACCGCCGCCGCTAACCTCTGCCATAGTTCGTGACACCCATACATTCTGTCACTCCGTTCTGACAGTGCAGTGGCAAATACCCCTTTCTCTGCTGCCGGCAGCTCCACTGCTGATTAGCGTCCTGCCAGCCCCTGTGAAGTTGACTCATACTCTGGCCTCTTCTCTTGGAGCACTTCCTTGCCTCCTATTGCTTTCTTCCTGGGTGTTAGTTTTCCTTTTCACCATTCTTGGTCAGAACCTCCCTGTGACAGGAGCCTAGGCATTACCTTTTGTTGGCCCATTGCACTGCCGGCGCTTATCAACTTGCATTCAGCTGGCTGGCACGTTTGAAAATCATACTATCCCCACCCACTCAGGCCTGTTTGCCTTTTGACAGCGGGTAGAGCTGGATGACTCTACAACAGTGGTAACATTTCAGTTAGTAGTATAATATGGAAGAGGTGGGATTCCCTGGTGGCGCAGTGGTTGAGAATCCGCCTGCCGATGTAGGAGACGCTGGTTCGTGCCCTGGTCCGGGAAGATCCCACATGCCGCGGAGCGGCTGGGCCCGTGAGCCATGGCCGCTGAGCCTGCGCGTCCGGAGCCTGTGCTCCGCAACCGGAGAGGCCACGACAGTGAGAGGCCCGCGTACCACATAAAAAAACCCCGAAACATGGAAGAGGCATTTTGGCAGGAAAGCTTTCGAAAACTTTCAAATCATCCTTTGTTTGCTACCTGACCTACCTAGCTGAGCCCAGCACAAAGAAAAGGTATCCTGAAGTGGCCCTGTAACTACTCTTCTTTTCATCCGTTCTTTGTACCTTCATCCACCTCTAAAACCCTACCTGGCAATCTGCTAGCGTCTGTCATTTGTCTCTGAGAGAGCTGGTGTAGAGGGAAGGACTGTGCATCCTTTAGATACATACACATCACAGTTACTTGTTCATCTGATGAGATGCTTATAGACATTTTTTAAATTTATTTTTTTAATTGAAATATAGTTGATGTACAATATTCTATGTTATAGATGTACAATAGTGATTCACAGTTACATTTCTTTTTTAATCAAGTTATTGAATATTTCTGTATAACACTCTTAGCCTAATAAAATGTTAAATTGAGAATATAAAAATGGTCTTTCCCTCTCAAGGGCCCTACAGTCTTAACAGATACACATTTGTAAAGCTATTAATTGTTCATATAAGGCAGTATAAAATAGGTACAAGTCACATGTTATGCAAGTCCAAAGGATGAACTGATTATAAGTATACACTGGACTTTGAGATTGGTTATTGAGAGAAAGGTTGTTTAACTTTGAGCTTAGTCTTCAAGGATGAAAGGGAGGAAGGATTTCACATCAGGGTGAGCCGAAGCACTCACAATGTTTGTGGGTCATTGTCACAAC